>NW_012115088.1:2267382-2293366 GCF_000951035.1 Colobus angolensis palliatus | reverse complement strand
TGTCGCCCAGGCTGGAGTGCAGTGGCCGGATCTCGGCTCACTGCAAGCTCTCCTGCCTCAGCCTCCCGAGTAGCTGGGACTACAAGCGCCCGCCAGCTCGTCCAGCTAGTTTTTTGTATTTTTTAGTAGAGACAAGGTTTCACTGTGTTAGCCAGGATGGTTTTGATCTCCTGACCTCGTGATCCGCCCATCTCGGCCTCCCAAAGTGCTTGGGATTACAGGCTTGAGCCACCGCGCCCGGCCAAGTTGGGGGGTCTTTAAGAATAAGTTAGGTATTCTAGAAAATGGTGGACCCAGAGAATGAACCAAGGTAGGCTGGCTTAGGAGAGGACAATTGTAGCTCTTCTAAGAGGCAAAACATAAGGAATGTCACACACACACGGTCTTTTAGTGTTATAGACTCAGCCGCAAAGGTGTTTATCTCCCGAGAGCCTGCTTCCGCTAACAGTATACCCACTAGACTAGAATCAAGGTGTTAACAGGGCCATATTCCCATTGAACTCTCAGGGAGAATCAGGCCCTTGCCTCTTCCACTTTCTGGTAACAGCCAGTTTATGGCCAACTCCCTCCTGGTTCTTCCTCCATGGTCCTATTGCCCTCCCTTCTCTTATGTATCAAATCTCCCTCAGCCTCTCTCTTAAAAGTACACTAGCAATTGCACCGAAGGCCCACTAGGACACTCCAGAGTCATCTCCCATTTCACAATCCTTAACTTAATCGCATCTGCAAGTGTCCTCTCTTTTGCCACATAAGGTAATATTTACAGATCCCAGGGATATCTTTTGGGAGGCCATTCTTTAGCCTACCACAATGATGAACTATTATTATTTTGTCTAGCTCAAATACCACATAGTTAAGCTCTTAAATCATAAAGCAGCAAGATGTCAAAGAATATACACCATATGGGTAACAGTGGTTATCTCTTGGGAGTGCTTGGTGGGGGATTTTCATTTTCAATATATGTTTTTGAAGAATGTTACTTTTATAGAGAGTGTGTGATTGGTATGTCTGTATTTGGGGATAAAACAGTAAGGATTAAAGCAGAGAAAAGATACTTCCGGCAATTCTAAAGGAAGCCAACAATGTCCCAATTGGGTACCTCCACTCTTGATGTCATAGCACTTATTTCCAGCTCTCTCTCCCTCCCCTCCCCTGTGCAGCTGTGCTCCTTTCTCTCATCTGTACAGTTTGGATTGAAAACACACTTCAGGCAATTACATCCTAACTCGGTGTGCTTGGCCTCAGAGTCCCTGCTATTCCCTCTGTTGCAGGCTATTTTTCCTAATTTCCTCCTTCAAAGACCAAAGAAGTGTACAGAAGGAAGGGGATGAGGAGAATAATTAGAAGAAATAAGAAATTTCTTTTTTTATACACACACTGTGAGATCTCATCATTCTGTTATTTTTTTTTTTTTCTTCCCTCAACAAGGGCTGCAATATCCTACTACATAGAAACAAACATACTCCTCCCTCATTTCCAAAACCCTACCATTTGTGGAATGGTATGCTGCTAACTATATATCATTATTCATTTTCTCAACCTGTATTTGTGGAACAGTTGGCTATTTTTCAGGTACTATGAACAGCTGGCTGAACATACAGTGATGAATAAGATAAAGACTGCAAAAGGAAAATAAATCTGGGTGCCCCAAAATCACTAAGCCAAAAGGAAAAGTCAAACTGGGAACAGCATCAGGCAAACCTGCCTCCCACTGTATTCCTAAATAAGATAGCTACAAATATTTAAAAATAAAAGAAGCTACACACCGCCCTTGCAATGTGCCTACAAGGAAATTCCTCGTGGACAAAGGACAGAAATCAAAGCCGTTCTTCTATTCACCTTTGACAAATTCATATCTGATTGCTTCCTCTACCCCATTGTTTCACTAAGACAGACTCTGAGGCATAAGTGATTATTCCTCTACCCTCCTCTTGCATGTAAATTGTGTATTTAGTGAAAAGCTGATCAGAGACTCATAAGTATGTAACATTTGTTGCTTATCTACCTCTGACCTGGAAACCGCCTTCCCTGCCTTTCCAGACCAAATCAATGTACACCTTACATGTATTGATTGATGTCTCATCTCTCCCTAAAATGTATAGGACCTATATCTTGTGCTGACCTATCTCATCCTATGACTTAGAATGTCTAACCTCCTGGGAATGCAACCCAGTAGGTCTTGGACTCATTTTACCCAGCACCTATTCAAGGTGGAGTTGCTTTGGCTCAAGTGCCTCTGACACTTCTCTCTCTTTTTTTTTTTTTTTTTTTTTGAGACGGAGTCTCACTCTGTCACCCAGGCTGGAGTACAATGGCATGGGCTCACTGCAACCTCTGCCTCCCGGGTTCAAGTGATTCTCCTGCCTCGGCCTTTTGAGTAGCTGGAATTGCAGGTGCCTGCCACGATACTCAGCTAATTTTTGTATTTTTAGTAGAGATGGGGTTTCACCATGTTGGTCCGGCTGATCTTGAACTCCTGACCTCAGGTGATCCAGCTGCCTTGGGCTCCCAAACTGTTGGGATGACAGGCCTGAGCCACCACACCCAGCCCACTGCTATTTCTTTAACATCCAGTTTCTTTGCAAAGTGCCTTAGAAAGTCTGAAGGGTCCATATGTCTGATAACCCAAGTGTACATTTTGAATTACAAATGTTGTTTCCTTCTAAAGGAGATTTTGTTATGCTAATGGACAAATGTGTAAACCCCATAATTAGTCTATAAATTCATTAGAGAACTATAGTCACTATTATGTTATGACCATTTGGCCATACCGAAAAGGCATTTGTACTTATGAGCAACAGAGGACATTTTCTACTGTTTTGGAAATAACCGAGTGTTTTTACTTGTATGTGTAATTAGACTTTTAATTAAATCAACTTGGTTTATCACTAGGTGCAATCACAGAGGTAAACACAGCTGATGTGGGCATGTGGCTAGAATACACTGGAAAATGGAAGTGGGTGATCTGTTAAAAAACTGCCAATAAATCTTCCTTTTATTCACTTCAAACATTGCAGAGAGGGGCTAGTTTTCACTAAATGAAGGCAGCAGTAAAGTGACTTCCTGAGTGGCATGACCCATCTAGCAAATTATGGAACCTGAGAAGGGGGTCATGGGAACCCCCAGTTTATAGCCAATTGGTCAGAAATATGGGAGGCCCAGAACTTAGAATTGGCACTGGAAGTAGGGGCAGGCTTGTGAGGCTGAGCCCTTAGTCTGCAGTAGGGTGTGTGCTAACTCTGGGTAGTCAGCATCAGACTGGAATTTAATCATAGGACACCCAGTTGGTAGCAGCTGCATTAGAGAATTGGTTGGTATGGAGAAAAAAAAAAGCCCACATTTGGTGTCAGAAATATTGTGGGTAAAAATGGCTAAGCTGCCAAAGAGTAGTTCTCTTATCGGTGACTTAAGGAGGATCTCATCCCAAGGGAGGTGACTTTTCTAATACTGGAAGCCTTGTTTCTTTTAGTTGCTTGGTTTAGTCTGGCCTTTAAAAATGTATGTATTTTTAAATTCTCAAATGATACTATAAGCTCAATGAGAGTAGAAAGGGATCCCAACAGTATTGGATGCAACATAAAGTTTTTATCAAACTTGTCTCTAATTGAGTGTTACGACTCCTGTTTCTACGAAGTCTATTTCCAGTAAGCCCAGTCTGAGCTGTCACTTTGCCAATAAAACAACTGAGAGAGCTAAGGAGGGCACTTAATTCTGAGCTTTATTTATTTATTTACTCACTTTACTTACTCTGTCACCCAGACCAGAGTGTAGTGGTGCTATCATAGCTGACTGCAGCCTCCGACCTCAGCCTTCCAAGTAGCTGGGACTACAGGTGCACACCACCACACCTGGCTACTTTTTTGGTTTTTTTAACCTTTCTAGAGACAGGGTCTCCCTATGTTGCCCAAATTGGGCTCATGTGAACCTCCTGCCTCTGCCTCCCAAGTGCTGGGATTGCAATTTAAGCTTTAAACATTAATGAATGAAGGCAGACTTTAGCTCAGAATTAGGATACTAGGAGATACCCTAAAATCTTTGGGAAATCATCACAACCTGAACACAGTTTTCTCTATCTTCAGTCAACACCCTTCTCATTTCTCCTCAGTTGGGGCAAATTCTCCTTTATAGTCACTTTCCACTCTGATTTTGAGTATCCCTAATACCCCAGGGATTTCATTACTGGAATAATCCTCTATATCTTTAGAGTGGATACAGGGTGAAGAAATAATGTGTAACTTATGTACCCATAATATATTTTGTTTGGGTGTAATAAATAGATGTGTTTACGATCAGAATTCAAACTTATGGATACTTGGAACATTTAAATGCAACCTTCTAAAGAACCCTGTTTCCAGGCAAAAATTTTAACCTTGATATTAAAAAAAAAAAATTTTAACATGGCAATTATTTTAATTTGGTACTTATGTAAAACCAGAAGGATTAAAATTCATATGTAGCTGGCTTTTAACAGTCACCAGAGCACCTGAATTTCAGCTTAGTCCCTGTGCTAAGAAAGAAAAGCAGAAAGTAAATAGCAATTGAATGCTGCTATAAATCAGAAATGTATGCAACAGTTAATTTAAGGTAGAAAACTAAAGCAGCACTTCCACTGGCCAGTATATTATAAAATCTGTCTTCTCTTAGAATTAAAGAAAAACTAAATGAGGCCATTTGGAGGTTGGAAACACTTTAGAAATGTTCACTGTGTCAAATGCTGTGATGGAAACTGCAATTATAAATCTGAGTGACTCAGAAACAATGGATGAAATATTCCCAGGCTGCCTATAAACTACCCAGGGCATTTACTGTCTACTACTTGTTACACAAAATGTGTGTGTTCCAAGTTCTACCAAGCTTAATTGCTAGTGCAGGGAGAGGTTTCTCCCCACTCTTTTTTACTAAAGCAGAGCCACGAGCCGATTACATGGAATACATGGCTTGTTAGGACCAATGATAAAACCCGAAACAAAGAAATGACATAGCTAAATATCCGTGCAGACCCTCTACTTAATCAGGTTCTCTCTATTTAGGCTTCATCCTCTACCAAAACAAAACTTCAGGTATGGTAGTCACCCGCACTTATCCACGGTTTCACTTGTTTGTTACCTGAGCTCAACTGGTTTCAGTTTGTGACCTGAGATCGACTGTGGTCTGAAAATATTAGATGCTGATCATTTTAATAGACAAAAGGTACAGTCGTCCTCCCTTGTGCATGGGGGATATGTTCCAGAATCCCCAGTGGATGCCTGAAACTGAGGCTAGTACTGAACCTTGTTTATACACACACACACACACACACACACACACACACACCTATAAAGTTTAATGTGTACATTACAAAGAGATTAATGGCTAATAATAAATAGAACAATTTATTATTTTAATCATGACTCTTTGCACTTTGGGGCCATGATTGAGTGAAATAAGGGTTCCTGGAACCCAAGGACTGCAATACTGTGACAGTGGACCTGATAACCAAGAGGGTGGCTAAGTGACTCACCGGCGGGTCCATGTACAGTGTGGGGATGCTGGACAAAGGGATGATTCACATCACAGGTGGGACAGAGCAGGACGACATGAAATTTCTTCACACTACTGAGAACAGCATGAAATTTAAAACTTAGGAATGGTTTATTTCTGGAATTTTCCAGTCATGGCTATTGAAAAATTAGGTGTTCCTAGAGAAGGAGCTAGTTTTTTAAACAAATTTGCTTTTATGTGAGACAACTTTCTGAGCATCCCAAATCTCTGTCCCTACGTGTAGGCCCCATCTCTGACCTTCTGGAAGGAATTCTCATATCCCTTATGAGGATTCATGCTCCCAGTTTAAGCTTTCCCAAAACAGGTTCAGAGATTGCTCTTTGGTGGATCTTTATCTTGCTGCTTTTGTGCAAATACTGTCCTACCCCGCGGCAGATCCACAGGCACTTGAAATAGGTTCCATGTGCCTCTCTACCTTGTGGCAGCATGGGAAGCTGTGTTGATTCGTGTGATTTGCTGATTTTAGTCCCTGATGAAATTCTCTGTTACCACCCCAGTATGGCTGACAGTTCCCTGAGGGTGCAAACGTATATCCACGATGGTGGTTCTCCTGACAGTACCAGACCCTCCAAGACATAAGGTTGTAGCTCCAATGGCCCCGACACAATATTTCTGTCTACCCAATCTGAACCGAGGCCTCCATGGGCTAGAGCTTTGTCCATGCTGTGTCCCGCTTTGGCCATGGAAGATTGCTCTTCCCTGGGGCTGAGCCATCCCTCCTGCACAGGTCGAGCTGGGTGGCACGAGCGCACATGTCAGTGTGGGTCACTGCAGACCTAGGCCAAATGGACTGGAGGGAGGTAGGGGGAGGGGGCAGATAGGAGGGGTAACTCTTCTTATGTGGATCTGGGATCTGTCCCAGTGCAGGTCGGCTTGGACCTCAAAGTATTGCATGGCTCTGTGGATTTGACCCACAGCTCTGTTTCTCCTTGGGGCAACAGTGCCACCAGGGTATTGACTGGTGTAGAACTAGACTGTCTTCCTTCAACCACCGCCTTCCACTTGATGTTTAAAACTTACAATGCTGGCCGGGTGCGGTGGCTCAAGCCTGTAATCCCAGCACTTTGGGAGGCCGAGACGGGCGGATCACGAGGTCAGGAGATCGAGACCATCCTGGCCAACATGGTGAAACCCCTTCTCTACTAAAAAATACAAAAAAACTAGCTGGTCGAGGAGGCGGGCGCCTGTATTCCCAGCTACTCCGGAGGCTGAAGCGGGAGAATGGCGTAAACCCGGGAGGCGGAGCTTGCAGTGAGCTGAGATCCGGCCACTGCACTCCAGCCTGGGCGACAGAGACTCCATCTCAAAAAAAACAAACAAAAAAAAACTTACAATGCCGAATGGCTCATGATTAGACTCCCTCTTTATCCTGAATTCTCTCATATAAGCTGTAACACCCCTCTCTGAGGAATGGCTTATGTAAGGTGCCCCTCCATCTTTCAGACAAGTTGTGTGTGTGTTTGTACACAGGCATACATATACCACATGCATACATATACCACATGCATACATATACCATACCACACACATATACCACACACATACATATACCACATGCATACATATACACACTGCCCTTGGGGACAGGGTTCAGATCACGCCTGTCATCCCACCCAAACCAAAAGCCACCTCAGGCTGTCAATGAGCTCATGCAGATAGACAAGAGGAGGGCTAGTGCCCACTCCACAAACTGGATCTATCTAAATTTCATCACCAGACAAAACAGGGCCCTGGAAATCAGTACCATGACTTATAACAAGCTTGTTTCAAATGCTGTGTGGAAACCCTGACGAATCTGATATTTTCTGTACTATTTACCAAAGATAGTCTGAGTTTTCTAGCAAATTAACATCTGAATTGTGCATTTGTTAAGGGTTTATTGTGTGCATGTAACAAAAACCAGTTCCAGCTACTTTAGACCAAAATGGGTAATTTGTTGTAAGGTTTCAAGCCCAGGCTCTGGGAATTTCAAAGTAGGATTGTGGATCTTTCCTCAAGAACCCTGTGCTTAACTGAACTCTCTGCAGTCTCTTTGTGTGACAGTTCAAGTCCTAAACTCTGAGCAGAAAGAACTGGGTGTCTGCTTATCCATGCTCCAGTCAGCTAAGACCAAGAATGCAGTCCCAGGTATCTCAAACCAGGCACTTGGGACCTAGCCCTCTGAGCAAGATACAAAGATAGGAATCTCTGTGGTCTGGGCTACAAAAAGTATATACTACGGAGAGCATTACTTTGTATTATTGTTACTACTAAGACAACAGTCATTACCAAATGATTACAACTCTGTCTTATGATTCATATGGGACTATTTTACATTTTTTGTAAAGGAAAGTAATCTTGAAAATAAATTCATTTCTTCTCAACTTGAGAGACCTACGCCCCTAAAGGTGTACACAAGGGGTTTCTTAACCAAAAATAAAATTCTAAGCCCCCCACAGACTAAACAGACCCGCTAAGGGCCAATGAGACCCTAGAGAAAACTGAAAAATTAAATTCCCCTCCAAAACAGGAAGGGAGGTCGAACATGCTTCATTATACCCCCTCCCTTTTGAAGTTTAGGCACAGCTAATCAGCATTAATATTAAAACAGAGATCATAAGACTGACAAAACAGACTCTTTTTGGCAATAAGATGCAAATTCCAACCTGACTCTGGTATAATATCACATGCCAGATAGCGGACTGAAAAAAATAAAAATATTTTACCCCAAAATATATTTCTCTGACATATTTTGAAATGGCCCTACAAAGCCATCTTTCAAGGGGGAAATTTGCACCTGCAGAGAATTTACAGTAATGCAGCTGGGGCTTTCCCAGATCTAAGAGCGATTAACTAACACGATGACACCTTTTATGCTCTGGTAAGAAACATTTACCAATTATTCTCTCTGGTGGTTACCTAGAGGCTTCATCTACATAACCAGAACTTTGGGTCCACAACCTCCTTTATCTTAAGCATTTCTTTCTACTGATTTCAAGTCTTTAGCTTAATTCTTTTAACAAATTTCCAATCAGAATATCTTTTTTGTTTTTTTGAGACAGAGTCTTGCTCTGCCACCCAGGCTGAGGTGCAGTGGTGTGTTCTCAGCTCACTGCAACCTCTGCCTCCTGGGTTCAAGCAATTCTCCTTCCTCAGCCTCCTGAGCAGCTGGGATTACAGGCATGCACCACCATGCCCAGCTAATGTTTGTATGTTTTTAGTAGAGACAAGGTTTCGCCATTGGCCAGGCTGGTCTCAAACTCCTGACCTCAGGTCATCCACCTGCCTCAGCCTCCCAAAGTGCTAGGATTACAGGTGTGAGCCACCACACCAAGCCAGAAAATCTTTTAATCCACCTATGACCTGTATGAGCTCCCCACCCACACTTCAAGATGTCCTGCCCTTTTGGGCTGAACCAATGTGTATCTTCCACATATGGATTTATGAGTTTTACTTGCAATTCCTGTTTCCCTGGAATGTCTAAAACCAAATTATGACCTGGCCACTTCAGGTTCACTTTCTCAAGACATTCAGATTGTTCCCTGGACCATGGTCACTCGTATTGGCTCCAAATCAAACTCTAAATATTTTAGAGTTTGATTTTGTTCATCAGCAGGTTTTAAATATTCAACTGCTCACTAATTCAGAAAGGCCCTGCTTTATTTATCATTGTTAGTAGTGACAAAACCATATGAGTATGCAGCAACTTGATTCTTGCCTCCTCAGAGGAAAGAATTCATCCAAGGGACAGAAGGCAGAGTGAGAGACTGAGGCAGGTTTTGGAGCAGGAGTAAAAGTTTATTAAAAAGTTTTAGAGCATGAATGAAAGGAGGTAAAGTACACTTGAGAGATCCAAGTGTACTGTTCAGCCCTTGACTTGGGGTTTTATACATTGACATGATTCCAGGATCTGTGTTTCTTCTCCCCTGATTCTTCCCTTGGGGTGGGCTGCCCACAAGCACAGTGGCCTGCTAGCATGTGAGAGGGGCCGCATATGCAGTGTGCTTACTGAGGTTGTGCACATGCTCATTTGAGGTGTTTTTCCCTTATCAGTTGAGTGCTCCTAGAGGAAGGTTATGTACCACTTAAATGCCACCATTTTGCCTCTTAGTGTGCATGCTTGAGCCCAGTTTCCCAACTCCTGATAGCTTATCAGGAAGCTGCTGATCACTAGATTCAGGTGTTTTCTAACTATTGGGAGACTGCCTTTCCCTGGAACCAGCCACAACCAATTAGTATTTTAGAGAGACATTTTAAAAACCACCTGACCATCTCCTGATGTTTCTGGTGTGGGGTTGGGCATCCTCTCCTGCTTTGCTCGTCTGCCTAGCTCCCTACTCTAATATTTCCTCCCTCAAGAGTCCAAGACCCAATTCTTTGGGAACCTGTATGAAGATTAGTCCTCTGTAACTGTTTCCTGCTGGCAGAGGGGCATTGGTGATTGTTCTGTGGGTCTTGGCCTCTTACTAGCTCTCAGGGCAGGGTGGCTCCATGGGTTGGTGAAAGTAGTATCCCACCAGTTCTGAGGGAGACACAGGCAAGGTTTCACCTCTGTTGTGCTCCACTGATGGGCAGTCTATGGGTCTTCTGTAGAAGGGTGACTCTTGAATATTGAGAGGATGGATCCCTTACTGAGGATCATCTGGAGTTTGATGGCCCATCCCTCTTCTTTCTCCTGAGCTGCAGCCAGAGATCACTAGTTAGTTCAAAGAAATAAGTAGGGTCATTCTAAATTGCAGACAAAAACTCAAAAACAATTTTATTAGACTTATTAGAATCTAATAAAAGGTATACCATTGTTGTTGTAACATAAATTTTTTCTCTCCTGCTCTCATTTTTATTGAAAACAAATTCATGATAGGACTCATTTGTTTGCAGAATAAACTTTAGCCTTATGAACCTTCACCTAATTATTTGCATAAAACACAGCAAGAGTAATTATTTGCCACATAGGCTTCTTTTTAAATTGGCTTTGATGAAACTTTGTTCCCTAAGGAATCTCAGATAAGACTTTTTAAAGCCATAAGCTTTGCCATGGGTTTTTGCCATCAAAAACCTGTATGAGTTGGGTAAATTCCTCTCCTCATGAGATCCCAAGATTACTTGGGGCTCCTGGGCCTGTCAGAAAGTAACATTCTTTATTGTGACAGGTCAGAAACCTTGTACAGGGACTGTGTAGACAAGGTATGAGGCCGGTTTTCCCAAGGGTCTTTTATTGGCTCTATAAGTCAAATTTGATTTTTTTTTTTAGATGGAGTCTCACCCTGTAGCCCAGGCTGGAGTGCAGTGGCATGATCTCAGCTCACTGCCACTGCTTCCTCCCAGGTCCCAGTTCAATCAATTCTCCTGCATCAGCCTCCCGAGTAGCTGGGACTACAGGAACACGCCACAATGCCCAGCTAATTTTTGTATTTTTTAGCACAGATGGGGTTTCACCATGTTAGCCAGGCTGGTCTTGAACTCCTGACTTTGTGATCCACCTGCCTCAGCCTCCCAATCATGCTGGGATTATAGACATGAGCCACCACACCCAGCCTCAAGTTTGACTTTTTAAAGGAAAGCACACCATTCTAGTCAAAGCCTTGGTAAAATAACCAGTTTCTCTAATTGTGTCCTACTGCAAAGAAAACATTTTTATTGCACTTATGCAAATAACTATATTTCCATAAGTTAAGAATACTCACAAATAGTTTCTAAATTTTAGAGAAATAAGGTAGAGAGGAATATGCTCAAAATTTTGTTTATAAGAGTATACTTAATTGCTAAAAGCTGTAAATAGCTTAAAAGAAAAGTTTCCTTGACTTTGAAAAAGAATCAGCAATGTTTTAAGCAAAAAGTCATGAAAGGATTATGTCAGTCTTCCCTTAGTTCAGTCCATGCAGTTAACTCCTGTTCTGCTTAGTATTCATGAATGTTTCAGCTCTCCATGAGAGTCCTGAAAGTTTTTTCACCTATTCTAATGTCACAATCTCTAAAGTTATCAGAAATCTGCATTTAAGAGCACCTGTTAGGGTCCTATAGCTGATTATAAAGCCATCTTTTGAAGAGGATCAAAACAAGACAATAATTGTCTGTGGATGACAAAAAGTCTTAGGCAAGCCACAGTCAAAGAACAATTGACAAGGAAATGTGTTACCTCTGAGGCACACAATAATTTAACATGACAATGATAATTATTAGTGATAACATATACTAAATTATATCAGAATTATAGGAATTTTGCATGATTTTGGAACACATACCAATAACACATTTATACATATTCAGTGCAAAGAAAACCAAACTTTACATTTACATTAGTGTACTATTGATGTCAGACCCAATTCTTAATAAATCCTATAGACAAATCTATGCAATCTTAATCAGTTTGACTGTAAGGTAAGATTTTCATAAACCTTTTATAACCTTTTGCAATTTTTTGTTAAAGAGTAGAACATTCATCTAAGAAAACCATTTTGTGCTTTTATTCCAATGTTCAATTACAGATAAACTGTAAATACTAGGTATACTTAGTAATAATCCTTTAATTTTTGCTAATATGTTCACACAGAATTTCTTTTACAAATTAATTTTTCACAAACCTTCCACAACTTGCTCAAACCTTTGACTTAACCCTAACTTAAAATGATATTTTAACCCTCTAGGCCAAAAAAAAAATCCACATTCCCATGTCTTGTAATCCTTTGCCAGAAGCATATTCTACTTTCTTCACATGCCTTTCATGTGAAACTGTTTTTTCAGTGGTCTTACATACAAATTACACTGTTAACTCTTAGCAACTTTTACTTTTGGTGAAAAACCTGGTAGAAGATTCTGATTATGTCCTAGATTTGGAGCCTAGGACATCAGACAGAAGTGCAGATAAGGGTTTACTCTTACCAGCACAGCTCTGGGGCATGGCAAACTCTGTATGTCCACAGGCCTTACCTAGAATTAAATGGCTTTACAGCAGACAAGTTGTACAATTAAAAGTCATAGTAGTTGTTTATTAAGCAGTTAGTAGGCCTAATAACCTTTAAAATTGTATAACACTGTTTTCATAAATTCCTTTCGTGAATCTTTTTATGACTCACACAGACCGTTACAACATGTTTGGACTTTTTTGGTCCTAAGCATTCCTCTTTTTAAACAACAGTTATTTTACTTTAGGACAAGAATTTACCATAAAAGACCCTTTTTCATACAACATTTTTCTTTATAACTTTTCTTACCAAAAATACCTCTTTACCTTTATAACTTTTGAATTAGACAAAATTCATTTTCCTTCTGTTAGGAAGTTATGGTTTGTCCTGCATATTGCCGTGTGAGCCCTGTGAAAGGGGAGCATATAAGAAGGTTATTCACGTACTGTAGAAGTTATGCCCACCTCAAGAGACTGCTCAGTTTGATTTTTGCTAGAGCTTGTCTGAATAAATGTGGGCAATTTCTAAGCCTCTGAGTTAGGACTGACCAGGTTGAAGTTATTGGATAAAGATTTAGGTAGCTTTCCCAGGAGAAATAGAGCTATTAAAGGCAAAGATGAATTCAGAGATCATGTGAATATTAAGCAGATACCCATCTTGGAAAGTGTATTTTTGCACCAAAGAGGTGTCAGGTATTTAGATATTCATTACCCAGGGACAGATGGGAGAACGGTAATTGGTCCCTTAAGTAATATAAAGCAGTGTGAATCTTTTCTTTTGGAGTGAAGTGGTGCCATTTGCCCCCATTACCTGGCAGGATTCGGAGGAGAGTTGTTTAGAAAAGATTAGCACAGAGTAGGCAGCTCTTGAACCCAAAGGGAAATTTATAATTTTACTTGCCACCTCCAGAGTTGCCCTTGGCTTTGTTCTGTTGATGATGAGGTCTGATTTGGAAGCCAGCCAGAGCAGAGAGCTCCTTTAGCTCAAGGTCATTAGGGGTTTGGGTTCTGTCCTAGGCAACCATCAGCCTTCAAGGCAGCCCCATTTCTAGTGCCCAAGCTTGTGGCAGAGGTGGCAAGCTGTGCGGACCTTTTTCCCACTTACCCATTGGGACACATTGCCTTCCAGTGGCCTGGCTTCCCACACCAATGGCAGTTACCTGGGAGGGTATTCTGGGGGCAACCTGGAGAGGCCGGAGGACTTGTAAAACAGCCAGTAGTTGAGCCTATTTCTTATTTCTCCTTCTCCTTAGCCCTGCCCTCCTTATTCTACTCTCATTTATAAAATACTGAAGAGGCTAAATTGAGGATTTCCTGCATAGCGGCACTGGGTTCTAAGCCTTTTGTAATTTTCTCCCACTTCTTGAGGATGCATCCAAGGAGCATGTTATGTGATATGGAGACACGATTACACATCTGCAAAGAGAGAACAGAGAAGAAAACAAAGGAAAAAAGATGTTGCCTGTTATCTATCTATTATCCTTTCCTGAACATGGTGACCCTCATTCATCCTTAGGGTTCTAGAATGAACCAGTCTTACCGTATACCTTAACTTTGGTCCCATCTCATCACAATTACCCACTTGAGAACAGAGGAGATACTGGAATGAGAAGGAGCCCCCTATTCATCCTTGGGGTTCCAGAATGAACCAGTCTTACCAGGTACCCCTAACCTTGCCTTCATCTCTGTTCTAATGGTAATCTGTCCTTGGACCAGCCTTCATCTCTGTCCTATGGGAACTTTTTATTCTCTTGCACCTGTAGCCTTCAGCTGGCCTATATTCTTGTCTTCATGAACTTATAGTGACTCTCATTCACAGCATTTTAGCACAAAATTATTCTCTTTTCTTATAATTACATTTCCCATGTTTTTTTAAGCAGACAAGAAGCCTGTTTTTCAGCTAACTGCTGCAAGGGGCTGGACTTCCCTCCCTTCAAATATGACCTTGAAGGTCTTGATGCGTATTGAGAAGGGCATGGAAGTGATTAGAGAAATGGAGGAAAATTTGTATTTGGGGTTCCTTGTCCTCACCAAGGTAACATGCAGAACAAATGCTTGAAAAGACAGGTTAATCCCTCTGCTACAGGAGGAAGCCAGAGGAATACTCATGGAAAGCCTTCAGTTGTTTGCCAAAACAGTAGTTCTTGGATTTGAGAGGGCAATGTTGATTTGCCCACCTGACATAAAGGAGGAACCTCTGGAGAGAGGATAAGGGGTCTGGGATAAGGGCTAGCAAATGGTAAAGAAAGAATTTCCCTTCCTCCCAAGTGGGTGGTAACTCACAACAAACAGACAAACAAAAAACAGCATGTAAGTGGGGTCCTTAAAGGGCCACAGAGTGAGGCCCTATGCAGGCAGACAAACTGCTTCAAAAGCAAAAAATCTTGGCCCTGGACCATAACAGGGATGAAAAGAAAAGTGTATGGGAAGTCATAAGGAGCTGGCAGAGCTGGGGTTATGATTAGTGTCTATCCTAGCAATGAGCCAAGAGACAGGGAAAGAGTTGGAGGTCATCTGAGCTGGTAGAGTAATAACAAGCATAAATCTCAGGGGATATCTCCAAGGGAGTCCATGTCTTCGCTGCCAGACAATTGCAGCAATAGCTGTGGGTGCGCAAATAGTGGGGAGTGTATTTAAGACAGAGAAGGAAGTCATGCAGCATGCAAAGTAAAAGCAGAGAAGACACAGACTTGCCCCCAAGGCAGATGATCTGGCAGGTGCACACGGCCATTTCAGAATACCCACAGAGAAAACAAGACAATAAGTGGTGTGGATTTTTGGGAAAGAGCCAATTTTAGTTGAAAAAGCAGAAGAAACCCCAAATATTGCATGGTCTTAGGCTTTAGCCTCACCACTCTTGCTGCCCTCCTGTCTAGGAGGGCCACTAGGGCCTCAGATCTACGCCGTGTGGACTCCAAAGTCCTTTCCACCCCCACAAGCCACCCATCAGGGTGAGCTGAGAGATCAGCTTGAGGGGAGCAGAGCCACTGAGACCAAGACAAATTGTCCTGGGGACTGGTTAATAAGCAGGAAAGTGACAGGCAAGAAAGAAACTGAGTACAGGGATTGAACACATCCAGCCCAAGGAGGGGAGAGGGATAGAGGTATCTCACCACTGGGGAACATATCCCAGTCACATGGCACCAAAATATGTTAGCAATAGCAAATCTGCCCAGGTCCTCAGCAACTTGATTCTTGCCTCCTCAGAGGAAAGAATTCATTCAAGGGGCGTAAGGCAGAGTGAGAGACTGAGGCAGGTTTTGGAGTAGCAGTGAAAGTTTACTAAAAAGTTTTAGAGCAGGAATGAAAGGAAGTAAAATACACTTGGAAGAGGACCAAGCAGGCAACTTGAGAGATTCAAGTGCACTGTTCAGCCTTTGACTTGGGATTTTATACATCGGCATAATTCTAGGATTTGTGTCTCTTCTCCCTGATTCTTCCTTTGAGGTGGGCTGTCCACATGCACGGTGGCCTGCTAGCACCTGAGAGGGGCCGCATGTGCAGTGTGCTTATTGAAGTTGTATCTATACTCACTTGAGGCATTTTTCCCTTACTGTTCAAGTATTCTTGGAAGAAGGCCATATACCAGTTAAACACCACCATTTTGCCTTAGTGTGCATGCCTGAGCCCACTCGCCCGACTTCTAAGATCTTATTGGGAAGCTACTGATCACCAGCTTCAAGTGTTTTCTGTCTATTGGGAGACTGCCCTTTTCTGGTGCTGGCAGCAACCAATTATTATTTTACAGAGACATTTTAACAACCACCTGACCATCTCCCGATGATCGCCTGACATTCCTGGTTGTGGGTGGGAGCCCTCTCCTGCCCTGCTCATGTCTACCTAGCTACCTACTCTAACATGATAAAGCTACATGGGATCATGAGGACCTTAAGTTTCTTTGCTTTTGACTACAAGGGTATTATCTCCATGTAGTAATGCTGGTTTTGTCCTCAATGAGGAATATTCATTCTTTATAATTTTCTTGAATAAATACTTGAGAACTTATTTAAATTTAGCATGGTACAGATAGCAAACATGCATGCAGTGTTTTCTGTGTCATTATTTTGTGTCAGTGTGCATGTCTGAGCCCACTCATCCAAGTCCTAAGATCATATTGGGAAGCTGCTGCTCACCAAATGCAGGTGTTTTCTATCTGTTGGGAGACTACCTTTTCCCTGGAGCCAGCTGCAATCAATTATTCTTTTAGAGAGACAGTTTAACAACCACTTGAGAGTAGGAGAGCCCCTACTCTCCTGAGCACCGCACACCCCATCTTCCCAAACCTAGGGTTCACGGGGGCGAATACAAAAGGGGTCCTTGGGTGGAAATGAGGATTGGGAGCCACTGAATTGTAAGCAACTGCATTTAGGGTTTAGCCTCTGCAGTAGCCTTAATGCAGACATAAAAACATTCTGCTCTTTATAAGAGGTTACAGTTCTTCCCAGGAAAAACTTCATAAATGAGCCTTCTCTTGTTTGGCACCCTGAGGTTGGTTCCAGCCAGTTTCACACATTCCTAAGTTGCAGTTTTGGTCTGTGCATAAAGTAATTCTTTAGTGATTTGCGTTTCTCTTATAGGACATCTGAATAACCACACAGAACTTTCACTATAGTTCTTTGTTGTGTTGATGAAAGGGATGGCTGTCAGGTTAGATGCAGTTTAGCAAAATAAAATAATCACCAGATTATAGAACACTTTCATTAAGTCATCATGTGGGCCGGTTGTGTACTTTTGTTCTCTAAAGATTCTGAAATGTGTTCCTTTACCTCTCACACAGTTCCACAGTCACAGTGTATCTGTCCCTTCAAAACTAAGAAATGACTGTCTAGTAATAATTCAGATTTAAATATTACTTGTTTATTAGATGTGGAACCAGTCACTTTTTCATATATACTCTTCAGGACACCCTGAGAGATGAGTGATATCACCTTCTTTTACAAATGAGGCAACGGAGGCTTAACAAGATTCACTTGATTCATGAGTGCTCAGTAGCACCCTAAAATTGAAGCCACAAAGTTCCAGGCAGCAAGGATTGTATCTATCAGTTTCTTCTTGTATTCTCAGTACTTAGCCCAAAACAGGCCTGTAATAAATATATAAGTAAGATTAAGTGAATGAATCTATCTTCAAACTGCCTGCTGTTTCTACTATACCGTGTTTCCTCTGAGATGGTACTGGGATGTACTTTGCCCTGCAGTGAGGAAACAATTGTATCTATCTGTAGTAATTATATATTAGGTATATGATTATGTCTATAATATTCTAAAGTCATAGAATATATGTATATTCCCAGCCATTGTCATATCTTTATGTGTTGCTGGCATGAAAAAGGTTAGTTGGAGAATATGAAAATAAATCATCAAAAATCAATGATTGAGGATTATTATTTTATGTTTGAATGCTGGCATGTTATTATTGGACTTACCAAAATAGAACTGTGAATGCTGGGATATTTTTCTTCCCTCCTAACAATATATAAAATGCAACTCCCCTGAAGCAAAATTATTTTATGTTTTCTTTTGTCAATATGTTTAGTCATTGATGTTTTACAGCGGTAAAAATATACTTACTGCAAATCTCAACTAAAGTTGCTGGAAGGAAAGATGAAGACAGATCACCCATGTTACAAAAATTATCCTTAAGTGAAAATTGCTCCAACTTTATACATTTGTTGATTATACATTATTTTAAACCTGGATTCTAGCTCAAATTTTGGGGGACTTGTCTCCCCAAAATACCAAAAGAATTACAACATCTATTAACTTACAAGTCCTTTGCAAACCCCCAAATTGCAAAAGACTTTCTTTGTCTGAGGAAATGCCACCAGTAATTATTGGAGAAAACTGAGTTAGAACAATGATTCATATTAGCTTAGAAAATACAGTTTGGGGTCAATTACCAGATAGTAGTTTTTCTTTTAGAGTTTATAACTCCTTAGTATGTATAAAACTGAAAGAATGTGTGCTATTCAACTTGTAACCATTATTATTCTGTAAGCCATTTTAAGTAAACACATAAACCATAGAACAGAAGACATCAGAGCTGCAGGCCTGTACATAGTGCCTCTCTATTAAAGCTGTCTATTCAAGTGTTTAAAACAATGTTGCTTAGAGAAGTATGTTTTAAAAAACACAGTTTTATAAACTTCACAATCATATGAGTCAAAATAATGGAGTTTGATAAACTCCTTTTGAGTTGTGGATCTCTTTGTGATTCTAATGAATATTAGGTACCTGTTTCCCCCAAGTGGAAATGCATACAGAATTTTACGTACAATTTTAGAGGATTCCCTAATTTCTGAAACTCTTCCATCTCAGTTCAGAATATAAATCATGGCTGGGCGCGGTGGCTCACGCCTGTAATCCTAATGCTCTGGGAGGCTGAGGCAGGTGGATCACATGAGGTCAGGAGTTTGAGACCAGCCTGGCCAATATGGTGAAACCTCATCTCTACTAAAAATACAAAAAATTAGCTGGGCGTGGTGGTGCACACCTGTAATCCCAGCTATTCAGGAGGCTGAGACAGGAGAATTGTTTGAACCTGGAAGGTGGAGATTGCAGTGAGCCCGGATCGTGACATTGCACTCCAACCCAGGCAACAAGAGTAAAACTCTGTCTCAAGAAAAAAAAAGGAGAAGAAAAAATAATAAATCACCTCAATTTTTAGGTCACAAGTTTACGTGGACTTAAAATTGTATGTAAATGTTATTTATTTATTTATTTGCCAGTTTTTCTATGTAACACCCACCCTCCGTTTTGTTTTGTTTTGTTTTGAGAGAGGGTCTGGCTCTGTCACCCAGACTAGAGTGCAGTGGGGTGATCTGGGCTCACTGCAACCTCCACCTCCCGGGTTCGGGCCATCCTCCCACCTCAGCCTTCCAAGTAGCTGGGACTATAGGTGCATGCCACCACACCTGGATAATTTTTTTATATTTGGTAGACAGGACTTCACCACATTGCCCAGGCTGGTCTCAAACTCCTGAGGTCAAGTAATCCACCCATCTCAGCCTCCCAAAGTGCTAGGATTAAAGGCGTGAGCCACTGCACCAGGCCTGTAACACTTTTTCATTATATTTGTTTGGCTCGAAGTGCCCAGAAGTCATAATAATGTAGCATTTGGGGAAGTTATTCTAGCAATGTGGCATTAGAGACCATCCCATTCTTCCAGGCCTTTTTCCTTCCAACTCTGTAGTGGATTGCACTGCTGACCTTGTGCAGAGTGGCCTGCCATGTGCTTCTGGACTTGCCAGTGTATAGTTTCCTCTGGAACCTTATTTGAAGCCACATTCAGGAAACAAGATGGAACTAGACTCAGAATAGTAATAGAACTTCTGGGCACCATTCTTGCCTCAGTTAATTTCACTGTATGATATCCATTAGTTAAAATAGTATAGGGGTGTCATTGCCTTTCCCAAGCACTAACAGTGATCAAGTAGGCCCTATGTGACAAAAAGGGTTTTAAAAATACATAGCTGTCTCGAGGATCTTATAAATCCAGTCGGGGAGAGGAGACCTCATGAAACAGGCAATAAAATAAGAAAACGCTGTATTATTCAGTATAGACACAGAACAGGAAGACATATCAACTTATATTGATTGATGCTGACAGCAAATAGAAAACTAGAAGATAATTACAGATGAAGTGAGTATTTCTTAGAATGTGTTCCCAAACTTTCTCGGCCACAAAGCCGGTTTTATAGCACAAAATAGTATCCCAAAGAGCACATTGGAGAATCCCAACTGGAATAATCATAGGAAATTCTCCTGGAGAAAAAGAGAGCCTTGAGAAGTAGGATATAAGTTAAGTAAGGTCTAGAATCACCTTCACTAGAATCACCAGGGGTTGTTTAAAAGAAAAAATGCCAGTTACTGAGCCCTACCCTTGCCCTATGAAATCATCATTTCTGGTGTGAGAGCCCTGGAAATCAGAATTTTTATACCAGGTTATTTTTATGCAGTCAGGTATAAGAACCCCCATCTGGACAGACACAATGAAGAGGAAAAGCTTTTCATTACTACCTAGTCAAAGACTCTTCGTTACTACCTAGTCAAATAATTATATACAATGCTTTGGGCTCTTTGAGTTTAATCGCAAACTTTGATAAAATTTCTTAAAAGTTGTAAGATTTTGCATATAGTGACAGCTACCAGGTTCTCATTTCCTGGACCTAATAGAATAAACACCTGATACTTCTGATGTAGTCATTTAGGATTCCATTGTACAGTTTTTAACATTTACTTGCTGCCATACAACCATGATTCAAATAATGCACTTTTTTGTGTGTGTGCATGAAAGTTACACACACATACATACTTTTTAATATTTTTATTGACACACGTACAAATGTTCACAGTTTAATAAACATACCAGTCTTCATAGAAACAAAGGAAGGGAAGAAAATAATTATAAAATTAATGAGGTTTTTTTTTTTTTCCTGCAGCTGCAACATTCTGAGTAGAATTTGAGGGCCAGGTAACTCTTAATGCCTGGGAGAGTACCTGATGAAAGATTTCTGTTTATATTTCCTCAGTAAAAAACAATTTTTAAAAGGCAATCTCATTCTCTCTGGTTATTAAACAGTGGATGAGACTGAGTGCCTTTTCCCTCAAGAGGTGAAGCGGAAGAGAATTTACTTTTACTAAGTATTTCCTAAGGAACAGGTCCTTTATAGCATATATTTCATTTACTATACAAAACAATTCAGTAAGAAAGGTGGTTCATCTTTGAGTCACTTTCAGAGATTAAGAAACCCAAGCTGAAAGAAGTCAGATGGCCTCCTTAAGGTCTTATGACTATTGAGTGGGAAAGTCAGAAGTTCAACCTCTATCTGCCTTCTTTTTCACATGAGAGCACATTGTCTCTGAGAACAGCAGAAGTCTAGACAGCATTTGTAACCCAGGACTCACTCCAGTCTTCCTAGCAACAAACTACTACTTTGGAGAGCAGCAGACCCCAGTGGCTTTAGCTCAGTGGAGTTTGCCATCCCTGGGAGCTCCCACTGCCCTTGTGGTGTTCCCAGGGTCTCCCATACCCCCACAAGTATGACAGAGCAATGACTACGAACATGGATTGGGTTTGACAGTGGCTATCTGCTTAACCTTAAGCATATTACCCAATCTCTCTCAGACTATTTCCTGAGGAACAAAATGGGAGTAATGTCCACCTTATAGAATGGTGTAGGAGTCTTTAACAGCTTTAATGAAATATAATTTACATATAATAAAATCACTCAAGTATGCAGTTCAGTGAGCTAGACTAATGTATTTAGTTGGGCAACTGCTTCCAAAGTCTAGTTTTAGGACATTTCCATGACCCCATAAAGTATCACAGGGCTTCCAGTCAATCCCCAGGTCTACCCTTCTTGATCCCAGCAATAATTTAATCTTTCTAACAACAGGTTTACCTTTTCTAGGATATGGTATAAATGGAAACATGTAGTCTTGTCTGTCTACTATCTTTCACTTAGTTTGATGGTTTGTAGCTCATGTATTTGTAGCTTATTCAATCCTTTTATTGCTGAGTGGTATTCCATGTATGGATATACCACATTGTTTTCATCTCTTCACCATTTGATGGACATTTGGGTTGTTTCCATTTTTGGCTATTATGAATAATGCTGCTTGAGTATTATGCACACTTCTGTGGACATAGGCTTTCATTTCTCTTGGGTAGACACCTCGAAGTAGAATTGCTAGACCATATAGTAAATTTATGTTGAACATAAGATGCGATCAAACTGTCCAAAGTAGCTGTACCATTTTGAATTCCCACAATGCTCCATGACCTTGCAATACTTGATATTGTCAATCTTTTTAATATTTGCTATTCTAGTGAATGTACTATGGCTTCTCAGTGTGGCTTTAATTTGCATTTCCCTAATGATTAATGATTTTGAACTTCATTGTACATGCATTTATATATTCTTTATGGAGTCCATGTTCAAATTATCTATATTATGAGTATTTATTCAAATCATACATCTTTTTTGTGGTTTGTTTTATAGCCCAGCATATGGTTATCCTGGTGAATATCCCATGTGACTTCAAAAGAATGAATATTCTTGCCTCTATTGTGGAAGAGTAGTCCAACTTCCCTTTGGTGGTCAGGATCCATCACTTCAGCCAAAACTGTAACTCCCTTTTTGGCCTGTTGATTTAGAGGCACCAGGAACCCAAAGTGGTCAGATGGCAGTCTTAACTTCCAGTTCAATAGAGTTATTGTTATCTTCTGGTGGGAGCCCTCCTCCCTCTGGAACTATCACCTCTAAGCCAGAAGACCATCAAGTAAGGGGAAGAGGAAGCAAATATTTTGCTAGTGGGTCACTAGGGGTACTAGTGAATGGTGCCCCTTCCAACTGCACCCCTTAATTCCTGGACCTATAAATCCTGGCTAGGAGAGAAACAGCACCATATATTGGACACAGATTTAAAACACATAGAACCTTCTGGAGAACCTTGCCTCAGCCCCGCAAGGTATTATCACATAGCTGGCACTGTAACTGAATCTTCAAAATGCCGTTTCACTATTTATCAAGCCAGCTGCTTCAAGATGGTGGGGAACATGGTAAGACCAATGAGTTCTATGAGCATGAGCCAGTTGCCACACTTATTTTGCTGCGAAGTGAATTCCTTGAGCAGAAGTAATGCTGTGTAGAATACCATGACAGTGGAAAAAGCATTCTGTAAGTCCAACGATGGTAGTTTTGGCAGAAGCACTGTGTGCACAGAAGGCAAATTTATATCCAAAGTAAGTGTCTATTTGGGTAATAACAAAATGCTGTCCCTTCCAGGATGTAAGAGGTCCAGTATAACCAACTTGCCACCAGGGAGCTGGCTGATCATCCCAGGGAATGATGCCTTACTGGGGACTCAGTGTTGGTCTCTGCTACTGGCATATTGGGCACTCAGTGGTGGCCATAGCCAGGCCAGCCTTGGTGAGTGGAAGTCCATGTTACTGAGCCCATGCCTAGCCTGCATCCCTGCCACAATGGCCCATTTTGTTCATGAGCTCATTGGATGATAACAGGAGTGGCTAGGGAAAGAGGCTGAGTGGTATCTAATGAATGGGTGATTCTATCCACTTGATTATTAAAATCCTCCCTTGATGAGGTCACCCTTTGGTAAGCATTCACAAGGGATACAAATATCTTCACATTTTTTTGCCCATTCAGAGAGGTCTATCCCCATATGTCTTCTCCAAATTTTTTGTTCACCAATTTTCCAATCATATTCCTTCTAAGCTCCTAACCATCCAGCCAAGCCACTGGGTACAGCTCGTGAATCAGTATATAATCACACGTCTGGACATCTGGACATTTCTCTCCAAGCAAAGTGAATAACCAGATGCACTGCTCGAAGTTCTGCCCACTGGGAAGATTTTCCTTCACTACTGTCTTTCAAGGATGTCCTAGACAGGGGCTGTAGTGCTACAGCTGTCTACTTTCAGATAGTGCCCGCATACCATACAGAATCATCTGTAAACCAGGCCCTAGTCTTCTCTTCCTCTGTAAACTGATTTTAGAGAACTCCCCATGAGGCCATAGGTGCAGGCTGGGAGAGAGACGGCATATAGCAGGAGTGGAGACCATGGGCATTTAAGCCACTTCTTCATGTAACTTAATTGTGCCTTCAGGGCCTGCTCAGGCCCAATGTTATATATGCCACTTCAATTTGATGATGGAGGGTTGGCTGTGCACACTAAACTTTATGGCTTGGTGGATCAGATAACACTCAGTTCATGATGGGAAGCTCAGGCCGCATGGTAACTTGGTTCAGTGTCTACTAAGGCCCAGTAGCAGGCCAAGAGCCGTCTCTCGGAAGGAAAGTAGTTGTCTGCAGATAATGGCAAGGCCTTTCTCTAAAAGCCTATGCTGTGATTTACCTATACAGGGCTGCCAAAGGCTCCAAGCAGCATCCCTATCTGCCACTGACACTTCAAGCACCATTGGATGTGCTGCATCACACGGTCCAAGTGGCAGATCAGTTTGCACAGCTGCCTGGCCTGTTACAGAGCCTTCTCTTGTTCTGGGCCCCACTCAAAACTAGCAGCTTTTTAGATCACTCAGTAAATGGGTCAGAGTAATACACCCAAATGAAAAATACGTTGCTACCAAAATCCAGAGGTCTATTAGGCATTTTGCCTCTTTCTTTGTTATAGGAGGGGCCAAATGCAATAACTTATCCTTCATTTTAGAAGGGATACCTTGATCTGCTCCACACCACTGGATCCCTAGAAATTTCAGAGGCAGAAGGCCCCTGGATTTTAGTTGAGTTTATTTCCCACCCTCTGACACACAAATGTCTTACCCGTAAGTCTAGAGTAGTTGCTACTTCTTGGTTCCATCTGAGTCTGTTCAGGCTGCTATAACAAACTATCATTAAACAACAGAACTGTATCTCTCACAGTTCTGGAGGCTGGAAAGTATGAGACGAAAGGGCCAGCAGATTTGGGGTCTGGTGAGGACCCACCTCCTGGTTCATAGGTGGCAGTCTTCCACTCCGTCCTCACATGGCAGAAGTGAGGGAGCTCTCCAGGGCCTCTTTCATGAGGGCGCTAATCCCGTTCGTGGGGCTCTGCCTTTATAACCTAATCACTTCCCCAAAGTCCCATTTCCTAATACCTTCACATTGGGGTTAGGATTTCAGCATATGAAATTTACAGGGACAAAAACATTCAGTTTATGGCACCATCCATTCTACAAATAATTTTTGATGTTTGCAATGTACCAACCTCTTCTCCCACATTTCACTAAGTAAATTCTCACTCCAACGTGGTCAGCCCAAGTGCGTTCCACATCCCGTGAGTGCCCTGTTCTTCCTGGTAGCTTATACACTTAGGAACTGAAAACAGCCCAGTTAAGCTCATTTGCCTTTCCAAAGACATTTACATGAGGAGAACCCTAGTAATAGCTCTGAGTGGGCTAGCATTTGTTCCCCAAGATAGGACTACAGAATAAAGAAACAGTGGTCCTAGGTCACACAGTCTACTAATGCTGGATGCAAAAGAGAAGGAATTTCATTTCATAGCTATTTTCCTATTTGGAATGAGTCTTTTCACATTTGCCAAGGCTTTGATATCGTGCAGTCATCAGCCTTAATAACTAGTGATGTACAATAGCTAGAGACGGCAGTGTTCTGAGTCATCACTGGAATTTTTATTCAGGTTTCTCTTCCTGCTTGCATGAATAAGTTCCCTACCAGTGTCCTTTGTGCCTTAGGTCTATGGGTCTATGCTAGTGGGTATGACTCTTAGTGAATATGTGTCTAAATGTAAACTTTGTATATCATCGGCTTAAAATGTTTACACATGAGCTACCTTGGGTATTAATTTGCACTCATTATCTGTGCCCCAATTTGAAGCGAAGAGGTCAACACTTTCACAGAGACCTATGATATAATGGTGAAGAAATAATACTAACTTCCCACTAATAGGACCGTTTTTGCTGTTGCCACTTCATAAACCCAGCAGTTAAAGGACAGCACTTCTGTGTGATTCTAGTTTTAATGAAAAATAGTTTATCCTGCACACTTTTGATATAATACAGCTTAGGAAGACATGATTTAC
>NW_012115088.1:2207255-2263172 GCF_000951035.1 Colobus angolensis palliatus | reverse complement strand
CTCGTTTTCTTTGTTTTTTAAATGTTTCCTTTTGTATTACTAAGTGAAGGGGAAAAAGAAAAGTAACAAATGCTTGTAGTTACTAGAATGTAATTTTCAAGTTAATGTTCAGAATTTTTTCCTTCAGGGAATGCCATTTATTTAGGTGTTAGTCACTCATTGTTTATTATTGTGTTTATACAAAAACTGATTTGTATGCTAAACTTACTATAGATGAACTTGTACCATGCTAACTTGGTAGAAAAGTTGTATTTGTCATCTCAAGTTTGTATTCATTGACATTTCATTGTTTCTTGAAATACATCCCACACTTGAATATGGAGTATGACATATTTCCTGCAATCTAGCCAAAAATTAAATATGTACTGAAGTTGAAAATTTAAAATCTGTTGATTCACTATTTCTGACTTGTATTTTTTTTAGCTGATAAGAGTTTCCTTCTAATGCTTCCTCTTCTAATATTCTTTTCTAATATTTCCTCTTCTAATGTGTCTTATATCAGCTCCTCCAGTTGATGTAGCTGTTTATATTGCTTTTCAGAGTTTAATAGGGGTCCAAATTTCAGGAGTTCTGACTCTGAACACTAATATTGCTTCCCACAGCATTTATGGTTTAAATAATATACCTTAGAACAAGCACTGATGTGCTGATTTGAATGTGTGACTGAAAATATCACACATCTCAAGTAGATTGCTAGAACCAAATTTCTCAACAAATTTATTTGATGTGCTGAGAATTAGTCATATAGATCTTTAAACTTCTAATTTGTAATAGTAATTAATATTCATTAACTCTATTTCTGTTGCCATCGACATCTTCAAAATATTAACTTCTGATATATCAAAAATTGATTCTAAAAAATGAGAATTCTATGCAGACCAGTCCACTTAGCTACCAGATGAAAATGTTATAGAATTTGATTAACATTAATTGAACCACCTATAAGATACAGAACTGAGTAACACACAGTTCCTCTGCATGAGAAGCTTATATCTTCAGAAAAACAAATAGCCCTATTAAAGAGTGGGCAAAGGACATACACAGACATTTCTCTAAAAAAGACATAAAAGCAGCCAACAAACGTATAAAAAAATTCATTGTCATTAATTATCAGAGAAATGCAAATCAAAACCACAATGAGATACCATCTCACATCAGTCAGAATGGCTATTACGAAAAAGTGAATAAACCAACAATCTTGGCAAGGCTGTAGGGAAAAGGCAATGCTTATTCACTGTTGGTGGGAATGTAAATTAGTTCAGCCAATGTGAAAAGCAGTTTGGAGATTTCTTGAAGAACTTAAAATAGAACTACCATTCAACCTAGTGATCCCATTACTGGGTATATACCCAAAGGAAAAGAAATCATTCTACCAAAAAGACACATGCACTTGTATGTTCATCGCAGCACTATTATCAATAGCAAAGACATGTACTCAAGCTTGGTGCCCATTAACAGTGGATTGGATGAAGAAAATGTGGTACATATATACCATGGAATACTATCCAGCTATATAAAAGAATGAAATCATACCCTTTGCAGCAACATGGATGCAGCTGGAAGTCATTATCCTAAACAAATTAATGCTGGAACAGAAAACCAAATATCACAGTGGGAGCTAAACATTGGGTACTCATGGCCATAAAGATGGGAACAATAGACACTGGGAACTACTAGAGTGTGGAGGTAGGGGTGGGCTGAAAAGCTACCTGTTGGGCACTGCGCCCACTACCTGGGTGACAGAATCATCTGTACCCCAAACCTCAGTATCACACAATATACCCATGTAACAAACCTGCATGTGTACCCACTGAATCTAAAATAAAAATAGAATTTTTTTTGAAAGAAGCTTATATCTGAAGTTCTATGTGGGTGTCTATGCTAATATGTACATGTCTATAACTAGAGAGCCAGGAGTAAAAGTAACTTCCAAAACAAAAAGTTACGGGAGTCCATCGAGTCATCTGTGGGTTTTAGTAGATTGAATTATGAAATACTACACAGAGGAGCTGAGGCTGAGGCAGGAGAATTGCTCAAACCCAGGAGGCAGAGGTAGGATTGAGCCAAGATTGCACCACTGCATTCCAGCCTGGGCAATAGAGTGAGACTCCATCTCAAAAAATAATAATAATAATAATAGGATTACAACAAATGGGATGGTATATTCAAATCTGAGAAAACTATACTAGTCTATGGGAGCCTTTTTAATACTAGATCTTCTTTATCTCTCTAAATTTTATAAAAATAGGATGAGTAAGTTGTTCTTTGTCAATGTGCAGCATACTGCCAGGATCATAAGAGCTGCTTCTAGGGATAAGGGGATGGGTGGATAGAAAAAGAAATAAAGGAATGTTAAAATCATTTGTTCTCTTATTCACTTGTTCATTCAAACAAAACACAAACCAAAACTAGGAGAGAAGTGTGCAATGTCATGAAAAATGAGGCAGAAAAGAATTTTAAGATTGGGGCACTCTCTGAAGTTGATGTCACAAAAGTGTTGTCTTTGACACAAACCTCATTGTTAATGACACAGCCTGAAATATAATTCCCATGTGTATCGACGGTCCACAGCAAGGCAGCTAGAACTTTGTGCAGTTGTTTATGTTTCTAAGCTTTCGATTTTGGGTAAATGAGTCCTGTGAGTTGATTACTGAAGTAATAAGGAGTGTTCCCTTTGTATTTGCCCTAAAACTTGTCCCGTTCAAGAATCAAGGGGTGTTCCCTTTTCTTGACCTTCTCAAACATTCATTATTTCTTAAACTTGAATCTTCTGGTCATCCTGCATCTCATCTGTCCCCTTGGTCTTTTGGGTTACCCTTCTCTAGACTCTATTTAAATCTGTTTTGTCTTTCTTGAAGTGAAACAACCAAAACCACACACAGTATCCTCAGTGATGATTTTTTGTTTTTCGGTTTTTGGTTTTTGAGACATGTTCTCACACTGACGCCCAGGCTGGAGTTCAGTGATGTGATTTCATCTCAATGCAGCCTCATATTCCAGTGATCCTCCCACCTCAGCCTCTTTAAGTAGCTGGCATGTGTCACCATGCTGGGCTAACTTTTGTATTTTTTGTAGGAACGGGGTTTTGCCATGTTTCCCAGGTTCAAATGATCATTTTTAATAAATGTAACTGCTATTATCTATTTCAAACCAGGAGTTCCAGTTTCTTATTTAGGGCTGACTGTAGTATTAAATCTTAAAAAAAACCTTGCATTTGAATCTTGCTTTGGTTTACATTGTTCCTTAAAACTGCATCATCTCATTTACTATAATCCTCTGGGACAAAGACAGCTGCTATTCTTGTCTTCACTTTATAGACAAGGAAACTGAGGCTTAGAGAAGTGAACTGACTTGCCTAGGGTCACAACAATAAGTGATGAAAGAGCCAGAACCTGAATCGCTGACCCCGAAACCCGCCGTGATGATGATGAGCATCTATTGCAACTCATTAGGTACATGCTTCCTAAATACGAGGCACAGCACCAAGTATATTCCATGTTTCTATACTTAATTCATACAACCAACAATCCCATTAGCAGAGGCTCAGAACAGTTAAATGATTTGCGAAAGGTCACAGGACTGATAAACAGCAAAAATTGTGTATGACTCTACGTCTGCCTGACCCCAAAGCTCTTGCTTTTAATAGCCCTTCCCCCATCCTGCCCAGATCCTCTCACCACAAGTCCACTGCTTTGCTCTTGGTACATCAGATAATGACTTCACACAATTCAGAAAACAGTCCTGGGTCATATCTCACAACTTAAGGCTTATCATCCTGTAAGAAGGTATCTCAAGGGAGACCAACCATCCTGGTTGGCTCAGGGCTCAGGACTGAGGCCCTTCCCTGCTCATGGGACTTTCAGTGCTAAAATTGGAAAGTCCTGAGTAAATATCTGGGTTTTTTTCTGTGAGATTCCTGTTATTTATCGCAACTAATTTGCTATTTTATTTCCTGGAAATGCTAACTTACCACTGGAGTTAAGATGTTGCTTCTAAGAAGCCATCAGAAAGGAACTTGAGCCCTGACAGGTGCAGGTGGCTTTGAGGAGGCCAGGAGATTATCTTGGCCTCTGAAGACCTCGAGTAAATACTGCATGTGGGTATCCATTACCTGGCATAACTTAGTTTAACTGAATTTCATTCTTGAGAATTCTGTTTCTGAACTCTCCCACGCTGAACATATAAAAATCAGTTCTATGTATTTTTCCCATCCCCTAACCTCTAAAATTTTATGATTTCTTTTATCTCTTTCAGAAGCCACTCCCAACCTCTCCCCTCTTGTATTTAACTTGTGTTCATAAATCTGTTCCTTAGCTGACATGTACCCTAAGAACAACCTCAGCTTGTAAACTGTTCTTTCATACAGTTTGAAATAGCAAAATCCTAGCTTGGAGCACAACCATTAAACATGTAAACACAAAATTGAATAATGTTCTGTTTTGTTTTAGTGAGGAACCCACATTCTAAGGCAACTCGTTTTCTTTTGCAATATAGAATGGGTTTGCGGTCAGCTGGGGCAGAAGCCCTAGGCCCAGAAGTTATAATTTCTGCTATCACCACTAGCCTCCTCCCCAGTTATATGTGGGCAATTCTTGCTTCCTTTTTGGCTACAAGCATATATGTACACGTAAATAAAAGAGGTGTTTGTTAATGTTAATGCGGAACCAGGTTTTATATGAAAGTTAAGTAATTTACTGACAGATGGGTGACAGCAGCCCACCAAGGGGAATATATGATGAAAAAATTAAGACCCTAGTGGCTTGGTTTTCCGTCTTGGTGATGTCTCTCAAACAGATAGTTGAGCTGAGCCAAGGCACTGCTTGATGACAGAGGTCAGCGATTAGAAGGAAGTTATGTAATCCTCTGCTGGTGCCAAAGAGATTATGTGTTGCTCAGAACATGAAAAAATTTTGCCTAAACAAAAATGACCAAGGAAAGCAGGGTTCTGGTCATTCATTTATTTAATCAGTATTTTTTGAACACCTACTATATGCTATGCATTATTCTAGTCCCATAGGCCCTACTTATGACAGCAGAAAAGAAGCAAATTACAAATGGCAGTGAGTGCTGTGATGAAACCTAACAGGGTAAGGAGATAGAAATTGAAAGGTAGGATGGGGTGCTGTCTAGTGTGGTTGGGGAAGCCCTCTCCAATCATATAGTGACAGATTGGAGGTACCAATGAAATAAGAGAGCAAACTGTGTCTGTATCTGGGAGAACATTCCAGGTAGAAACAATGATCAAGATAAAGACCAGCACCTTTGGTGGCCTCGTAATAACGTAATAATTCAGGGAGATGATGTGGTAATATGCCACAAAGACACGTAGCTAAGAGTTAATCATGAGAATGACAACTGTGAATTTTTTACAGGCACGATGAGCTGGTTCATGCCATTCTCCTGCCTCAGCCTCTGGAGTAGCTGGGACTACAGGTGCCCGCGCCTGACTAATTTTTTTGTATTTTTAGTAGAGACAGGTTCACCATGTTAGCCAGGATGGTCTTGATCTCCTGACCTCGTGATCCACCTGCCTCTGCCTCCCAAAGTGCTGGGATTACAGGCGTGAGCCACCGCACCCGACCAGCAATTCTAGTCTTTAAATGTGTGACACACATACAAAAAGTTAAGATCCTCTGGGCTAGCAACATCAGGAGGATGGCTGAGAATCTCAGAAGATAGAGAAAATAATTATCTTAAGAGTTTTAGAAGCTGTTTGATTGATCTGGATACCCAGCCAAAAAGCACACAGCTTCTTGGGTATCAATAGCTCCTGAGAATGTTAAAGAAAAAATTATTCGATGATACTTGTTGTAGGATGGTAAGAAAGACTTTACTTAGGGCCATTGATATAGGGTATAGGTATAGGGACTATTGCAGTGAGGCCTTGCAATGGGGAGAGAGATTGGGCTCAACTCTGAACACAGCATGGGCAAGTGGGAATGCATAGCCAAGGAGCAGGGCAGGGTAAGTGGGTGGAAAATTACTAAGAGGAGACATCAGGGGGAAGGGAGGATTCTGGCTAAACAGACCTACTGGGATTCTTGCTGAAGACAGGCCCAGGTGGTCAGACCTCACCTAGAGGATGATAGAGAATAAGAAGCCTGATAGGATATAGAAGGTGATCAGATACTGAGGATGGCAGGTTCTTCGCTAAAACTGGATTTTACAAGGAAATGGACAGATGAGCCTAAGAGAAGGCTCAGGGGCCTGACTACACTTTGGCCAAGCAGAGAATCTTTGTCAGAAGAGGGTGAGCAAGCCCCGCTTCTCTAGGTTTAAAGTTCACTGGAGTCTGTACGGAAGCTCAGGTTTCCAGGCATCAGGCCAATCTTGAGCTGGAGAGAGGCCGGGTGTGCATGCTCTGTTTCATTGTCATTCCTCAGCCTGTGGTGAAACCATTCCACATGTGGGCTCCTGGGGACTGTTTCTGAGAGGGAGATGGCAAGGGAAGGGAGAACGTAAGGGAAAAGGTTCTACACCCCATCATCTCGAAGCTGTGTGGAACTGGCAGGTTGTCAGGAATAGGAAACTTGTATTTGCGTTTTTAGTAAAAGAACATGGACAGGATAGAGAATGACCGTGAAATATTTATTAAACTCCTACAAGGCACATGACAGACAATAATCTGTGGCTGATGATGTGCAAGACAAGCTCCTAACATCAAGAGAAATGTCATCTGGTGAGGAAACTAAGACTTGCCTAGGAAAAATTAAATTTTAAGAATATAAAGAGGCCGGGCACAATGGCTCATGCCTTTAACCCCAGTACTTTGCAGGGGCTGAGGCAGGAGGATCACTTGAGGCCAGGAGTTTGAGACCAGCCTGGGCAACATAGCAAAACCCCATCTCTACAAAAAATATATATATAAAATATAATATATGTTTTTATTATATAAAATAACATATATTAAATATATATTAATAATGTATAATATATTGCATATATTATGTATATGTATGCATATAATGTATGTGTATATATTTATATTCTGTATGTATAGTCTGTATTATGTACATGTATACATATAATATATGTATATATTACATATATATGTATAATATACATATATTACATATATGTGTATATTATATAATATATATTACATATATTGTATACTATATATGATATACATATATACACATATGTTATATATGTATATGTATACATATACTATATATTATATGTATATATATTATATTTAAAATTCAGCCAGACATAACAGCATGTGCCTCTAGTCCCAGCTACTCAAGAAGCTGAGGTGGGAGGATGGCTTAAGCCCAGAAGTTTTAGGTCACAGTGCGCCATGATCGCACCACAGCACTCCAGCCTGGGCAACAGAGCAAGACCCTGTCCCTTCCCCCTAAGATAAAGAATAGAAAAAAGGAAATTGGTAAATAAATCAGTAATCTGGGTAATAAGAACAAAAATATATAGACATGTCATAAACTACAGTGTTAAAGGATCTGTAGAGAAAGTAGGACTTACTGAAAATAGAGAGAATTTGAATAGGCAAAAAGGAGAGGGTTTCTGTTGGACCAAATAAATATAATGCAAAGAGCCTGTGATATATAAATAACATTGATGAGTCATTTTTAGTTCAGCTTAGCTGAACTAAAAAAGTAAGTTCGTATAGATAAATGGTGGTCAGATTGTAGAGGATCTCGTATGTCAGAGTAGGAGTTTGAATTTCATCCTGTGGCCGAAGGGGAGCCTTCACTGGTTTTGAAGAAAACCAAGCTGTGTAAAAATTACTGTGATTAAATTAGAGCAAATGAATTGCAAATAGCAGAGCCTGAGGATAGGGAGAATAGATAGAAAAAATTCCAGTAGTTCAAATGTCAAGTGATATGATGAGACAAATTAAGTGAGTGGTGCAAAGATTGACATAAGAGGCTTAAAAAGTCATGGCAACTTCTGCTTCTGACCAAGAAGGAGTAGTAGGGATTGGAGACATCCTCCTGCCTAAAACAACTAAGAGAACACATGAAACAATGGTTTCAAATATGGAACATCAGGTACGACAGGACAGTGATCCCACGGCGGGGAATAAGCAAATAGCACTAAGATTGCTCCAGCTACTGCTAGAGGGACTCTCCAGGGAGCAGCAGAGGGAGGGGAGCCCATGTGGACCAGACGTCACCCTGAGTTGAGGAAATGAAACTGAAAGTCCAAGAACTTACAAGGCAGAGTACAAGAAGACAAAGAGCATTCTGCAGATCTGTAGGTGATCACCCAGGTCTTCCAGCTAAGCATCCATCAACAAATATATGTGAAGAAAGAACCCAAACCAGCAGAAAGAACCACCAAAAAGGCTAGAAGGAATACTCTAGGGAATACCCCATGTAGGGAAGGAGTAGTTTATGTTCCCAAAGGCCTGAGTAGAAAATCCTCATAATTCACAGGCTCTCAGGGAGAGCACTCAGCAGGATCTACCTTCAATGGAACAAAAGTAGCCGTAGAAAAGAGGCTGCTCTAATAAATCCTGGAAAACTTTAAAGCAAGCCTTAAAGGAGTAACATTGTTTCCAAGTAACTTTTGTTCTGCAAAAAAACTCGGAAATATAAGAATAAAAAAAAAAGTCCAAGACCCAACAAAGTCAAATTCCCATCAAATATTAGCATCCCATCAAATATTAGCAGGAATGTAAAAGTGTAGGAAAATATGAGCTGTAATAAGAAAGTTCAATAGAAACAGTCTCACAGATGCCACCAATGATAGAATAAGTAGACAAGAACATTAACCCAGTCATTATAGCAGTACAACAATGTTCAAGAAGATAGAAGAGTAAACGTGTAAGTAGAGACATAGAAAATACAAAAAAGACACAAATTGAAATTAAAGAGATAATTACAGTTTCAAAAGTGGAAAACATAGTGAATGGGGTGAATAGCAGATCAGACAAGGCAGAATAAAAGACTAGCGAGCTTGAAGAAGCCATGGCAATAGAAACAATCCTACCCGAAATACACAGAGAAAAAGAAAGGCCAAATAATTAGGTAACGGCTAGAAACTCTACAAATTAGATCAAAACTTAAAGCCACAGATCTAAGAAGTTCAATAAACCTGGAGTACAAGAGCTTGAAAAAAAACACTAAGGTCAAACATTATCAAATTACTTAAAACCACAAATGAAGAGAAAATCTTAAAAGAAGCTGGAGGGGAAAAAGGCACGTTATGTACAGAGAAACAAAATAACAGATTTCCCCCACCCCCCGAATTATTGATCTATAGATTCAATGCAATTCCAGTTAAAATCCCAGAAACCATTTTTTCTTTCTTTTTTTTTTTTTGTAGAAATTGACATAACTGATTTTAAAATTCATATGGAAATGAAAGAGCCTGGAAAAGCCAAACAACTCTGAAAAAAACAAAGTTGAAGGATTTATTGATACCTGACTTTGAGATTGTTTATAAAGTTGTAGTAATGAAGATGGTGTGTTATTGGCAAAAGATAATACAATAATGATATAGATAATTCAGAAATGGAAACACACGTATATGGCCAATTGGTTCTTCTCTAAGGCGCAAGGATAATGAAGTAAAAAAAGGATAGTTTTTCAACAAATGGTGTTGAATATCCGTATTTCAGGAGAAAGCCCCAAAAGCTTACATGTATACCTTGTACCATTTTGAAAAAAAAATAAGTCACAATGAATTGTAAGCAAAACTTAAAACTATAGGACTTCTAGACAACATAAAAGAAAATCTTTGTGACCTTGGGTTAAGCAAAGATTTCTTAGATATGACACCAAAAGCATGATCTATAAAGGAAAAAGGGAAGATAAATTGACTTCAGAAAATTAAAACTTCTGCTCTTGGACAGACATTGTTAAGTGAATAAAAGGACAAGCCACAAATGAAGAGAATATATTTATGAAGCATATATTTGATAAAAGACTTGCATCCAGAATATAAGAACTCTTGAAACTCAAGAAAACATTCAATCCAGCCCAAAAGAAAACAAAAATGAGCAAAGTATTTCAACAGACACGTCAACAAATTAGCATATGAAAGGTATTCAATATAATCAGTCATTAGAGAAATGCAAATTATAACAACAATGAGAATAAAAGTTAATTTCAAGCTTTGGACTTTGGGTAACTGGAGGATTGAGGTCATCTATGATTGTTAAAACCAGAAAGCCAGTCAGGGCTGGAGGTAAAGAACTGAGTTTTAGACATGTTCCTTTTGAGGTAATAGACATTCAGAGTGGAAATATCTAGCAGACAGATGAAGATTTAAGGCTAACACTAGGAAGGCGGGTCACGTCTGAATACCTGATTGTTAAAAATAATCTATACCCGAATGATGTATCTCCTTGATGATAGTTGTTTCTGTGTATGTTTGTCTGTGTGTTTTGTGTATGTTCACATGTATAATCATGAGAAAAGTGAAAAGCATTTTTTTTTTTTTTTTTTAACAGAGGGTCTCACTCTGTTGCCCAGGCAGCTGGAATGCAGTGGCACTTTCCTGGCTCATGGCAGCCTTGACCTCCCACCTCAGCCTCCTAAATAGCTGGGACTACAGACACACACCACCACACCTAGCTAATTTCTTTTTTTCTTTTTTTTGTAGAAATGTTGCCCAATGTTGCCCTGGCTGTTCTTGAACTCCTAGGCTCAAGCAATCCATGCACCTCAGCCTCCCAAAGTGCTGGAATTACAGACATGACCCACTGAGTCCAGCCAAAAAGCTTATACAGTTACTTCATTGCCTTGGAAGTAGTAAGCACTCAATAAATGTTTGTAAATTATTACATTTAGTTTGAATAGGAAACCAATGGCGTTTTCACCTCTAACCTACTCCCCTGTTCAGAGTAATATAAAGATAGGAATCCTGCGGAAAATGCATTTTAAGACTAATCTTCAGAAAAGACAATAGACAACTTTAAGTCCAAGCTACATACAAGTCAGTTTTTTATGTGTGCCTCATCCTCCATGACTACCATCAAAAACAATACACAGCTCCTAATACACCATGTCTCCAAGTCTATGTCATGATCACCATTAACAGTTGTAGCCAGGTAACAACATGCTGTACCACTAACAGAGAAAGTGAGACAATCAAGTCCTAACATCCTTGAATCGAAGCCTTAATGTTAAGTTGAACTATGGAAATGCTCTCTAAGTAGCAGACAGGCATTTCCACCAGAACAAACTAAAAGAACCCAATAGCACGCTGTTTAACTTGGTGAGGGTGTTTTGGCCAAGCAGTTCCCCTTGGTTATGGCTTCCTGTGCACCTAAAGCACGACAGCTATGGATACCCCTGGGGATTATACAGCTTGACTACTTTATCTAGTCAAATAGATTTCCACTCTGGCATCCCAAATATCAAACTGACTAGCATAAGCATTTTAGCTATCTTTGAGTAGTAACAAGCATAGTAATATTTGAGTCAATTATATGAAATTGAAAACTTGTAGCTTACTACATTATCAATAAAAAGACTTTCAGAGGCATTAAAATCCATTCAAATTAGATGCCAAGAAGAATTTTGCCTCAGTAGTGTTTTCTCTTCCAAATATCAAGTAAGGTTTTTTAACACAAAAGCATATGTTTTATCTGAGCAAAAAATATCCTTTTTTCAAAAACCCGGGTAACACCAGGGACTGTTTAATCCATAAACTGTGATAGAGAGAACACATATAAAATGCTTTTTGTTTTCAGAATGTTTGGGGCTTTTGTTTTGTAATGTGAACTTTTTATGGGTATAACATACAAAAGTGCATAAATTATGTGCGTTCTGTTAAATGACTCCTCAGAAAGTATACACAATTATATAATTGATAACCAAACCACAGAACATTACCAGTACCCAGAGGTTTCTCTGAGTCTCCTCCCAGTCATTGCCCCTTCCCCCAAGGTTAACCACATCCTGACTTTTAACACCATACCTTAATTTTACCTCTGTCAGAATTGTTATATCAATGGAAACAAACTCTTTCTGTCTGAGTTTTTTCCCTCAACATTCTGTTCAGGAGATGTGTCCACATATGCCTATGACTTGTAGTTCATTCATTCTCATATCACAATATACCTATTCTAATCTTGGTAGACATTGGGTTATATCCGGTTTGAAGCTATGGGACATATTACTGCTATAAATATTCCTGTACATATCTACTGGTAATTATATGTATGTATTTCTGTTGGGTATATGGTAGGAATTGCTGAGTCATCAGGTAACTCTACTAGATGTTACCACCACCAACTTTCTCAAATGGTTGTACCAATTTACACTTCCACCAGCAAGCACTCTAGTTGTTGAACAACTTAACTAATTCTTGGTATTATCTGCCTTTCATTTGAGCCATTCCTCTGAATACATGATGGTGTTGCACTGAGTATTAATTTGCATATCTCTAATAGCTAATGACATTGTGCCATTTTGTTATGTTTAGTGGCCGTTTTATTCTCTCTTTTCGTAAAATGCCCATTCAAGTTCTTTGCTTATATTTTTACTGGGTTATTGTTTCTTGCTGGGCTATAGAAGTCCTTTATATATTTTGGATATCGGGCCTCATAGGATATATGTTATATAATTGTAATTATTATTTGTAACAAATTGTGAATATTCTCTCTATAGTATATTTTGATGATCAGAATTTCTGAATTGTAATGTGCCTTATTTCATCAGGATTTTTGTGTGTGTGTGAGATGGAGTTTTACAATTATCGCCCAGGCTGTAGAGCAATGGTGTGATCTCAGCTTACTGCAACCTCTGCCTCCCAGGTTTAAGAGATTCTCTTGCCTCAGCCTCCTAAGTAGCAAGGATTACAGGCACATGCCACCACGCCCAGCTAATTTTTGTATTTCTAGTAGAGACAGGGTTTTGGCCAGGCCAGTCCTGAATCCCTAACCTCAGGTGATCTGTCTGCCTCACTCCCAAAGTGCTGGGATTACAAGCACGAGCTTATCAGAGTTTTTTATGGTCAGCTTTTTTTGTTGTTGTTCTTTTTAAGAAATCTTCGCCTGCTCTGGGGAGTTGAAGTTTTTTTTTTTAAGCTTTATTGTTTTACTTTTCCCCATTTAGACCTACAATCTACCTGGAATTTATTTTTGTAGACTGTGTGAAAGAGAGAGTCAATATTTATTTTTCTCTGATAGCCATCCACTCTTGCCTAGAATTTTTACCACTCTGGGTATTTGAAAGATTTGATTTTTTCTTTCTAGTGGAGCAAGAATAATAACTCCCAGAAAATAACATCTGTATCTTCACACTTATATCTATGTCTCTTTTGATCTATATCAATATCTCACATATATATGGCACACATCTCACATACACACATATACAGAGAGAGAGGTGTGCAGACTGTGCGCTGAACATTCATTTGTGAGTTGTCTTTTTAAACTGTATTCATCAGTTTTGTTACTGATGGTTGATCCAGGACAGCTTATAAGGGCTCCTTGATAACTACTGTTCTAAGTATACTATACCATATATGGAAAAATGAAGTCAACTTCCAATCCTGGACCCCAGAACAATAGCTTCCCCTTTTCCAGCAGTAGGATTAAAAAAAAAAAAAATGGTGTTTTGAAAATGAATAAAGAAATGGATTTTCAGCAGAAATGACTAGGCAGTGGAGTAGCTGTTGTGGAACAGATAGAAATCATTCACTGATAATATATGCAAGTCTTCATCTCTTTCTAAATATTTTGAATTGAGAAATAGTATATAAATACCTCCTGTGACGTGGCAAGAATTATATTGGCAGATTCCAGAACCTCTGGGTAAACTGCGAAGGTTGTACCCTATGCAACTCCTGAGGGATGAGTCAGTATTAACAGATGACCTCAATGTGAATGATGTCCCTGGAGTTGTGCAGCACAGTTCAGGGAAGTAATCCTACTAGCATGCATGCAAACACAGACACACATGGCACATATGCAAACACAGTGTGTGTATATATACATATAAGTACATACACGTATGCACACATTTTTTCCCAAATTTTGAGGAAGAATTGTTGCTAGAATTGGAATGTCAAAGTTGTAGTTATTATATCCATATTAAATAGTCATAAGTAAAGACTTCAGCGTTTAAAGGCTTTTATACTGGATACATTTTAAACAGCAGTGCACTTTTATAAATGAATGGGGTCTGTAATATACTATAACTCTTCAATTAACATAAACTTCTTCCTTTTACTGTTTCTGGTGGTAAAGTTCAGTCCTCTGAAGGAATGTCCACTAGGCATGTAAAAGCCTGTCTAGAGAAAGAAAAGAAAATGAACCTATTACAGTCAGTGCCAGTTATTTCTGTGCAATTAATCTATAAAAGTTTTATAGTGCAACTGAGTGTCCAAGTTGAAAGCTAAAAGCCAATGCAGTAAACCTCTTCCCAAAACAGAGTGGTCTGACACAAGCTACGCCTTTTGAAGTTACTGCAGAGTTACTATCATCAGCTTAAAACATAAAATAATATCTGACATGCCCAAACAGTCACAGGGAGTAATTAAAACTAAGGGGATTTAAAGAAGATGAAGACTTGCCAGAGCTTGGTACTTTAGTAAATGAGATCTGATTTCTTTTAAGCCCTATTTGAACGTGGGTTAAACCTTACAAATGCAGACTCTGTTGGATGCCACTTGCTGGGAAGTGAAAGCGCAGCTGCCTCTCCATGTTTATGAACTGTCCCAAAGATCCATATCTGTGCAGATGAAATAATAAACGTTCTTACATCTCCCTGCCAATACTTCCTTAACCCCACTAAAAAGCAAAAGACCAAGAAAATACTCAACTAGTGATACCATTGATATAGGTATAGTGTGTGACATCCTAACTAAAGCACTGTAATTTAGAAATGTGATTGTTAGCAGAAAAATAAGATTTTGCTGATTTAAAAACATACAGGAACATACAGGTTGGTCACGGTAGTGTACACCTGTAATCCCAGCTACGTGGGAGGCTGAGACTAGAGGATGGCTTTAGCCCAAGCTTTGGGGCTGCAGTGCACTTTGATCACACCTGTGAATAGTCACAGCACTCCAGCCTGGGCTGGGCAATGTAGTGAGACTCCATCTCTTAAAAAACGTACAGAAAGACCTTGAGCTCCGCACTGTCCTCCAAAGGAGCAAATGTGCTTCAGATCAAGAGTGCCCTGCAGCATGAGGCCTATAAGTAGATAATGCACAGGCAGTGCGATTTGAGGGCTTGCAAAAGCCCCCTCCACAGCCCACAAATGACTCTCACATCAAATCAGACTGGTCTTTCGTTGTGAGAATGTCATTCCGGTGGGTTGAGGGATTACCCTCTTTTAAAAGGCAAATGCCTAAGAGAAGGGTCCCATAGAAATGCTGAGTGCCTCAGCAATAGGGGCCTCTCTACTCAAAATTAGTGGGTCAGTGAGTCAGTTTTGATGGGCAAGGGGAGGGGTGGAAGGACAAGGTACCAGAGTGGTAAGAAATGAATTAGAAAAATTCATTTTCTTAATGAAAATAAATTGTGGGGGATTGTGGGATGAACAAAAAGGTGGTAAAGCCACCTCAGAAAGGTGCAGATCCACCAGCACAGCTTCCAGAGTCACAGTCGGGCAGCCCCTTGATTGTGAAGACAGGAGGAGAATCACAGCAGCAGTGCCAAGAGCAACCAGCCCAGCATTGGGAGAGGTCTGTGTCTGGTGGGAAAAGGTGCCAAGAGCCAGTACTGCTATAGTTGTATCTTTGTTTAGGAGATTTTTTTTAGAATTTCAACTCTTTATTTAAGATACAGGGAGTACCTGTGCAGGTTTGTTACATGAGTATATCGCGTGATGCTGAATCCCATCATGGGGTATGGATCCCATCACCCAGGTAGTGAGCATGGTACCTAATAGATATAGGTAATTTTTCAACCCATGCCCCCACTGCCTCCCTCTAGTAATCTGCAGTGTCTGTTATTCCCATGTTTATGTTCATGTGTACCCAATGTTTAGCTCCTACTTATAAGTGAGAACATGTAGTATTTGGTTTTCTGTTCCAGTGTAAATTCAGTTAGAATTATGGCCTCCAGCTCCATCCATGTTGCTGCAAAAGACATGCTTTTGGTTTTTTTCATGGCTGTGTAGTATTCCATGATGTATATGTTCCACATTTTCTTTCTTTAATCCATCATTAATGGACACCTAGCTTGATTCCATGTCTTTGCCATTGTAAATTGCATTGCGACAAACTTATGAGTACACGTGTCTTTTTGGCATAATGATCTCTTTTCCTTTAGGTATATGCCCAATAATGAAATTTCTGGGTCAAAGGATAGCTCTGTTTTCAGTTCTTCCAGAAATCTCCTAGCTGCTTTCCACAGTGACTTTACTAACTTACATTCCCACCAACAGTGTATAAATGTTCCCTTTTCTCTACAGCCTCGCCAGCATCTGTTGTTTGGGAAATTTAATTTTTCAGTAAATCCACAAAAAGAATCCATCACACAGTTTCTGTTCCTATTCAGAAGACTTTATGTAGTCATATTCCTGCTATGGATATGAAGCTGGACAAAAGTAGTTTTTCATTTGTGGTCCTTTGACAAATAACCAGCTTGCCTTATTACAGCTAAGGGGCTTTAGCATTAAAGCAATCTTGGAGTTGTAACATAACTTTGCACCCACAGCAGGCATTTTCTCTACATCATTTCTTGTAAATGCTCAGGTGGTCTCTGCTGTACAGCCTGACTCCTAAGCCTGAGCCCTGAAATCAGACTTCAGTTCAAATCCTGACTCTACCACTCACTAGCTATATGACGTTAGGCTTACTCTCTCTGTCATGTCATCACAACTGTAAAATGGAGAGAATAGTTCCAGCTATTTCACAACTGTAGACTGGAGAGAATAGTTCCAGCCTCATAGGATTGTTCTATGACGGTAACATGGTACATATAAAATGGCACAGAATATGGCATATAGTAAATGTGCAATAAATGGTGGCTATGATTGTCATCAATTCAAACAGCCTCCCTTTATTCATCTTTACCTCATAAAGTAACTCTTGCTAGAATGTTCTATAAATAACAATTGTATTAAAGCCTTCTTGAGGGAGAGGTCATTTGTTTGTGTCTTTGTTCAACACCAGGCTCCTGATGCTTTGAGTAGTGCCTGGTGCACAGCAGGCATTTAAAAAATATTTGTTAAATGAATTTTATAGAGTTAAATCTATCCCACTCTTTTGAGTACTAAAATGCTATTATATTCTGTGGATAAAAATAATAAAACAAGGCCAGGCACGGTGGCTCACACCTGTAATCCCAGCACTTTGGGAGGCCGAGGCGGGTGGATCGTGAGGTCAGGAGATCGAGACCATCTTGGCTAACACAGTGAAACCCCGTCTCTACTGAAAATACAAAAAAAAAAAAAAAAAAGCCAGCCGTGGTGGCGGGCACCTGTAGTCCCAGCTACTCAGGAGGCTGAGGCAGGAGAATGACATGAACCTGGGAGGCAGAGCTTGCAGTGAGCCGAGATCATGCCACTTGCACTCCAGCCTGGGTGACAGAATGAGACTCAGTCTCAAAAGAAAATTAATAATAGTAATAATAATAATAAAACAATTGAAAGAGATTACAAAATAAAAATCATGCAACACTGAACATTGAAATCCAAATTTAAAATCATTGTATATCATAGTATCCAATGTGAATATCCTTTATTTTGCCCCTTCAGGATGCAGTTTGAATGAATGCTGCCAAATACAGTCAGAGAAGAGAGGTGGATGTAAGAAAAACAAGATCCAAAGAATTTAGACTTAGCGTGGGATCTCTGTCTCTTTCATTGAGCAAGGAGGTTTTGTCTCCTTTTTTCTTTTCCACAGTTCATCTTTGTATATTTCTCTCTGGGCTACATTTGATTAGCTGCCCAGTGTACCAGTCCTTTCAAATCACGCCTAGCTGCATTGTTCCTTACAGTAGAATTTGCTATTGCTCCCAAGTTTCTATCGTCCATAATTTTTGAAACTCACTTGGCTACATAAAAAACTGATTTAAAAAAAAAAAAAACCTTAGTGAAATAATACCTTCCTCTGTAATGCCTACACCATCCTAGAAGCTTAAAGCTAATGAGGTAGTTAGGGCTTATTTGTTCCAGGAAGGCTCTGATTTGGCATTTCATCCATTTTAAAAGAAACACATCATTTTGTGGGACTTAGAATAAAACATCTTGATTGTGTTCCAAGCAGGACTTTAGACCGGTTTGATGCCTAGGTTAATGGCATTTCAATTATACTGTTTCCAAAATGAAATATAAATTGTTCTGGGTTTTTGCCCCTGTGTGTTCATATTGGGCCTGAGCTCTCTGAGAAACCTCCTCCCAAGTATTCTGGAAGACCCTGGGGTGCTGGAGAGATATGGTTGGATTTGACTTGACATGGGAGGGTGGTGTAAAAGGACTTGATGATGGATTGGCTGACTGAGGAGGAGAAGGAGAGGAGGACTTGTAGGTTACTGGCTTGAGGAGTGGGATAGATAGTGGTGCCTTTTAGTGAGATGAGGGGAAGAAATGGGAAGAGGAATTGATTTGGGTTGCACAGGAATATAATGGCAATCTAGAAAGTTTGTAGGCATTGGAAGAACATTTTACACAAGGAGTGGAATGAAAATATGAGTTTAAAGACAAAACTACGACATAAAATGTTCCAGTTTTATGATATTTAGACTCCTTTGGATACACTGAAAATTGCGATGTATTTTTAAATGTTAATATTTACAATATACTGAAATACTTTATTTGTTACTGCCATTAAACTGATAATGAAAAATATTATAGCCAACTTAAAAATGCATGAGAAGGCTGGGTGTGGTGGCTCACACCTACAATCCCAGTACTTTGGGAGGCTGAGGCAGGTGGATCACCTGAGGTCAGGAGTTCGAGACCAGCCTGGCCAATATGGTGAAACCCCGTCTCTACTAAAAATACAAAAATTAACCGGTTGTGGTGGTGCACACCTGTAATCCCAGCTACTCAGGAGGCTGAGGCAGGAGAATTGCTTGGACCCGGGAGACAGAGTTTGCAGTGAGCCAAGATTGCGCCACTGCACTCCAGCCTAGGCAATAGAGTGAAATCCCTTCTAAAAAACATAAAATAAAAGAAAATTTAATTTAAAATAATAAGATAAAATGCTGGTTCTCCAAAGTTACATTGGGAGTACATAAGCAAAAGTGTTTGAAGACCACTGCAAAAGAAAACCTAGGAAACATCCTGGCCTGCACAAAGCAGTTCTAATGTCACATGTTTTCTTAGCAATAGGGAAGTAAAAGCATTTTTCAGAAGGCTCCTGCTTCTGAAGCAAACTATACATTACTGTCAGATTCGAGGACAGCAAGCCCTTTAGTCAGGTAGCAGAATGGGCACACAGGTATAGACAATATAAGGCCAGAATCATACAGAAGCAGTATTTTATCTTGTTTCATGTATTTTTATAGCTTAGGTATCTCAGCCTGATTCTTAACTATGTCCATTAGCATCACAAATGAACCCTACTGAACACTGCAGCAAGGTGATCCTGCTGAACAGGAGCTTGGTGAAGAGCCACTCCTGCTGAGTGGGCTGCAGTAGGGGTGGGAGGAGTACAATGATAGAAAATAAAAGGATGGCAAAGCCTAGGATAGGGGAGGTGGTACCACAGCTGCAGACAACTTGAAGACGAGTGTGCCAGCAGATTTTAATTTCAGCAGATATTTAATGAGCCCCTAATCTGAGATAGACACCACTGTGGGGTATCAGCAAGATTGAGGTGATTGTTCTCAAGGCTGACGACATGACAGAGCATTTTTTAAAACAGCTCTGGGCTCCCTGTCAACTGTAGTAAACCAGCCAGAATAAGAACTCCAATCAGTGGATAGAAAAATACTATTTTCCATCACCAAACGAAACTGAAGATACCTCCAGATCTATCATCTTGAATTGTCTAGAGGACAAAGATGATAGAATGTATGTGAGTTTATGTGTTTGTGGCTATAGATGAATTATTAACACTCAGAATCATGACAATGATGCAGAGGAAATGTGTATACTAAAATTGGTATTGATGTTGCATTTCTGGTATCCCCTACCGGGTTTTCTTGCAACTTCCCCTTCCTTTATTTCTGCGTCCTCTGGATCACCTTCCAGCCTACAAAGCATTTCACCTAATTGGAAGAAAATGCTGGGTAAAGACACGTACTTGATGTTGATTTGTGTCTTTGTACACACCGTTGCTAGTAGGCCCAACCATTAATAAATACTATAATTTTTACTGGTTTTCTTAGTAATTGTGATAAACTGTTTTTTCTTTTATTCCCTCAGACTATCCCTATTGAGCTCCCAGGTCCTAGAAAACACTGGATATGAGGAGAGTAAGGTTTGCCTACACCAGTAATAAATGGCTTGTCAGTGATATAATCTGTAAATAGCCTTCACTTTAAGAGCAGTTTGAGATTAGCACTAACTGTGCTGCTATGGTTTGGATCTGTGCCGCCGTCCAAATCTCATGGTGAACTGTAATGCCCCGAGTGTTGGAGGCGATTGGATCATTGGGGCGGATTTTCCCCTCGGTGCTGCTCTCGTGATAGTAAGTGCTCAGGAGATCTGGTTGTTTAAAAGTGGGTGGCACCTTCCGCCTGCCGCCTCCTGCTCTGGCCAGGTAAGACCTGCCTGCTTCCGCTTCTCCTTCCTCCATGATGGAAAGTATCCTGAGGTCTCCCCAGAAGCTATTATGTTTCCTGTACAGCCTGCAGAACCGCAAACCAATTAAACCTCTTTTCTTTATAAATTACATAGTCTCGTGTATTTCTTTATAGCAGTGTGACAATGGACTAATATGTGTGCTAATAGGCATGTGTTCTACATCTTCGATGGGTAATTGGAGAGATTTTTACACCTCTCAAAGGAGTGCTATTCTATATAGATTAGTTTAACCAGAAAGTGAAAACAATAGAAATATTTTAATTTTAACTTATTGTAGTAGGAAATCACCCTAAATGTAAACACATTCTAACTGACACAAGGCTGATATTTAACCTTTTGTGACCTAGAGTGATTATAATCATCATCAGTTGTTATTTACAGGTACTGAAGTGCTGCTCTTGGCAACCTGGAAATGCTTTTGCTTACCTTTTGCTGGTGGGATGGGTTATAGAAAGACTCTGTGTGTGGCCGGGCGCCGTGGCTCAAGCCTGTAATCCCAGCACTTTGGGAGGCCGGGACAGGTGGATCATGATCTTGAGGTCAGGAGATCGAGACCATCCTAGCTAACATGGTGAAACCCCGTCTCTACTAAAAATTACAAAAAACTAGCCGGGGCGGGCGCCTGTAGTCCCAGCTACTCCGGAGGCTGAGGCAGGAGAATGGCGTAAACCCGGGGGGCGGAGCTTGCAAGTGAGCTGAGATCTGGCCACTGCACTCCAGCCTGGGCGACAGAGCAAGACTCCGTCTAAAAAAAAAAAAAAAAAAAGAAAGACTCTGTGTGTGTCTACAGGTGTGCGTGTATAATTTGATCAAATCAACCATCAAACCACTTTTAAAACTCACCTCTTACTCTCTTCAGTCCACATGGAAAAAAATATGGAAAGAAACCTCTGAAATAATAATCAGTTGCCTGGTATACTGCTCAATGATATTGCCACACTTAAGAACAAGCATACAGATAAGGGACTAGTTACAGTCTCTGGTAATAAAAGCACTCACTTAGGACTGTTGCCATGAGTAGTCAGTTTGAGATTAGCACTGGAACAAATGGTAACTCACATTATCTTTCCTGTGCAATTTTGACAATAGATCTTTGTCTGCCACGGAAGAAACACTAATTGATAACTGTACTGGATTTCTAGGATCTGTCCCAGTCCATCCTTTCATTGACCCGTGAGTGATTCTTCCTACATGCAAGCTGACTATGGATCCTGCCTTACTCAACATTCTCCCATGACTCCCTTCACCTGCAGCTGCCCCTTTCTTTAGCTACCTGCAGGCAAGCATTCACCTCTCATTCAAGCCTTAGCTCAAACTCTGCCTCTTTTAAGAAACTTCCTCCCAGGAAGATTTGGGTGTTCTTCTTTCTTTGCTGTCATGGTACTCCATATACATTTGTAATATAGTTGTGAATTTGAATGTCAGTTTCCTCTCTTCATTATGTGTTTCTTGATTGAGGCTTTCATTTTTGCATACCTAATACATAGTATAATCCTGGGGGCCCAGAAGGCATTTAAAAATGCTTTTTAATGGCTGAATATCCAGATTTTTTTATCATTAGAACTCCAGATGAACCTCTGAAATCACCATCCAACAGGTATCCTTTGTTCCTGCTAGAGCACATTTTTTGTGGGGTATGTGCTATATATCACTGAGATATATTAATTTTGAAATAAGTAACTGGAGAGCAGCTATGAAACTATGAAAAAAGAGCTGGCTCTGCATTTATAAATAATTCTAACTATCATAACTTGGAAAAGTTGCTTAACTCATTCTACTTGAAGAAACTATTTCACACTAGCAAAGCAGTAGAGAACTGCCTGTGTGTGTAACTAATGGACAACAAATAAGGAACTGTGAGGTAGAAGCTTTTATTGAGGGTGAATATATTTTGATTCTGACTATATTAACTGTTTAAGTAGGTGTAGAAAATATAGATGTTTGATTCACTGGAAGCTATCAAAGTTACTTTGATAAAGTATGTTGTATCAGTTTATTGCAACAAAAACAATCTCCTAGCCATAAAAGGAATAATTTTAAATTTCATAATTTGGAGGCAAAGCATGTTGAGCAAAGCCTTTTTAACCAGATTAATGATGTCATCTTGTGCATATACACATAAAGTCTTCTGTTCAAACAGGACACTTTTAGAAATATGTGAATATGGCTCTTTTTTAAAACCCATGTGTGTGACCAGCCCCAGCCCAAGTCAAATATTGACGAGCCTCCTGTACACAGAATAGATGTGTGGCCGTGGCTACTGCTGGCTAGACATGTTGGCATTTGAGAAGCTCGCTTCTTCCCAGCAGCCTGGAAGACTAGAAGCATCCTGTTCATCTTTCTGTCCCTGGTGCCCCACACCCCTTGAGGTCTTCCTAAGGGTGAGCAGCCCAGTCTTGGCAGCCGTTGGGGCTGGGCACACAGTAATCTCCTATTCCATGCTGTGCCACATCCATTAAAGCTAAGAAATATCTTGTATTCAGTTGAGATTAAACTGATTTCAGATTCTCATACTGAAAGAAATCAAGTGGAAAGTCAGTGGGTTAGAAATTGAATTTCAATTTCACTCCTAACTCTGAGAACCCCCTCAGATGTCACCTTACCTTGCCAATCCTTCCTTTAAATCTGCAAAATGAGAGGAAAGGAGAAGATTGGACCCAAAGTCCCCTAAGCTTTAAAATTAGCAGCTTTGAAATTTTTTTTGTCTCTAACTTTTAGTGGGGAAGTTGTAAAAAGATTTGGATGATGTTGGCATGGGGATCTTTCCAGTAGGCTGAGAGTTAGGACATCCAGGCCCTGGTTTTGGCTCTGATATTAGTTCTGTGGCACTGGCCTACTCAGCCTGTTCTTGGGGAAACTTGGAGGCTAACAGGCTAAACTGGTGATCTCTGAGGTCCTTTTCAGATCTAAGAGGCAAAGACCTAGTCAGCAAGCTGCCTGTGGCATCGTTAAACATAAAGCCTTCACCCCTAATCTGAAATGGCATTGGGCTCCATCAACCTTTTCTTGACATGCTGAACCAGTGATTTCTTTCTCAAAGGTCATCAAAGCAGCAGTGGGAGTCCACCAGCAAGTTTCAATGTTTTAAAATACCTGAGTCTGTGTAGATGCCAGATGATAAGTTTTTTGGTTGCAGGTAATTAAAGAAACATTTATTGAACATCTGTGGGCCAGGTTCTACCCAACACTGAAGACAGTAATAACCACATGCCTATGTGATTTAAGGAGTCCTAAAGAAAAGGGAATGCAGATATGTAAACCTTGTGCATAGCAGGTTTTTCCCCAGGCTTGCCATTCTGGACATAGCGATAACAAATATTTCTCAGGCCTAAGGCCCAACCGGTGAAATGCTTAGGGGGCACTCAAGAATGATCGAGAATGTCAACCATTCTTGTCAACCCATAGATTCCCCCATCCTGTCACCTGGTTTTGGCCCTTCCCTTTCCACCAGTGCCCCAGAGAAGAGAGCTGCTCTTCCCTTTCCCCCAGTGCCCCAAAGAAGAGGCTCAGGGCCATTGTGTCATGAGCCTGTATCACGGTCACACCACCAACTAGCCCCTGTTCCCATGAGTGCTGCACGGAGACCCTGATCTCCAGGCACCTTGCCTGGAGATTTTCTGAGAATCCTTCCAAGACCTACCTGTCACTGGGCTGCTATTCCACATGCTTCCACCTTCCCATTCCCATTAGCAAAGAGGAGCCAAGGGGGATTTTCTGTTTGGGTTCCAGGACTATAAGTTCCCAGACCATGTCTCCCTCCTGCCCAGCTTTACTGGCTGCTACCAGAGCCCTCCACTGGTAAGAGTGCCCCTCCAACCCTCTCTCAGTGAATCCTTGACCCTGAGATCTCCTTGGACCTGTTTTCCCAAAAGGAATGGGTAGCACTGTACACTGGAGAGCTTGCTGCAAGTCTTCTGCCCACTTCTGTGATTCTATTTACCAGGCAAGGCCTCAGGTTACCATCAATAGTGCATCCTCTACGTAAGTTCCCACAGGGGGGAAGAGTAGTAAAATAGATGTAGAAGTAGCACCAAGGAGGAAGAGAAAGGGGTCATCACCTGTGTCTCAGCAAGGAGGAGAACTCTTGAAGAGGTCATGTCTCTGCTCAGTTCTTCCCTTTCCGCCAGTGCCCCAGAGAAGTCAGTGGAGTCTGCCATCCTACCAGAAGGAACAGTGGAGCATGTTCATAAAACTCTAAATAGTTCCGTAGTTCTGAAATGCAAATGATAAGCCTGGAATAGCAAGAGATGAGCCTATAGAGATGGAAGAGAGGCATGGACTCTAAGAGGACATGTATATTTTATTAACTACCTATTGAAGGTTTAACATTTGTCAGGAACTGCACTAAACCTTCACCTTTAATTCATCGAATCTGCACCACAACCCAGTGTGACAGGCCCATTTTACTGATGAGGAAACTAGAGACTAGAGAGGTTAAGTAGCTTGTCAGTGGAAGAACTAGAACTTATTATGCCCAGAGCTTTTGGATTCCAAAGCTCATGCTCAAACTTTATTGCCTGCATGCTTGAGAATCATTTACATAGCAAACAAATCATTGCTGTCCCACTGGAAGGTCTAGGACAAAGGAAACGGTACAATTAAAGCAAAACCATAAAAAGAAAAATGCCATACATGAGGGAGTCTAGAAAGAAGCAAGAAGACGAGGAAAATTGACATAAAGTTGGACTTTATTCTTTAGCCATGATTAACTTGAAGAGGTTTCCTACTTATTTTTAAAGAATTTTCAAAATAGTTATGCCCAAACAGTACGTTTCATCTTTTGTACCCCAGAACTTAAAAAAAAGTAACCGAATCCATGGTACTTACCCATTATAAATTTTGAAAGCTCTTTACTGGTTGTCAGTTTTTATTTCATCTCTGTTTTATATTTGCCTTGAGTTTTAGAGCTGTTTTTCTCTAAGTTAGTTAATGCAGCACATATATTTAGTTTTTATTTTTCAAGTCCTGAGTAGAGAACTCTTCATAGAAAGAGCATGTAGCATGTTGTCAGTCCTTGTACTTGGAGATACTTACACTGACCATTTCCTGAGAGATGTGCTCCTATGCCATTTTCCCATTCTGTTGGTGTCATACTAGTCACTTTCAGCACTGGAAATTGAGGTTAGCAAATGGGAAATTACCACTTCATGAAGAAACTCGGTCATGCAAGGTCCTAAATATCATTGTTGCATATAGATGTACCTGGTAAGGAACTCAGAAGACAAACGTAATGGAACAAAAGTTTAGCAGACTTTTAATGTGAATGCTTTTTGGATGTTGTTGGTGTTTTGTTTTTCCTGTGAAGAAATAGAAATCTTGTAGAACAAAGCTACAAAATAGGCATTGATAGTCTACTTGGCCTTTAAAAGTGAAAACTTTGCCAATTTTTTTTTTCAGAAGCATAAGCAGTTTTAACTTCAGAAGTAAGAAGAAAAGTCACCTGGGATTTTCTGGGTTACTGTAACCATTGCTTTCTGCCTCGCCCTTTCCTAGGTAGTACCTAGGTAATTTTAATCTCTTTTGGTTTAGTATATAAGTAAACTGTCTGAGTATAAGCTTCCTTTTCTATTGCTTAATACATTAAACTTGCCTTGTAAATAACATGATACATGATTGCCCCAGTACAACCAGAGTAACAGTTTTTCCTAGTATCACAGCTAGTATCACAGGTTAATTCCTGGGTGAGACAGACCCATGCCCTTTGTGCCATGCTCTGCCCTCCTCCACTTCAACCCCATCCTACTCAAAGTGTACCCTTTCCATTGACTGTTTTGGAAATTTGAGGCCCTGAAACCCACACCCAAACAACTTCAAACCCACTTCTAGAGCCCACACGAGCCTTGCAGTCTTAGGTCCAAATGGTTAAAAGAAAAAAAGTCGGCCGGGCGTGATGGCTCACACCTGTAATCCCAGCACTTTGGGAGCCTGAGGTGGGTCGATCACGAGGCCAGGAGATCGAGACCATCCTGGCTAACACAGTGAAACCCCATCTCTACTAAAAATACAAAAAAAATTAGCCGGGCGTGGTGGTGGGCACCTGTAGTCCCAGCTACTCAGGAGACTGAGGCAGGAGAATGGCATGAACCTGGGAGGTAGAGCTTGCAGTGAGCCGAGATCACACCACTGCACCCCAGCCTGGGCATCAGAGTGAGACTCTGTCTCAAAAAAAAAAAAAGAAAAGAAAAAAAAGGCAGGGCGCAGGAGATTTGAGGAGCTGTTTCTGGAGCTTGGATATATAAAGTGTATAAGCCAGGTGTGGGGGAAGGCAGCAGGTGGGCAGTGGGCTAGAGGCCAACCCTCTCTCTGTGTTGCTACATTTGGGCACAATACCCCATGGAATCCAAAAATTCTAAATTTGAACCTGGACTCCCAGGCTGTTAGGAAAGTATACCTGTCAAAAGAATAGAACATTTTGTCATCTTATTGCCTGATTTGTAACTTTTATAATATTTACACATTTGGCATGAAAGTCTCCAATTACACTCTTGATCCAGCTCCTACAAATGCTAGGGGTAGGTCTGGGTGATCCCTGACCCTGAACCATCGAATCAAAGTCTATCACCTTGTAAGGTGGAGTTTAAGAACGGCAGTCTTAGTTTCTGCTGGTCGCTTGAATGGAAAATGTCTAAACTTAGGAACTGAGTCCCATCATTTGTGAGACCACCACAATGAATGAATGTCTGTAAACTTTAAGATGATAACTTGAAAACTTTAAAATGAGAACCTTCATTTCTGTTCTGTCCAAGACTTAGTTGCTCAACTTTTCCTTAAATTCTCTAAGATGCCCCTGTATCCTTCCTGTAAAGGCCCTCTCCTGCTTCACTATCTTGGAAGGGGTTTCCATTACTTACATCCTGTAACCTATGTTTCCATCTAGTTAGCAAGAATTAAGGAATTCATTGTCTAGTAGCCCAAAACATTATGCTGGAGGCTTTCAATGTTGTTCATAAAATTTGTGCTTGCCTATTCACAATAGCCAAGATGTGGAATCAACCCAAATGCCCGTCAATGATAGACTGGACAAAGAAAATATGGTACATATACACCATGGAATCCTATGCAGTCATAAAAAAGGAATGAGATCATGTCCTTTGCAGGAACGTTGATGGAGCTGGAAGCCATTATCCTCAGCCAACTAACACAGGAACAGAAAAACAAACACCTCATGTTCTCACTTATAAGTGGGAGCTGAACAATGAGAACACATGGACACAAGGAAGGGAACAACACACACTGGGGCCTCTTGGGGAGTGGGGTGGGGGGAATGAGAGTATTAGGAAAAATAGCTAATGCATGTTGGGCTTAATGCCTAAGTGATGGGTTGATAGGTGCAGCAAACCACCATGGCACGTGTTTAACTATGTAACAAACCTGCACATCCTGCACATGTACCCCAGAACTTAAAAAAAAGTAACCGAATCCATGGTACTTACCCATTATAAATTTTGAAAGCTCTTTACTGGTTGTCAGTTTTTATTTCATCTCTGTTTTATATTTGCCTTGAGTTTTAGAGCTGTTTTTCTCTAAGTTAGTTAATGCAGCACATATATTTAGTTTTTATTTTTCAAGTCCTGAGTAGAGAACTCTTCATAGAAAGAGCATGTAGCAGGTAGGGAATTGCCATGACGTCTTCTGGAGAGTTGTCAGGGAATGGGCTCTGTCACCAACAGTGGCCCACGGCCTCACTTGCCTGTTTCTTAGAGAAGAGACTTTGACTGCACCAGTTCTTCTTTTTCCTCTCATCTGCCTTCTCCTGCTTCCTCTCACCTCAGTGTGATTCAGCTCTAATTGAGGTTGTTAAGAAACTGCTGTGTTCAGAGAGTTAGTGGTGGAGAGAAGAGATCTGCCTCCGTATTCCTGACATCAAATAACTTTCCAAGGTGCTCCTGCAGCACATTGTGTCCCTTTGAGACATACGTTAAAACAACACAAAAATAAAGTGCTTTATCCTAAAGACCAAATAAGCAATAAATCATTCATCTCAGGAGTAGTATTCCCTACTTTAGAATATATATGTAGTCTGAGATCTCATTTTCTAGAATAACATCACTGTTTATGACCTTGTTCCACAAAACTGGAAGAACAGGGCTGGTACTCAAGATGGAGACAGAATTGGGGTGGACTGTCCTGGGAGACTGTAGGTTTCTTGTCACCTGGTGCATTCTTTGTAAATTAACTTCTTCCTCGAAGAAGAAATAGAAACCTTCAGGAGATAACACTCTCACATGCTACTCTCTCTAACTCTAAAACTTATATCCAGTGCCATCCATCCTGAATGCTTTCCTTCTTTCCCCTGATTTCAACGACCTGCCTCCCCCAGAACTTGCACCAAAATCATGGTCTTAGGAGGGGGTGGTGGTGAATGGATGAAGGAAACTTCAAGATGGTGTTGCTGGACTGAAGGAGTAGACTTTCAAAAAGCTTAGGTGTATCCATGCAATGGAATATGACTCAGCCTTAAAAAGGAAGGAAATTCTTACACACGCTGCAACATGGATGAACCATAAAGACATTATGCTACGTGAAGTAAACTAGACACAGAAAAACAAAGATTGTATGATTCCACTTATATGAGGTACCCAGAGTAGTCAAGTTCACAGAGACAGACAGTAGAATAGTGGTTGCCAGGGCCTGGGAGGAAGGGGAATGAGGAGTTACTGTTTATTCTCTCTATCCCTGCTTGCTCTGTTTAAGATTTCCCATTTCTCAAAAAGTTCTAGAACATATGCTGTGGAACTGACTTGACTCTTCTAGCTTTTACCCCCAATTCTCTTGCACTATAATAGAGCAGTCTCTGGGTTGAGATGGCTTTATAGTGACCCACAGTTTGCATGGGATCCAAAGGACTCATTGGATACTTGAGCTTTGAGGGAACCTGCTGAGGGGCCAGCCCTGAAGACAGGCTGCAGAAACTGCGGGGGCAAGATGCTTCCTGCTGCCTGAGAAGGCTAGCCTTCCTGAAGTTCCTTTGTTCCACTCAGATCACATGGCGGCTTCCTCGATCCCTTGGATTAAAGCCACAGTCCTTGCAACAGCCTTCCAGGCCTGCCTCCCTCCTCCCCCTGCACCACTCTCCCACCCTACTCCACTCCATTCCAGCCACAATGGCCACCTCCTCAGTCACCAGCTGTGTTCCCATATCTTGGCCTCTGCATTTGCTCTTCTCCCTGCCTGAAACATTCCTCTCCCAGAGGTCCATGTGGCTTTCCTCTGATACCTTCTTAATTACACTTTCCTCGACCACCATATTTAAAATTAGAAGACCCCCACCTGGCACTCTGTGTTCTCCTCCCCTGCTTTGTTCTTCACCATCTTTCACTCTGTATATTTTACTTATTATGTGTGAGCGTTTCCTTAGAACAATATGTGGTGTGTGTTACACATTCAATAAATACTTGAATAAATGACTAAATGGGTGAACTAGTACTTTGCTTTCCAGAAAGGCCAGAAATAATATAGTTACACAAAAAGCTCTGTCCCTTTAGAATGAAATTATAAATGGAAGCCATATAGGTCAGCAGTAATCCCAGAATTCTGTGACAACCAGGGGATGTTAATCCAGATTACTGGCAATAGTCCTAAGGCCAAAGTCACTATACTTTCAAGTGAACTATAACAAAATAAACCTGTCCTTTCCAGAAAATTCACATCTTTTGGGGAACCAACGGAATTAATCACCACAAACAACTGTAACTACTCAGTCTGTAACTACTCAGCGATATGAATACCAAAGGCTGCTTGGCATTTTCCTTAGCAAACAGGATTAGGAGAAGGTGGAAAGCACTCTTACAATTCATTAAAACTGTAATACAGGCCAGGCATGGATGTTCATGCCTATAATCCTTCCTAGCCTTGTGGGAGCCTGAGGCAGGCACATCACTTGAGCCCAGGAGTTCAAGACCAGCCTGGGCAATACAGTGAAACCTCATCTCTACAAAAAATACAAAAATGATCCAGGCATGGTGCCATGTGCCTGCAGTCCCAGCTATTCAGAAGCCTGAGGTGGGAGGATCACTTGAGCCTGGGAGGTCAAGGCTGCAGTGAGCCAAGATTGAGCCACTGTGCTCCAGCCTGGGTGACAGAGTGAGACTCTCTCAAAAAAAAAAAAAAAAAAAAAAAAAACTGTAATAATTAACTTTTACCATGTGCCAAATACTACATTGGTGGATAAGGTCATTTAATTCTCACTATTTTACTAGCAGATATAATAATCTCCAGAGAAACCTGGGGCACAAAAAAATCTGCCCAAATTTATGCTGCCATAAGTGAATCAGACTTAGGTTTTCTGAATCCAAAATCTAAAGTCTTTCCGTTATGCTACACTGCCTGCCTCCCTTACATAATAAAATCCGACCACTTGGGAGTTGCTTTTGCTGATTCTGAACTAGATTTGAAATTACCATGCCTCTATAACTGCTTTCTACCTAGATTATTAAAACACTGACTGCAGCAATGAAACTTTTATACAGTAGAGGAAAATAATATTTTAAAGGTTGCTATCTTATCCAATTCATTTTTTGAAAATCATTTTGCCTTATCACTGGGTAAGATCTCTAAGCAATAAAAGAAATGCAATGAAGGGAATAGGTAACGTTTTATAAAATGTGCTTTGCATCTTGATAACGTGATTTATTTATTACTTATGATAAATGTGAAAATATATTGCATTGGTGGAATTCATGAATAGGACAGTTTGGGGAATGCAAAGTTTCGCTTCTAGCATTCAGCTGATTGACTACCTTGTTGAAATGTAGAGTAGGACCTCAGGGCAGTTTTGCAAATGTAATTAGGTTTGTGGTTTATTAAAGCATAGCCTTTCTCCAACATATAATATATTTTCAATAATAATCCAAGCAGCAGGAGACTCCAAAAGAGATTGGAAAGAAAGTGATAATATTTTATTAGTGTGCATCAGAGGAGAAAGACTTATCTATCTTAGAGCAGCCAATGTTATAACTTAATCCCATTTTTTTCCAAGATAGATTATATCCAAAATGACTCTAGCTAATTTTAACTCAAATAAGTAGGTTGGTAAATTCCTTTCCCACTTTACATGTAGTGCTGAGTTGTGCATATATAGCATTGCTTTGTCTCTTAATTAGCAATTTCTGTAGTATGCATGATGACTGGCAGCCATGATTTAATCAAGTGAATCTCAGCATCCCCTGATGACTGGTATAATCTGAATTTGAACTCTATTAAGTATCTGCTTCCATCTGAAAAGGAGAATCCAGGCCCTTTATAGAGCAAAAAGAAGCCTGTCTATCTGGAGCATAAAGAGAGCAGTGGGAGGGGAACAAGAAACGCTTGGAGAGGAAGGCAGGGGCAGCCAGCATAGGGCTTGCAGCCCACGCTAAGAATTTGAGAAGAGTTTTATCTTTCATGAATGGCAATATACTGAAGAAATTTAATCCAAAGGGATAGGATGCCATTTGTAGATTTAAAAATACAATTTTCCTGCTTGTGGAGAGCAGATTGAAAGGGGCAAGATGATATCAGAGAGACCAGTTAGGAGGCTGCTGTGTAGTCCAGACAAGAGAGAATGGGAGAGGAGCAGCAGAGGGGGAGAGGAGGAAAAAAGACTCAAGTTCTGTGTGACAAGCAGAATGTCCTAGATTTGGTGATGGATGAGATGTTGGGTTGAAAGAGAAGGAACTTTCAAAGACAGGACCTCACTTTCTGGCTTAGGGATCTGGATTTTTAGTAACAAAATGGAAAAGTGGGTTTTAAGGGAAGATTAACTTCATTGCTGGCCATTCTGTTTGAGATGTCTGGGAGACATCAGGAAGAAATGAGCAGTTAGACATACACTTGAATATGTGAGCGGGAACTAGGAAGAGAGGTTTGATGCAGAGATAAATGATGGGGCGTTATCAACATAAAGAGTGTTGAAGTAATGAGATTCGATTGAGACTCCCTAGGGAGAGAGTCGTGGAGTGAAAAGAGAATGAGGCCCTGAGAAATGACGTTCAGAGGTGGGTACAGGGGAGGATCCACAGGGAAGCTGATTTTGTAAATTACATCTGTGCAGCTATTCATTTAACAAATGTATGTGACATACCTTATTATGTACCACTGAAGGTTCTGGGCACACCAAGGTGCATGAGAACTAACCACTGACCTAAGAAAGTTTGTGCTGCAGCCAGGGAGACAGTCATAAAAAGAAAGCATTACAATCAGTACAATACATGTTGCAGCACTTATGATACACAAAGCAGTGGCAAACCTCAGATGGAGTTAGATAGGAAGAAAGATCAAGAAGCCTTTTAAAAAATTCTGTTAGGTGGGTGTTACAAGATGAATAGGAATTCTTCAGACCAGTATGGTGGGGAAGAGTATTTGCTGTAGAGGGAACAACAAAGACAAGAAAGACTGAATCAGCACACCACTCTCAGGAAGTGAAAAGCACGCCAATGTGGCTGAAAAACCAGCATGTGGGATGGGTGAGGAAGGCAGGAGAGGAGGTTGGTAACAGGATCTTCAGAACCTAGAGTCGTGGCTGGCAGGAGGCGGGAACTCAGGAAATATTTATTTAGTCAATACATGATCAAATGTGCATCTCACAAAGCCTGTCCTGGTGGCCGCAGGGAGAATACACTGGCACAAGGAGAAAGTAGAGTAGGGAGTCCACTTGGCAGATCCTGCAGAACCAGTGGAGTCATTAGAGCTTGCGTGGAGGGAGGACAAAAAGACAGGAGAAAGAGAAGACAAGGTATTGGAAGAGCATTCCGCTATCCTGAGTATCAGTATTCTACCTACCAAAAGTAGTTTAGTACCTTCTAGGTTTAAAGAAACTTTGATTCAACAGACATTTGCTGAAAGCCTATCAGGAAGCAAGAGATGGGCTGGTTGCTGGAGATACCAGTGAACACAACATGTCAGGTGTGGAGAGAGCCTACCCTTAGCAAGGAAGATGGGTTGAACAATTTATCGTTGCTATTGACTTACAAAACCTCTCCTTCTGATACTTCTCATCTTTTAGAGAAAGTAAAGGATGTTTTTTAAACTGCTAGGTTTATAACGCAGATATTTGTTGGTTTGTGTGTTTACTCCTTTGTCCTTGTTAAGAATTATATAGTTACGTTTTCTTTATTCTCCAGCAACATGGGATTATTTTCCAGAGATATGCAATAGTTGATTCCTATTCACAATCACAAGTCTGTTGTAATCACGAAGGACTTCCTATCAAGTATTTTTAAAGTTACCTTTTTAATATTTTTACCACTATTTTTCTGGTTGAAAATAGAAGAAGAAGAAAGAATTTGTAATCAAATATTTCCCAGTTTGTATCTTCCTCGCCCTAGTTGAGATTTGCAACCATACTCTTCTGAGCCATTGCTCCGGTTCCTGCCAGTCCTGAATCCGCAGATACCATGTGTTTAAGCAAAATAAATTGAGAGATTAAGGGTAGGGATATGGGAGGTAAAAATAAAACAGAGGATCATATTCTTCATTTTTTGGTTTTATACTTCAGAAAAAATGGCATCGTACTACCTCAGCTCCCTTAGGTGAATCAGGCTTTGATGCCAAATTACTTGGAAATACTTTGCCTAGATCCAAAGGCCTAGCCCCAGTGACACATCCATTTGGCTCCAGCACTCTGTTCTTCTAGACCACTAAGAAACTCCACCAAAGTCACAAATACCATCCTTAAAATTCCATGGGTTGTAGGCCCATACAGCTCCTCATTTTCATATAGCATATGACTTCTTTACAAGAAGCCTTCATTTCTATTCTCATTGAATCCTTCCAAGGCTCTCTTACAGAGGTGAGTTTACACTCTTTTATAGATAACCAGACATTGGGGGAGGTTAAAGACTGAGCCAGCCTTTAACCCCACATTGATGACATGAACTTGAGAACTCTTTCCACCTCAATGTGGTCATAAGGTCAGACTCACAACCTGACATCACATGGGGATATCACATCACCAAGAGTCCTCTGAGTTCTTTGTCATGATCTGTGCTCCATGAGCCTTAAATCAGAAGTGACCAAGGTCTGGAGCTGACCAGTCATTGCTATGCTCATCCATGTTTCCTGCCCTGTAACATTTGTGGGAATAGTTGAAGAGAGTAGAATGGGATACTGGAAAAAGAAATGTCTCAAACAGAAACTACTTTAAATCAACAGTGTTTACAATTATGGGTTTCATGGGAAAGTAGAATGGTTTCTGAACTCAGGGATGTGAGAAAGTCAGTTGTGACTTTAGTTGATGAGATTAAATGACCCAGGCCAGGAGAGGACACCCAGCCAGCCCTTTCTTCTCCAGAATTCTTTTCTCACACAACTCTGTTTAGAGTCTGGGCAAAGGAGGCAAAAACAAAAACAAAGCAAAAGAAAAACCCCAACTTCTCCAATTGCCTGCCCTTCTTTGCTTCTCTGCTTCCACAGAGACTGGAAGAAGATTACAACACACACCAAAACTCATAAACCCATAAGCCTCATGGTGATAGCAACACCAAGTATTTTATGTCGAGGTAGGGAGATGGGTAAGATGTAACCTTGGGAAAAACAGAGCCAGAGATGAATGAAGGGAAAAATTCTATACAAAGACATTTTCTTTTTAAAATCCTTTCAGATACTGTCTTCCACCTTTCGCCTCCTCAGTGTTGTGTCTCTCTGCCTTCCAATTTACACAGTGGTGGTAGTTTTAAAATCAGGGATTGCAGAGATTGAACATTCCTTTTTAATGATGCCCTTAGAGTCACACAGGGGCCTCTTGGCTATTTCCAGCTGAGCTCACCCCCCCTCTTTTCCTGGAACTTCTGAAAGGGCCCCAGAATCAGCCTATGTGATCTGCTGTAGCATTAGATTGAGAGGAGGGTTTGCTTTTTCCATAGATCCTGATTAATGCAGGACAAAAGAATTCCACCAGAATAAAATGTTATTTTTTAGCAGTTTTGAGTAAGGACTTAAAATGGTTTTCATGACAAACCACATTAGAGGTTTAGAATTAATCTCAAGAAGGACATAGTTCCTCATCTCTTTCCATCAAAATCCTTTTCTCCTGATTCCTAAGTTTTGTACGTCACAGTAGGCATTCTCTCTCCCCAGCTCATTAGAGCACATGACATCAGACGCTGTGCTAATGGTAGCTGGATCTCTGTTATGAGATTTTACTGCTATTCTATTTATAAAATGACAGCCAAAAGACTTGCATATGCTTTTTTTCCCAGTATATAAATTTATAAAGTGGAAACATGTTAGTACTGTCTTTTTATTAGAATGATCAAAGTGTATCAATAAGAATTGTATCAAGGATTCAATAAGAATCCCTGTTATAACAAAGAAACCCCAGGTGCATTCAAGGACTGCCTGGTTGAAACACTCCAGACCATTTTACATGTTTGAGAGATTAAATAATTATCTTTCATTGTGTAACCCTGTAAAATTCAAAGAATGCTTGTATGCTAAATAACTTTATTCTACTGATTATACTGTAATGAAGGGGCAGCATTATCTGTGTCTTACAGAAAGAGTACAAAAATTAAATCATTTGCCTCAAGTTTCACAGCGAGCAATAGAAAGCTAGTACTAAATCCAAAGAGCAGAAACAGAAAATTAGACAAATCTGGCCACCTATCAAGCCCTTGAGGCCTGGGGCAGTGTAGAAAAAGAAGAGACCAGTTTAAGTATGTTAGAATGATTTCACGATGCCTGCAGAACCACGTTTTCAGCCTCACTTGGAGAAGGACATTGTCACAGAGATTTTGCAGATTGGCACTATCCTGTACGAAACTCTCTTCATCAGTTGCCCTAAATTCTGCTCCAACTCATGTCATGTTATAAAAGGAAGAGGCGTGTGGTGTGAGGCAGAAGAGAAACCAGTATAGGGGCCAAGGTTTCTGATGTTTGCCATCAGGCAATTCCATGCTGCATAATACAAATAAAGCCATTTCTACTAAAAAATCTCTCACTGTTCTAGACTTCCAGAATCTCAGAGCATTTAAATCAGTGTTTCAGTATTTGGTACTTAAAATTAAAAAGTCCTACAACACATAAATTTTATTCACCAAATGAGAAAAATTACCTAGTAAGAAAGCCCTAAAAAATGCAGCCTGAAGGAAAGCAAACACCTTCATATAATCACAAAGCCATTAAGTTTCATGTAAATTCCTCATGGGGAGACAAGGAAAAGAAACATATTAGTTTTTACCTTTGAACATAGCTTACAACAATTCTTTGATTCTTTGGTTTCTCAGTGGTTAATTTTAGACTGCTACTATTAACATCCCCTCACTGATTATTCCTAAACTTCTGAGCTGCTGTTAAAGGCCAAAAATCTGCAGCCTCAGAATATTCTTCCAGAAGGCTTTGGCTTGTAGGAGCCTGACAAGATTATTCCCTACTCCCACTCCTGCAGTCCCTGTACATTAAAACCTACCAAGTGGTCCCCCGCAAGTAAACCATCAATCCTCTGTGCAATCTGTGAAAGAAAATCAGACAATAGTATAGTGCATGTGGGATCAGGTCTTGATTTTTATATACGAACATCGTAGACAGTCTCCCGTCCCTCTTTCCTCATCGTGAAGCTGCCATGAATTTTTAAGGTGTATCCCTCCACTACCACCACCTCCCCAGCTACAATGCAGAAGTGAGCCTCAACAGACATGAATCAGCCAGCACATGGCATTTCTCTGGCACCGTGATTGATTCAAGGATGTCCATGGCACCTTATTTGGTCCAAGTAGAGTGACGTTCAAGGCTTTTGCTTTTAGTAATTGGAATAGTACTTCCCACTCCTTGACAGTGGGGTGTATGGATGTGAGGCCTAGAACTGCTGCAGCCCTTTTGTGACAATAAGGGAAGCCTGCTTAAATGAACAGATGAACATAGAGCTGAGAGAATTGCAGAGAAATGAGCTGGAGTCCTGATGAAACCCCACTGACTTACTGCTGGCCCTTTCATCTATATACAAATAATTTTCAATTGTAATTTCATCCAATTTGAGGTGGTTTTCTGTTAATTTGGAACCAAAAGCATGCTGGTTGATATGATTACACAATCATATTTCTTAACCACTGAAGAACTTGTTCCAGAATTGGTTACATTGATACAGCCAGCAGTGCCACCACCCAAAAAGAAAAGTAAGTTCAATCTTTCCTCCAGGAAAGGGTCTCAAAGGCCTAAACCACATACAGCCCCCATATAAATTTAATAGAGGAAATAATAAAGGAAAAAGGAAGGACAGATTCAGGTTTTGGAGACTTTCCATGTGAAAATGACAGTCTGACTTCCTCAGTCTCAGCCTCACTCTTTAGACTTTACTTATTCTTTGTCCTCATTTCCCTTCAACTGGTGGTGTTACTTCTCCATAGGCTGCTTGCAGTGTTGTCACTTTGCCACATTCCCTTTCCTTTTCCTTAAGTCTTCATTCACAGCATCCACCACCATTCAAGGAGCATATTTTTGGTCAGACTGAGCTTAAATTTCAAGATTGCTTTTGTTTCCTAGAAATTTCCAGATTCAAAAGAACAAGTCACAGGCAGTCATAGCTATACAGTTCTCATGCCAACCATGGCTTATAAACATAATGAACAATTTGGTACAAACTACTGACCATCCTTCTAAAACACTGAGTGACCCTTCACAAAATTCAACCTTAGTTCTCAATGCTTTTATGTATATATAAATAATCATTGCCTTAGTTTACTATTTCGTCAAATCCTTAAAAGTAGAAAGAATCAAATATACTGCCAAAAAAATGTAGCCAACTGTTAAATATCATAAGAGGACCAAATGAGATAATACATGGAAAGTCTTTAGAAAAAGCTTAAAAATAGTAAGAATGAAAATAACTATTGGGCATCATTGTAATTTATTACTGTTGGATATCCTATTGTTAGGATTAAAGTAAAAACATCAAACATTACAATGAGACAAGTTCCCTGCAGACTCTTTAGTTAGGTCAGTTGTCACTAATAAGCCTAATTATTCTTTATTTAAAAAAAAAAAAAAAAAACAGATAATTCCAGATTCACGTTGCATGCAGATGTTTCCAATATCATTTGAAATAAATTCTAGACACTTTTGTCAACATGCCAAGGATTTTTAAGCAGAGAAAATGTAGGAATTTAGAAAGATTAAGGTTTTGTGCAGTTATCTTCATCTTTGCATGAAAAAAACTCCAATGTCTTACACTGCTCTTTTGCATTCTGTGTGAAATGTGCATCCATCAAGAGGTAAAAAACAATCACCTCCAAAGAGGTAAAGATCATTCACATATTGCAATATGTGTGTGTTTACCATTAAAAAAATAGCCCTCCCCAAACCAAACTAAAATCATCAAAAAAGAAAATCCCCAAGCTGAGGAACACATTTGGCAAGAACATAAACAGAGCCTGGTTTGTTTTCCCAGTTTCATTGATGATACTCCCCAGTTCTGTTCTAACAAGTCATTTCAGCCAACTCTTATTTTTGGTTAACAAATAAAAGGCTAGTTCGGAAATCTGGCTCACAGCTTCCAATGGAGCTTTTCTACAGCTTTCTGTAGCTGCTTTATCCCTTTAACACACCAAAAGAAAAAACAAAATCCTGCATGAAGTTTCAAATAAAAATTTTTAAAATCTCTGGTAGAGTTAAAGCCTCACAGAAATTAGTACTCCCATTTTTCTCACCGATGTAGCAGACCCTGGATTGGCTTACTCAGAGTCTATTCCAACCTCTTCCTTCTGGGCCTTTCTTGCCTGCAGAGGCTACTGTAACCCAAGCTCCCTTGCAGTGAGGGTTCCAGATGTGACTTATGTTTCATTTGCTCAAGACTTGAATTTGGAGCTAAGTCTGGAGCTGGCAATGTGATACCAGCACAGCCTTCTGTGTTAGGCCTAAAGGCTTAGCAATGCCGTTATCTACCCCCTCTCTCTCATTCCTCAAAGGATTTCGACTGAAAATATAAATCCTAATTTTATACACGGAATGAAGGAATAACTAAGAAAAGAGAAGCCCTAGCAAAACAAACAAACAAACAAACAAAAACCCTATTCTAATCTAGGAAATTTGAATTTCTGATCTTTCATCTATTCTCTAAACAGTCTCTGCAGTACATAGGCAGAGTATAAAAGTGAAATGAGTATCATGGCTTTAAATACTAATTATATGTTGATGACTCCTCAATTTATATCTCCAGCCCTAACTTCCACCTAAACCCCCTGTAGGGTCCAAAGGAACTTCCCCTTTGTCCTCTGAAAATTCTGTGAAAAAAAAATCAACTGACAAAAGTCAAATTAATAGGAGAAAAAGTATACAAATTTATTAGCATGCACAGGGGAAAATCATAGAGTGATACCCAGTATCCCAATGGAGTACAGATGCTTCTATACCCTACTTCTTAGGGAAAAGGGAGATAGGTGTAGATGATTTTATGGGGGTAGTAAATGGTTTTTAGGGGGATCCAGTGGGCTCGAAGAACATATAATGGCCTGGAACATACTCTGTTGGGCCTATAGAGCAGACAGTGGTTTGTGACAAAAGTCTGTCCGGGTACATTGACAGACTTCAGCCTTTCTTCCTGGAATGTAAGGTCAGTTATTGAAAACTCAGGGAAAGAACCAGAGGAAATTGTTTTCTTCTTTGGTGCATCCAGACTTTAGGCAGAGAAGGGAACTTCAGAGAACAATTTCATTACATTCCTTGGAAGACGACTGAGAGACAGGAGTCAGGGAAGGTCAGAGAGACCTTGAGGCTGCTTCTTCAGTTCAGCATATCAAAGCATCATATTTTGTGGCATTGGTTTCTGAGACGCAACACCTCAAATTCACATATCCAAGATTATCCTGTCAAATCCAGGCATGGTGTTATGCACCTGTAATCCCTGCTACTTGGGAGGCTCAGGCAAGAGGATTGCTTGAACCCAGGAGTTCAAGGCCAGCCTGGGCAACATAGTGAGGCCCTGTCTCAATTAAAAAAAAAAAAAGATTATCCTATCATTGTCTAATAGCATCTCAAACTTAACATACCCAAAAAGGAAAAGGAGATTGATATTTGCTGTCAAACCTGGCTCCAATGTTCTCAAACTCATTTAATGGCCAAAACACATACATCCTCTGTAACTCCTCTTTTCCTCCCTCTCCCGTGGTCATGTAAATTCAGCAGTGGACTCTGTTGGTTCTCCCTCTGTTAGATCCTAGATCTTGCCTACTCGTTTACTTCTTTAGATAAGCCATTTTCCTCCTAAGCCGTGTCAATTGTCTACTAACTGCTCATCCCTACTCTCCCCTTTCTCTTCCCTTTCCCTGTAATCTGTTTTCCACATAGCAGCCAGAGTGAGCTTAAAACTATAAATTAGATGTTATTCTGATTTAAACCCTCTAAGAGCTTTCCTATAGGACCTGCCTCCCTCCCTAACACTGCCTCTTTCCAGTCTCAGCTGCAGAAACATGGACTGTCTCCCTGTCCTCCAACAGGCCCAGCCTGTTCCATCTGAGGGTCTTGGTACTTGTGTTTCCTTTGCCTGGAGCCCTCTTCCCTCAAATCTTCCCCTGCTCGCTCCTCCCCATCCATGTTTTAATTCAAAAGTTGATCCATGGGATCCTTCCTTGGCCACCCAATTTGAATCAGCACATCTGCCCCCACTCCAGTTACAATCAAATTATCTCTTATCTTATTCATGACCCTCATCACTATCTAAAATGATATTGTTTTAATTGTTATTCATTATCTCACCTGTTAACAGTAATGTCTTTTCTCTCTCCCAAGATCTTCTCCTTGGAGACTCCACAGCACCTCAGAGAGGTTTGCTCAGGTGGAATGTTACCAACAAAGTCAGCCCCCCACCAAAAATGGGGTATTTCCCTGTTTGATCCTGTGAAGCCAACAGGCAAAACCAAAAGTGAATGTCTAGCAGTGCAGGTTTTATTCAATGGCCATAAGATTGAGAAGCAGAAGCTTGATTCAAAAATCAACTTTCTCAGCCCATGAGAGCCAGGAATCTGCAGATACAGGTCATCTTTAATGAAGAGGTTGAGCATTAAAAAGGGGAGGAATCTTCATGTTTTTTTCTGAGAGTTGGTAGAGAACTCCTAGAAACTGGAGTGCTGCCTCCCTTTTTGTCCTTTTATGGTTTCTTCCAGTCATTGTCATTGTCATGGTGATTGTCACCTGCTGTGGTGCTGGTTGGAGTGTTATATAGCATGGAGATCAGACTGCAATGAAATTAGAGGTCCTTCAGAGATCAAGTGAGCTGCCATCTTGGATCCCACCAGTTTCTCTCCACCATTTTGGTCAGGAGAGAGAATTTTTATTTCAGGCATTTTCTTTCCTAAAGATAAGCAGAGTTAAGGCAGGGTAGATATGCACTTAGGTCCTGTACGTATCACACTGTGTAACATGAGGAGTTACCATCTTCTCAAAGAAAGAACTGAAAACCAGTACAGATAGCTAAGAAAGTGGTTTCTCAACTTCTCTACTCATGTCCACCAAGAAGAAATCTGGAAAGCAATGTATCCCTTATCCATTTCTGTTTAACTTGATAAGGTCAGAAGACCTGGGAAAATTAAAATGTTGTTGACATCATTATATTTGTTCCAACACAATAACATTTGACAAAAAAGTATTATATTCTTTAAAACTTTAAAACTATTCTATAAAAACTTTAAAAAATAGTTTTTTTCTAAACCTTGAAGCTGCAAATATAGCTTATTTAGGAGACTGTGTTATATCGTTTAATTGGCAAAGGCAAACTTCATTATTATACTAGTCAGCCCAATCGCTTACTTTCTGTCAGGAAAATCGGCCTTCATCTTTCAATTTATACTTTTCTGTTTAATACACAGTCCCATTCACAACCCTTTTCCTTCTTAAACTGAATTCTAGGATATGCCAGTAGACAAGATACAAAGCTCTGTCGTGCGTTTGTTGCCTGAATGAAATTCATGCCGTGATCTTCAATATTTTTTTACTGATTCTCTGATTCACTCTTAGGGGACTCACCTTCAGGAGCAAGGCATTTTGTTATTAATAGGTGACAGAAAAAGTGAGGTTGTTAGATATAAATTATCAAGTCCCACTCCTCTCAACATGATATATTTGAATATAGACTTTCCCATCCCATTTTTAACACCATACTTACCCTTATGATCTGATGTGATATATGATACAATATGATGTGATGACAGAGAAAGACATGAAGTCCTGCCTCGGGCTTGCAGTGCCTCATTTAATTATTACTTTTTTTGATACCCCTGAGAATTTTTCACCCTCAGAGCAAGGCACTACAGTAATATATAGGATAGAGGAAAGTTTTGCCTTTATTCTGAAAAGTATTAGGGGTGTGATTGTAAAGGATAGGGATAGGGTGGTAGGAGAAGTAGAGTAACAAAACCTCATCTATAGATGCATTCTGAGATAGGTGTGTTTTAGGCAAGAGTACATGTGAATGCTAAAGAACTGGAAATTCACTGCCTTTAAAAGATCGGTTTCCTTATTCCCCTTGAAAAGTCTCCACATACCCCAAGGGGTGTGAGTACCACAGCTTAATGACAGCTGGGCCAAGAAGCCTGGTTCCTCTTGGCCATTGTTGTTGTTAGGGCCATGTGGTATTGCTCCTGACATGTATGTGCAAGCCAGCAAGAGTCTGCCCCCCTTCTTCACTGCTCATCAATCTGGGAAAATACTACTCCCAAATCCTAAAAGTCCCCACAGTCTGCAATCCCTCTTCAAGTTCCAGTGCACAGACTTGAATGTATATCTAGCAGCAAGAACATGCTTGTAAGAGCTCTGCCTGTGCGAAAAGTCTGGAATTTGCCTCTATTCACACAGAACCCGGGACTTCACATGTTAAGAGTTACTGTGCTTTTGGGGTTGTGCAGGCTCTCACACACCCTGCCATTTTACCCAGGGCATCCCTGCAAGCCAAGACAGCCATAATAAAATGAGTTTACAATGGCACCCATGCAGTCTTTAAGGTACTGCCAACCCCCTCAATCTGCACTGTGATATGAAGAGTGGAAGATGTCTCTTTTTCTCCATTGCTCAACTGAGTCTCATTTTCTTTCTCAGGATAAGTGTTAATTCTTTCAGTGTAGTAAATCCACGTTGTTATAATAAGGCAGTGTCTATTTCTATGTGATCTATAGACATCCCTACCTCAGAATCACCTGGGATGCTTATCAGACCTACTGAATTCAAATTTATGGGAGGGGACCTGAGAATCTACATTTTCTATCAGTACTAGGTCAGTCTCTTTGATGAAATATCATATGTAAATAAGTACATATAAACATATATGCAAGTTTTAACAAATAATTATACAACAAACACCTTTATGTCCACCACTCAGCTAAAAATGTGAAACATTGCCAATGTATTTGAATCCTCCCATGTGTACTTCCTTCTTAACCACATCTCTCTCCCTCTCCCCTTCCTTCTGAGGTTACCTGTAGCCTTGTTTTTATTGTTCAGTTGATCCCTAAAATCTTATAGTCACTTCTGAAATCTATAAAAATGTAATTATACATTATGTATTCCTCTGTGACTTGTTTTAATCATCGGTAGGATGACTGCAAGATTCATCCTTGTTGATATATGATAGCTGTGGTTCATCTATTTTCACTGCTATATAGTATTCCGTTTTGTGGAGAGGTACAGTTTAATTTTCTACTGTTGATAGAAGTTTGGGTTGTTTCTAGTGTGGTTTTGTGATTATGACATAAAGCTGCTATTCCCGTATGACTCTCCTGGGACCCACGTGCATGAGCATTTTCAGGAGTGGAATTGTTCAGACATTAGGTATGAATATGTTGAAGTTTTACCAGTTAACACCAAATTGTTTTCTTCCAAAGTGCTATAGTAGTTTATATTCTATTGAGCAAAGATGTGAGTTTCCATAGCTACCCCTTGGTGCTATGGAAATTTCATTGAGAAACTGGTAGTTGTGAAATGATGTTTCCCTGTGGTTTTAATTTGCATCTTCCTGCTAATTAAGAATGATATGCATCTCTGAGAGGCTGAGGCAGGTGGATCACAAGGTCAGGAGATCGAGACCATCCTAGCTAATACAGTGAAACTCCGTCTCTACTAAACATACAAAAAAATTAGCCGGGCATGGTGGTGGGCACCTGTAGTGCCAGCTACTCGGGAGGCTGAGGCAGGAGAATGGTGTGAATCCAGGAGGCGGAGCTTGCAGTGAGCCGAGATCGCACCACTGCACTCCAGCCTGGGCGACAGAGTAAGACTTCGTCTCAAAAAAAAAAAAGAATGATATGCATCTATTCATATTTTTGTTCATTTGCTTCCTGTTAATTTCATGTTTATATATTTTGCACTTTTTTTTAGGTAATGCATCTTTTTCATATTGATACTAATCGTCTGCTTTTATGTTTTAAATATCTCCTCTCTATGGCTTGCCTTTTGACTTTATGGAATATTTTGATGAAAAGTTCCTAGTTTTAATATAATTGAATTAATATTTATGGTTTTTCCATCTTGTTTTATAAATACTACCCTATCCCAGAGTCATAAAGATAATTTATGTTTTCTTCTTAATCTTTAAAGGTTTTGCCTCTCAGTTGAATTCTTAATTCATTTTGACGTGGGGTGTGTGTGTGTGTGTGTGTTTATGTGTGATAAAAGCCTAAGATAATTATTTTCCCACATGGATAACTAGTTGTTCCAGTTCTATTTATGAAAGAGTTCATCCTTTCCCTGTTGATCTGCCATACCACCTCTGTCATGGATCATGTTTCTCTATACATAAGGATCTGCTTCTCATATGTTGGACTACCCTCCTGTCAATTCCACAGTCCTAATTACTGTAACTTTATACTAAGTCTTGATATTTGGTTGCTCACCTTCTTCACAAGTGCATTGCCTGTTTCTGATTCTTTGTTCTTCTATTATGGTTTCACTTCAGCTTGTCCAATTCCATGAAAAAAAAGTTGAAGTTTTGTTTGGAGTTGCATAGAATCTATAGATAAATTTGAGGAAAACTGACATCTTTACAATATTGTCTTCTAAAATGTGAATATGGTGTGTCTCTGTTTACATTGCCTTTAATGTCTTTTAATCTTTTTTTTTTTTTTTTTTGAGATGGAGTCTCACTCTGTCGCCCAGGCTGGAGTGCAGTGGCATGATCTCAGCTCACTGCAACCTCTGCCTCCCAGGTTCAAGTGATTCTCCTGCCTCAGCCTCCCAAATAGCTGGGATTACAGGCGCCCGCCACTACACCCAGCTAATTCTTGTGTTTTTAGTACAGTTGGAGTTTCACCATGTTGGCCAGACTTGTTTCAAGCTCCTGGCCTCATCTGCCCACTTCGGCCTCCCAAAGTGCTGGGATTACAGGCATGAGCCACCATGCCCAACCTAATGTCCTTTAATCAAATTTTATAATTTCCTCCCTAAATAACTTGTGTATCTTTTGTTATATGAATTGGTAGGTACCTTATATTTTAGAGAATTATATATTTGTATATAATCTCTGTATGTTGCTAATGTATAGAAATTCAAATGATGTAAATTTTAATTATATATTAGTTTGCCATGCTAAATTCTCTCACTAGTTTTATAACTGTTAGTTTTTTTATTTAAGTTTGCTATGTGGTTAATTGTATCATCTATGAAAACTGGCTGTTTGGTTCCTTCTTTCCAATTCCACTAGTTTTTATGTTTTGTTCGTATTTGCACTGATTCTGTTGAATACAAACAATGGTCATAGCATCCTTTTCTTATTCTTGACTTTGAAGAAAAGTGTTGAGCACTTTGCTGCTGAACATGATGTTTGCAGATTAGAAACAGAATAGACTCTCTCTAGCTTACATGACACTTCGCTCTTTTTTAGCTTATACCTTTGTTACACTCCGTACTGTATTTTCAATAATTTTTAAAGATATACTTTCTGGTTCACTAATCCTTGTCTGGGTACATCTAATCTGCTATTTAACCTGTCCATCAAGTTTCTAGTTTTGTTTATTGTATAATTTAATTCTAGAAATTTAATCTGGTCATTTTATAGCTCCTTGATTATTAGTAACATTTTGGATCCCCTCCTTCATTTTCTAAGACTATTACATGATATATGTATACTCCATCTCAGGGTGTTTGTTAGCTATGGCCCACAGGCCAAGGCCAGCCCAACCAAATCCAGTCCAACCTGTTTTTTTAAACAATGTTTTATTGAAACCCAGCCAAAGCTGTCTGTTTAATATTATCTTGGTAGGTTCACTCTGTAATGGCAGAATTGAGAAGTAGTGATGGCAGCGGCAGGCCATCTGGAACATCCGCTGCCGTCATGCCAGCTGCAACAGAAAGACATGAGTGGTGGCAGCAGGAGCAGCTGCACGAGCAGCAGTGGCAGTGGTGTGTCCCCTGTGACCTGCATCCCTGAGGCAGCCAACTGCATGACTCCACCCTTGCATGGCTGGGCAGGATGTGCTCCCAGGCCCAGAACCTCAGTCGCTACCTCAACCTCACTCCCTGCCACATCCCATGAGCACCCTGCTGAAGACACAGCCAGAATTCACAGGGCTGGCCCCAGGAGTGTTGGGTTCTCTCCTGTGGGGTTGGTCAGGGGCTGCCACTGCTGTTGCTGGGGAAAATGCGGAGAGGAGGTAGGGCTGGGACTGCACACTCCACAGAGCGGGCAGGAGCTGTGGACAAGTGGGAGCCCAGGACAAGCTGAAGGGCCGCCTCTTCCAAGTTGGTGGGGCAGGAGCTCCCCAGGCACAGCTATAGCTGCCCAAGCTGAGGCTGAGACCCAGGCACTCCTGTGCTCTTGGGAGCCAGGAGCAGGCAGGAGTCCCACCATCCCAGGCACAGCTACAGTTGCCCAACCCGCAGGTGCAGACCCAAGCATCTCTACACTCCTGGGGGCCTGCTCCTGTTGTCTGGCTTCTCCCCATTGTTAGTTCTTGCTCCAATCATGGAGCAAAGTTGAAGCTGAGCCCAAGCAATTGTGAAACCCGGCCAGATGTGTACACACTCATGGCAGCGCTGACACACCAGCTCCCTGCCACCTCGACCCCCTCTGGATTTTGGGCACCAACAAGCACTGGAGGGAGGCCAAAGGGGTGCTGAGGGCAGCTTGGTGCTGACCTGCAAGCACCCCTTGGCACAAATAGCCCGGGTGCCATAAATGGCAGCAGGAGGCAGACAGACTCCTGGGCAGAAGGGAGCCAGTCCCTGGTGAAGCCCCACCTCCAAGCTGGGGAGGCCTGAAGCCTGGGGGCCAGGCTACCAGTCTCGAAGACCAGAGTGGGAACTTGTGGTGCCTTTTCCAGGCCCACCCATGGCTGTCCATGGACCAACTGGCACAGGGTACTTTCCCTCAGGCCCATAAAAGCCCCAGGCTTAAGGAGATGATGGGATGACCAGCTACAGAGAGAAGCTACCCACCCCAGGGTCTCCTCTCTGCTGAGAGCTGAAGAGACAGGATGACCAGCTGCAGAGAGGAGCTACCCTCTCTGCTGAGAGCTGAACACTTGTCAAGACAGCCCAGCTACAGAGAGGAACTACCAACTATAGGTCTCCTCTGAGCTATTCTATCATTCAATAAAGCTCCTCTTCATCTTACCCTACACTTGTCTGTGTACCTCATTCTTCCTGGACACAGGACAAGAACTCAGGACCTGCCAAATGGTGGAGCTAAAAGAACTGTAACACAAATAGAGCTGAAACACACTCCTTGCCCACCATGTTGTGGGTGACAAGAAAGAAGGAGAGAAGAGCTGCAGCCCTTCAGGGAGCCCAGACCTAGGAGCTCCCCACGCCAGGCCTGTGATACCCTCTTTAGGGCTCTGCAGTTCCTGGCATCCCAAGCTTCCAGACACCACACCATGTTCCCTGGTGTCAGCTGTGGAAGCTGCTTATGGTACACCTTGTCCAGCCACAGCCTTGCAGGGAGCTGGTGCCCATACCAGCGTCTGCTGCTGCCTGACCTGCTGCAGTCTGTGCCTAGGTGTGTACAGTAGCTGGACCCCACATTCACTCACATACCCCTTGTAGCTCCATGTCTGGCTCACCCTTGGCAGGCATGGGATCCAGCCCAGTAGTGAGAGCTGAGCACAGCCTGCCAGGCTGAGAGGACAGAAGGAGCCCAGCAGGCCAAAACAAAACTTAGGCAAAGGCACCATTGGCCACAGAGGTTTCCAGCTGGTGAAGCAACACTCCAAGAATCCCATAACAGTAGCAATAGAGACTGAATGGCCAGCAAACCTAAAATATTTACCATGGGGCTCTTTACAGAAGAATGTTCCAACTCCTGCACTATCTGACAATTTCAACATCAGTAGGCTCTGCAGGCCTAATTCTGCTGTTTGTTGTTTCTACTGGCTTTTGCTCTTGTTGGCTTATTTTCTGATGTGCTTTATAATTTTTGATAGTGAGCTCCTATTTGTTGGAACTTTATGGGAGTTCTTTGAGACCTGGTTTTAAGATAGATTCCTCCAGAAATGATCTGCATTTGTTTTGGGACCCTAGGGACAGGGCACATCACAGGCTAAGGTCCCCCAGGAAGTAGACTCTGAGAGAGAGACTTGCATGGAGTCACTTTATTAGGGAGTACTCTCACAAACAACACCTGCAAGGAAGTGAAAGAAACTGAGCACAGAGGGAGATTTGAACTGAAATGTCTTCTCAACAGTTTTCATGGGGAAATCTAAAGCTGGATTGGTCCTTCAGTAACGTCTCAAATTGAGGAAAGGGGGCCAGGCCTTTGCACCTCAGCATACACTGCCCCTGGGGGAGTGGTCTTCTTCCTAGATGAAGGACTTCCTTTCAGCCAAAGGCAATTGCTTAAGAAGGACTCAGCTGTGAGCCATCAGCAGGCAACACTTTGCAGCTAGGACGATGAATACCTCTGTTCTGTAGGGGTTATTTGAGCAGCACACCACAGTAAGGACTACAAGGAACTTCTAACCAGAAGACTACTTTAACACGAATTCTTAGTTTGGAGATTTTTGGACCATATAGATTTAAATTTTATTAGGTTTATTAGGTTTATTTTTTAGATTGAATTTCATTCCTAATCCTGCTGGAGGGCTAGCTGGTTTTAAATTCTCACTATTGACTATGTTTTTCCTACCTAGAGCCAAGTTCAAGACAAACACATTTTCCTCCTTTCTCCTGTCACAAGGCTTTTTTTTCTAGTCATCTTTTCACTAAGGTTGTTATCTTTAAGGCTTTATATGGGAGTCTGTGGTCTGAATTCCCACCTTGCTCAAACTCTAGAGCATCCAGGGGCTACCAAGGTGCTCCTCAGTCAGGATAACCACTGGCCCCGGTGTTAGCTTCACTCATCGTGTTGGGCATCTAAGAATTTCTCTTACTGTATTGCCACTCATGCATATTAAGTGATATACCACATACACACACAAACATTCATGCTTGCATGCACGTGCATGCGCGCACACACACACACACACAATTTCTAGCATTACTAAGGGCTTTCTTCTGGAGGGATATTTCAGGGTATGGAGCCCAACAAATTATGCTGGCAGATAAATTCCTAGGTGAATCTTACATAGGCTCTAGTTTCAAAACCACTAAACTAATGTATTGCTGATGGCCATCAATCTACTGAGCCCCCACATCTTCTTAGTTTTAAGTATCAAATCTTTTCATATGGTTTTCTCTGATCACTGCAGCTAAACCTTTTTACTGCATATTTTCTATGTAGTTTATGAAACATTTGCCACGTTACCTTATAATAATAAGGTATTATTTGTCTTATGTACCCAATTAGATTATATATCTTTGAAAAATTTTCCCCTGTGCTTTGTAGCTCCTTTCACTTTTCCTCACACCAGAAACTTGCATGGAATAATTTGCTGCATGGATAACTATTGAATAAATAGTTTGTTCTCCACTGTGGTAACATTTTTCTCAGACTGAGTCCCATCCTTAAATACAACAAGAAAGAACTAAATTGAAGTGTGATACAATGATCTCACACAATATACAGCAAGTCCTTGAGACATAGTGAAGATCATATCTTATTATAAGAAATTAATTTCATGACATTATTATATTTTATTGCTTTTTCTCCTCTCTGATTTATGCTAATGGGAGAAGAAATTCTCAAAGCATATAATGGAAGCCAATTTCAGGCATTTAAAAGATGATGTGGTTTACAAAAAGCCAATTTCAATTCAACTCAACAAATATTTATTGATCAACCATTACATGTGAGATACCATGAGAAAATTTCTGTTATAAAGTGAAGTGCATCTGTGAGGCTTCTGAAGACTGTGTGTTTTTCTTTTCTCTGCTGTTAAATTAACTGCAACAACAACCACCAAAAATAAAGTCATTACTTCTGCCTAACTTTATTCCAAGAGTGAAGTCTAAATCTTCATGTCCTAAGCAAACTGCCACAGGGAGATTCTTCATGTTCCAAGTACTTTATATTGCCACTATAAACCATAACCGAAGAAGGGAGAATCCATTTAGCTCTCTAGAGCGTGCTCTGCCAAGTTGTCTCTTATTTATTGCTTTTTAATGAAATTTTTCATGTGCATCAAAACATAATCTTTCAACAAAGGAAATGCAGCTCTGAGACCCAAGCACTTTATAATAGAGAATCTGCATGTGAACATTAATTTTTCTAGGTGGAATTACCTAATGGATTTCTTTGTGCTTGGGGATGACATTATTTTTAAGTAAGTGAACATCCTATTATTAACTTTTCTACAGGATACAAGCTTTCATAAAGTTCATCAAATATTTTAAACTGCCCTATTTTCCTTGAGAATACGAGATGAGCCTTAGTTTTGGAGTACCCTAAATCTTTCCTTCTGAAAACACACGGTTTTTTAAGCTGCCATCAAAATTAAAGGATGTTTTAGAGAGAGGGACTTGGAGAGGAAATAGAGAGTGCCAATATGTATATTCTCACCTGTGAAGACTGATTTAACAGTGAATTTAATTATTCCATTGGTTTTTCTTATTCCTCTAAAAATATCCAAGGTAAACTTACTGTTTTACAGGGTGCTTTTGGTTACAAGTAAGAAAAAACCTGACTCAAACTGCCCTACATAATTTTAAAATGTATTATACAACAGGAAGTCCAGCAGCAGAACAAGCTTAAAAGTTGGTTGATTCAACAAGATCATTGCAGACCCAGATTCATTTTGTCTCTCCACTCGAGAGTCCACAGTGAGCTTAGGGTGAATGTGCCTCATAACTATAGGCTACCAATGGCATGCAGAATTGCATATTTGCTTGTTTACATTCAACGAGAGAGAATCTTTCCACACCCTTTGAATAATCCTTCCCTTAAATCTGATTGGGCCAATTTATACCACACATCTACCCCCAAACTAACAGAAGTTGCCAAGGGATATCCAAGCTCTGAGTGGCTAATCGGGACTCAGTCCTGATATGGGGAGAGGGTGAATATCTGAGCAGAATCAGAGTCCTTTTAGGGTTTCAGACGGGAAAACAGATTTGGAGGAGCAGCCAAAAACATCACTGCAGTCATCTATTCTGGTCCCTTGTGAAGGCCAACATTAGAAATCCTTTACTAAATCTAGGTAAGTTTGGTCTTTGGAAGTATTGAAAAATTGAACATGTGTGACTTATACCAATAGAGAAAACCTCTCTACAGGACTTTGTCTGACATTATTTTTCCTTTTTCTTTTGAGTTTCACTCTTTGTTGCCCAGGCTGGGGTGCAGTGGCATAATCTCAGCTCACTGCAACCTCCACCTCCCAGGTTCAAGTGATTCTTCTGCCTCAGCCTCCCGAGTAGCTGGGATTACAGGCATGCACCACCACGCCCGGCTAATTTTGTGTTTTTAGCAGAGATGGGGTTTCGCCATGTTGGTCAGGCTGGTCTCAAACTCCTGGCCTCAGATGATCTGCATGCCTCAGCTTCCCAAAGTACTGGGATTACAGGCATGAGTCACCATGCCCGGCCCCTTTTTCTTTTATATAAAGTGTTCCATATACCCAGTTACCATTGTAGAAAATGAGACCATCCAATATGTGCATTTCTCAGATGCCAAAGAGCTGCCTGAGCAGAGAGAAAACAGTAAATCCCAAATTAAGGCACTGATCAGAGATTAATGCAAATATCCATGCAAAGGGCAAGAAAAAATGCCAGCAGCAACAACAAAAATGTTGAATGTATTCAGAATCAAATTGTGTCATGTTTTTTGTGGTGTTCACAGTGGAGCAAACTTGGAAAAGCATCTTATTTCAGTGCATTAAGTTCTAGTCTGGGTGCAGTGGCTCATGCCTGTAAACTCAACACTTTAAGAGGCCGAGGTGGAAGGATCAGTTGAGCGCAAGAGAACAGCCTGGGCAACATAACAAGACCCTGTCTACAAATTTTTTTTTTTTAAATAGCAGGGCATAGTGGTTCACACTTGTTGTTCTAGCTACCTGGGAGGCTGAGACAGGAGGATGCTTGAGCCTGAAAGGTTGAGGCTGCAGTGAGTCATGATGGTGCCACTGTACTCTAGCCTGGGCAACAGAATGAGACCATTTCTAAAAAAGAACTAGAAGAATATTTTCCCATTGAAGTAATGACAGTAGCTACTATGTATTGAGAGGCTATAAATTAGGTATTTCCCAGACAATATCTCACAGGGATTGTGATTATAAACTCATTACCAGCAGTTCCTGCTGTCTCCCTGGCATCTACCACTGTGCCTGGAACATAATGTAACCTTCATAAATATGCTGGATGAAATAATTTTCACAAAAAACCTATGCAACGGTACATTGGTGCTTCCCCTCAATTTAAGGATTAGGACTCATTGGCTCTAAGTGTTTAAGCATTTTGGTCAAGGGCACACATGAAGTGGTGGAGCCCAGATTTGTAATCTAACCTTACTCTCTTTCTCCCCCAAAGTGAAGAAGGAAGTGGATCCTAAAAAATAAATCCAGTGTGGCTCACGCCTGTAGTCCCAGCTACTCCGGAGGCTGAGGCAGGAGAATTGCTGGAACCCGGGAGGCGGAGCTTGCAGTGAGCTGAGATCGTGCCGCTGCACTCTAGCCTGGGCGATAAAGCGAGACTCCGTCTCAAAAATAATAATAATAAATTCAGTGACTTGGAGAAAAGAATGAAAAAAATGAAATATCTGAAGTTTAAGTGTTTTTAATACTAGTGGATTAGGAAAAACACCCTAATGATGTCATTTTAATTCAATTCCCTCTTTAAAGACCTTATCTTCAAATGCAGTCACATTCTTGGATTGACGGAGTTCGGACTTCAACGTATGAACTTCAAGGGGAAACAACTCACATATCTGCACTTAGACACAATATGCAACAAAAATTCCAGATGATTTTGACAAAACATGGAGCAAAGAAGGAGGAAAACATTTGAGGGGAGAAAGATAGAGAAAAAAAGATTCTTAAGGTCTTATCTTGTTCAAGGGGACAAATTACAGAGATTCTAGACATGAAGAAAAAGGTATCTCAAAGTATGTTTGTAAAATACGAAAAAATCACTAATACATAGAAGATGCATAACTTGCAAACCACTAGATAAGAAAAAGCTGGCGAAGAAAATTGATTAATCCAAGAAAGAGGAAGAAAAGGGCAAATAAGAACCTACAACAAGCAAAAAGATAAAAATTATAAGAATAAAGTCACATATATTATGTATTACACTTAATGTGAATAAGTAAAATTTCCAATTAAAAATGCCAGGCAAACAAAAAGCAGGAGTGGCAATCCTATGGGGAAAAAATGGAATTCATGATAAAGAGCATAAAATAAACCAAAGAAGAGTTTTTCTAAGGAAACTTTATAGGAGTAAAAGTTTTATTCTATCCAGAAGATGTAGTAGTCGTGAGCTTATATACAGTTACACACATCAAAATACATGAATCAAAAGTTTTTATATTCAAAAGTAAATTGACAAATCCAAAATTATAGTAGGTATATTGAGTAAAATTGGCTCAAATTGTCAAATTCAGTGGAAAACTAAGACAGAGAAAATGAAAATCGTATAATTAATATGCTTAATAGGTATATATATATAGAACTGTATAAGAAAGGTCTTCTTTTCAAATATTTGTGCACTATTTATAGAACTTGAATGCATATTAGGCCGTAAATACCAATGCAATGAAGTCTACAAAGTAGGTATCATAATGGGCCACCTTCTCTTACTTCAAGATAATAAAACAGTAACAAAAATAAATTTTCCCACCCAAAATACATCTAAGTGCTTGATATATTTTTTAACATTCTTCAAAATAGCTCTTCAGTAAAGAAGGACTAAAAACTCAATTGTCAACTATTAGATCTGAACATCAATGAGAACATCACATATTAAAATATGAGGCTTGCTACAGTGGTTCATGCCTGTAAGCCCAGCACTTTGGGAAGCCAAGGTAGGAGGATTACTTGAGTGCAGGAGTTCGAGAGTAGCCGGGGCAATACACTGAGACCCTATCTCTAAAAAAAAGTTTTTTAATTAGCTGGGCATGGTGGCACACACCTGTAGTCCCAGCTACTTGAGTCCAGGTAGGATCACTTGAGTCCAGGAGTTTGAGAGTAGCCTGGGCAACATAGTAAGACCCCATTTCTTAAAAAAAAAAAAAAAGTTTTTAATTAGCTGAGCATGGTGGTGCATACCTGTAGTCCCAGCTACTTGGGAGGCTGAGATAGGAGGATCACTTGAGCACAGAAGTTCAAGATTACAGTGAGCTGTGATCATGCCACTCCACTCCAGCCTGCACGACAGAGCGAGACTGTCTCTGAGAAAACACACACACAGAGCATCGTTTTTTAAAGGTTTATAAAAAGTTTACTTAAAAAAAAGCCTTCCTTATGAATATAGTTCTAAAACTCTGAAATAAAATATTAGCATATAAAATCCAGCCATTTATTTAAAAGGTGGTACAGCAGGTCCTAGAATAACATTGTTTTTTCATTCAACATCATTTTGCTATAACTTTGACAAGAAAAAAAATTTCAATTCCCACCAGGTCCACTGTCTGTGAGGAATTGGCATGTTCTCCCCATGTCTGTGTGGGTTTTCTCTAGGTATTCAGTTTCCCACCCCCATCCCAAAGCTGCACCTGTTAGGTTCATCAGCATGTCTACATGGTCCCAGGCTGAGTGAGCATGGGTGTGTGAGCGCACCCTGCAATGGATGGCGTCCTATCCAGAGTCAGTTTCCACTTTGTGTCCTGAGCTGCAGGGAAAATCTCTGGTCACCCACAACCCTGAACTAGAATAAGTGGGTTGGGAAATGAATTAAGGAATGAATACAAATTATTATTTTTTTTTTTTTTAATTTTTATTTTTTTTTTAGACGGAGTCTCGCTCTATCGCCCAGGCTGGAGTGCAGTGGCATGATCTCAGCTCACTGCAACCTCCACCTCCCAGGTTCAAGTGATTCT
>NW_012115088.1:2173848-2207079 GCF_000951035.1 Colobus angolensis palliatus | reverse complement strand
CAGGATGGTCTCGATCTCCTGACCTCGTGATCCGCCCGTCTCGGCCTCCCAAAGTGCTGGGATTACAGGCTTGAGCCACCGCGCCCGGCCTTATTATTATTAACTGAGACGGAGTCTCACTCTGTCGCCCAGGCTGGAGTGCAGTGGTGCGATCTCGGCTCACTACAAGTTCCACCTCCCAGGTTCACGCCATTCTCCTGCCTCAGCCTCCCAAGTAGCTGGGATTACAGTTGCCTGCCACTACGCCTGGCTAATTTTTGTATTTTTAGTAGAGACGGGGTTTTACCATGTTGGCCAGGATGGTCTCAATCTCTTGACCTTGTGATCCAACCACCTCGGCCTCCCAAAGTGCTGGGATTACAGGCGTGAGCCACAGCGCCCAGCCAGGAATGAATACAAATTATTTTAAAATAAAAACTCATAGACAAAATCATACAAAGGCATGACAATAAATGATGCAGTACAAAAGCCCTCAGCAAACCCATTGTATTTGTTATTGTTTGTTTGAACTGCATATTGGGAAGAGGTGTTCATATTTTAGCTTTGCAAACATTTATTCCTTGATTTAACCCACCACTGCAACAACCACTATCCCTCTCAGATTCGCCAAAAATTGAGTACATAATCTTGTCTTTATTAATTTTTCTTAAATGTATATATAGTTCACATGTATTTCAATGTTTAATATTAGAAGTACTTCGAGTCTTTTTTTGTTTTTTGTTTGTTTGTTTTTTGAGACAGGGTCTCATTTTGTCACTCAGGCTGGACAAAATGCCTTGATCATAGCTCACTGCAGCCTCCAACTCCTTAGCTTGAATGATCCTCCTGCCTCAGCCTCCCAAGTAGCTGGGACTATATGTGTGTGCCACGATGCCCAGCTAGTTATTTATTTATTTATTTATTTTTGCAGAGACAGGGTCTCATTGTGTTATCCAAGCTGGTCTCAAACTCCTAGCCTCAAGCTATTCTCCTACCTCAGCCTCCCAAGTCCTGGAATTGCAGGTATGAGTCACGCCCAGCTATGGGTCTTTATTTAGAAATTTGGTGTTTTTTTGTTTTGTTTTGTTTTTTGAGATGGAGTCTCACTCTGTCGTCAGGCTGGAGTGCAGTGACACAATCTCGGCTCACTGCAACCTCTGCCTGCCAGGTTCAAATGTTTTTCCTGCCTCAGCCTCCAGAGTAGGCGGGACCACAGGCATATGCCACCACACCCAGATAATTTTTGTATTTTTAGTAGACATGGGGTTTTACCATGTTGGCCAGGATGGTCTCAATCTCTTGACCTTGTGATCCACCCGCCTCGGCCTCCCAAAGTGCTGGGATTACAGGTGTGAGCCACCGCGCCCCACCTGGTGATTTTTTCATGACCAGAAATATGCCCATAGGAACTTAACTTGCTTTTATCAGTGGTAAAATCAGTTTTGTTATACACTGTTTCACGTAAAGTCACAGTTTCCAAGAACTTATCATTGATGTTAATCAAGGACTTATTATATTTTAAAACCAACATATGAAGTGAAAGATAAAAGCAAACTAGTGTTACAAAATGCTGTAAAACAAACACTGCGTGTATGTGGATTAATGCAGAAAAGAGTTCAGAGTGATACACAAGTAACTATTAACAGTGGCTACAAAGGGAAGATAGAAGGCTTGGGGTTGGAAGAGAATTTCTCATTTCATATGCTATATAATATTTTAATTTTTCAAGTGTAGGTTCATAAATTCTATAGCATACAAAGAAGTCTAGGATTTCATAATGGAATCAGCTGTGAAAGGTCATGCCAGGAGCCACAAGGAAACATCTGAAGCTTCGTATCTCTGTCTTTCAACAGGACTTTCGGGTTGCCTAGAGGACAGAGATACTCTTCCTTAGCTGCTGCACAGTTAAAGCACAGAAGAATGGCAATCAATATGGGAGGTGTCAAACCCAGGCAACACAGTCTTAGAACCTTTTTTTTTTCTTTGAGACAGAGTCTCGCTCTGTTGCCCAGGCTGGAGTGCAATGGCACAATCCTGGCTCACTGCAATCTCCGCCTCCCAGGTTCAAGCAATTCTCCTGCCTCAGCTTCCTAAGTAGCTGGGACTACAGGCACATGCTACCATGCCCAGCTAGTTTTTGTATTTTTAGTAGAGACGGGTTTTCACCATGTTGGAAGGCAGCTAGGAAATCATCCCTCACTCCTCCAGTGAAGAAACTGAGACCCAGGCGTAGTATAGAGTTGGAGATTGTGTTCCCTTTCTGAATTTTCTCTCGGTGCATACATGCTCAGGACGCATTTGGTAATACTTTTTGAACTGATTACATTTATTTACTGTTATCTTATTCATGTGGTTGCTACTGTACAGCAGGATTATTAGTCAAACTCACAACCAAACTCAACGTGGGCTTTATAGCTATATAACCTCATTTGTCTTGTAGGGCAAAGGAACAAAATGTGAGCATATCATGGATTGATAAGCATATCATGGATTAATAATTCCTGGGAGACTAGTTATCTGGAATATCCTGCTTCCTCTATAAGACATCCTTAAACTAAAATTAAAAATGCTTATGCTGTCTTTCTTTGGACAACTTTATATAGGCTAAGTTAGAAATATATGTGCATACGAGCAGCTGCTTGCCCAGTAGTCTTTCTAACCTCAACCCATATTCAATTCTGTCATTCCCTCATCTTAACCCCAAAGGGTAGCCAAAGGGTCTTAAGTTGATGTTGCCACCTAACAGTGAAAAAAAAAAAAAAAACCTGATAAGTTATAAGGAAAAGCCTCTAAGCTCACCTCCTCTGATAGTTTTGCATGGTTAGTTTTTCTAAGTTCCAGTAGACTACCTGAAACTTCCCTGTTTCTACCACCAAATTATTCCCCACTTCAAAAAACACTAGCTATCAGATTTAGGGAGAGTAAGCTTTTTGTTTGGTGAAACAAACAGGGCATTTGGGGGTCATGTGGTTTTCACATGCTGAATAAAGAGCTCTTGTTGGGCTTTGGTTACCCATCATTCCATCAATATAATTTACTGGTTCACAAAACAGCATGACATTTCATGGGTCTTTCTACATTGCCTTCCTTATTCTCTGTCCTTTGATAAGTTATCAAACAGTAATAAACTCATTTCTAAAGTCACACCTGAGAATTTCTAAAGGCTAGGATGAAGTGAACTTTTTGTAACAAAAATGAGAAAACTGGGTTTGAGCAATCACTTTCAGGGTTAAATAATCCCAAGGGTAGTTTCTTTGTATCCTGTACTTATTTGCAGAAGAGGAACTGATTGCCAGGTTGAATTATCCATCTTTAAAAAAAAAAAAAAAAAAAGTTCTTATGGCTGTAAAACAGCTACAGATTGCTTTTCTTGCACTCTTGAGGAGCTGACAAGGCCCCAGATGGAGGTGTTTTTCAGCAAGCTGTCAAGTGATCCATCCATCAAAAACAGCCATATCACCCAGCCGAGCTTGCTTTCTCTGCCAAGAATTGTATTGGGTCAGATGAGAAAGGCCAGGGTATGATGAATCCAGGAAAAACACAGGTCAGAGAAATGTATACCAGAAAAGAGAAGAGATGTAGTTACATTTAAATTCCAAAAGTTATATTTAGATTTGTTTTACAGTGACTTGATAATTTTTTCCTAGTACTTTCTTTTATTCTTTCCAGAAATATGAACTTCATGACATTGATACTGAGAGGTGGTTTGTGTGATTTTGAGAAAATCAAAGCTGTAAAGCTCTCTTAGAGTAGCAGTCCATAAAACACAGTAATTTATCATCAGCAAGCCAAGAGCCGTTTTATTCATAGGCCTAAAGGAGCTATTACAGGATCATTTGAAATAATAAAGCTATTGTGATTGGAAATAAACATAAAGCCCTAAAAATCATTGCCCAGCAAGTCCAGAAGTATCCAGAGGGATCTGATGCCCTCTATATTAGCCTTACTTCATCTTGGAAACTGCTATCCCTCTGTATTAGCCCTCTCTCACACCACTGTAAAGAAATACCTGAGACTGGTAATTTATGAAGAAAATAGATTTAATCGACTCACAGTTCCACAGGCTTAACAGAAAGCATGCCTGGGAGGCCTCAGGAAACTCACAATCATAGCAGAAGAGGAAGCAGGGACCTCCACATGGCGGCAGGAGAATGCGAGAGCAAAGAAGGAGGTGACACACTTTTAAACCATCAGATCTTGTGAGAACTCACTATCATGAGAACAACAAGGGGAAAATATGCCACCATGAACCAATCACCTCCCACAAAGCCCCTCCCCCAATTCAACATGAGATTTGGGTGGGGACACAATCCAAATCGTATCATCATCTAAGAAGTAAAATGACAGAAAATCATGCAAATTCCATTCTTATTCCTGGTGCACCTTTGGGGTTGGAGAGACAAGTTGTGGGTAAACTAGTAGAGTTTTTGTTTTCTGCTTTATATTCTATTAATAATATTCTACCTTATCTTTAATCATTGTAAAATGCCATAGAGAGTTATGAAAAATATTAATTCCTACTGTGCTTTATTTACTTAGTTTTTCCTTTATATTTCCTCTGGAAGCCAATTACTCTCAGTAATCTCCTTTATGCCAATCCATTAATATTTAATAAGCAGCTACTCTATGCAAAAGACATTGGATAGTTGTGATTATTATGGGCTAGAGCTGGGCTTCCCAACCTGTCCTCATCATGACACACCTAGAAATTGATAGACTACTTTTCTGGCACACCTGGGAGACAAGGCCCCCAAAGAGAAACTTTCTGAAAGACACAGCAGCACCTTAAGTCATCTTAGGTAATTTGGGACCTTTACAGAAAGAACCTTAAAGTGTGTTCAAATATAATTTCTTTTTTTTTTTTTTTTTGAGATGGAGTCTCACTCTGTTGCCCAGGCTGGAGTGCAGTGGCATGATCTCGACTCACTGCAAGCTCTGCCTCCCTGGTTAACACTTCTCCTGCCTCAGCCTCCCAAGTAGCTGGGGCTACAGGCGCCCACCACCACGTCCGGCTAATTTTTTGTATTTTTAGTAGAGACGGGGTTTCAGTGTGTTAGCCGGAATAGCCAGGATTGTCTCGATCTCCTGACCTCATGATCTACCCACCTCGGCCTCCCAAAGTGCTAGGATTACAGGTGTGAGCCACCACGCCCGGCCCAAATATAATTTCAACTGTGGTAAAACCTTTGTGGTTGTGGAACTGACCCAGTAGTCCTATAGAGAGTTTTTTTGATAAGCACAGATGGATTCTTCTGGTCTTAAAGATTGAAACTTATATTCGTTTTATCTGAGTTCCTTCCTCAGAAAGCAACCTTCAGGCCTATCAAAAAGTATCAAAGAACAAAAACTCACCAGATCACCACATTCTGACAGTGAGATGCAAGACCCCTCATTCATTACGATTGCTTCCTTGCTCCTCCCTAGTTTCTGTTTTGTACACATTGCTACATTTCTTCCCTGCTATATACACCTCTAGTTTTTGTCCATCAGGGAGATGGATTTGAGACTGAGCTCCCATCTCCCTGGTTGCAGCACCTGATTAAAGCCTTCTTTCTTAGTAATAATCATCTTCTCAGTGATTGCTATGTGCGAAAGCAGCAGGACCTAGACCAAACCCCTGGTGTTTCTGTAACAGTTGTAAACATTGATTTTTAATTTGTATCACTAAAAAATTTACAGCCATCAGTGTCTAACACCGATGGCCCTCTTCTTTGGCCCCACAAGCCAGGCAGGAAGCTCTGTACCAGAGAAATGAGATGACTGCACCATAGAGATGGGCCTCTCCTTACTGTTCTCCGTGTGGGAAGAACTCAAACGAGAAGCTTTCCCTAGTGTATGGATTTCACATCCTCTCACTGAAAGACACATTCCTTTTCAGCATTATGTTTTAAAAAAGAATGACTTTTCTTTCTTCTGTCATCAGAAATTTTCCTTCTTGGTATCTGCTCTGAGCAGCTCATGAAAGTTTCTTTCTCTTGTTGCCACCACTCTTCCTGTGTTGTTGGCCTTTTTCTGCATTTATAATATTAAATGTGAGTTTGTAATCTTCAAAAGCTGATTAAACACCAAATAGCTTTAAGACAAGAAGAAAAGAACAATGCAATCAGAGAATAAACTGGATAAAATACTGGGCCAATGAAAAGTTTTGCTGTTTTCCTTCTTAAAAGCAGAGGCAGATTTTAAGAGGTAAGAAAGAGATGACTAATATCTTTATTTTTGAAAAGTAATTATCATCTTTCTTTTCTTATCTTATAGTGATAAAGTGATAAGATTTATTCCCAAAACAGAAGAGGAAGTATACGCACTGAAGACAATATCCCATCAACTTAAGGTAATAGAGCATCTACTCACTTATGCTGGAATTGTGCTTGTGCTGTGTTTACAGGGATTTGCTGACTAGAGTTGAATAATTGGAATTTATTAACCAAGAAAGTAAAGGCTAAGGACATAACTTGAAAGGCTTTTATTTTATTTTATTTTATTTTATTTTATTTTATTTGAGATGAAGTCTCACTCTGTTGTCCAAGCTGGTGTGCAGTGGTGTGGCCTCGGCTTCTGTGTTCAAGCAGTTCTCCTGCCTCTTAGTAGAGACGAGGTTTCACCATGTTGGCCAGGCTGGTCTCAAACTCCTGACCTCGTGATCCACCTGCCTTGGCCTCTCAAAGTGCTGGCATTACAGGCATGAGTCACTGTGCCCAACCGAAAGAGCTTTTAAAGGATATTTAAGGCTACTCAAAAATTTTCTGGCTGTGTGCAGTGGCTCATGCCTGTAACCTCAGCACTTTGGGAGGCTGAACCAGGCAGATCAGTTGAGCCCAGGAGTTCAAGGCCAGCCTGGGCAACATGGTGAAACCCCATCTCTACAAAAAAATGTAAAAATTTAACCAGGTGTGGTGTCACATGCCTGTAGTCCCAGCTACTAGAGAGGCTGAGATGGGAGGATCACTTGAGCCTAGGAGGTTGCAGTGAGCTCTAGTGTCTCTTTTTTTTGAGACAGGGCCTTATTCTGTCGCCACTGCTCTCTAGCCTGGGCAACAAAGTGAAACCCTGTCTCAAAAGAAAAGAAGAAAGATAGTTTTCTATCTGACACATTATCTATTCATTACCCATCTCCAAGGTAGAATATAAATTTCATGAGATAGTTTATATATTTTTTGTTCATTGCTGTATTTCTAGTTAGTGTTTGGAATATCCTAGAAGTTCAATACATGGTTTTGTCATTATTTTTCCTTAATGAATGAATGAATTCAGTTTCCTGTTTTCTAGAACTTCTCTGTTTCTTCTTGAATCTTCCTACTGATCATCTAGGCACTTTCCTCTTAATTAAAACTTTAAGCAGAAGTGAGTTGAGGAAAAATTAAAGCCAGAAATTCAAGTTAATTAGTTTTGCTATGTTTCAGTGGGTCTGATAAGAGAATTTTCTTGGCAAAGGTTGAAGGCTCTGATTATTCAATCTTTGATAAACTTTATGAATTTTAGAGTTAGAGCATTTCTCTAACTCCATCAGTGCATATAATTGAGTGTTAACTTTTACCTGAAAGTTATGATGAGAAGTGTGGTGTGACTGGTTCTTTTCCATGCCTACCAAAATACAAGCAAGTCCAAAAACTATGTGGTGGTTTAGGGTTCATTTTAATGGACAGCAAAGCAGATTACCAAACAGGCCTCATTATTCTTTAATTTGAAATAGAAAAATGTTTTTCCTATATGGCTGAAGTGCAGTCCTACCTGAAGGAGTGTTAGGGAATGAGGAAGGAAGGAGACATGGTAGCTTCTGGAGATACTTGTAATTAACAAACTTTTTTTCTTTTATTTATGGTTTGATTTTTCTCTTTGGCATGTTCCTCTTCAAATATTGAATTTATTTGCAAATGATGTCTTGAACATTGAGTTTATTGATTCCCTGTCTTCTCCTCATTCCCAGCCGCTACACAAACAGTACTGAGTTCAAGCATGGTGTCTCATTACAAGGGCCCAGGGTGAGGATACAGGAACCCATCCCCAAATTGTGGTTGTTTTATGCAATACCAGAGAGACCATGCTCACTGGGCATTTCCTAAACCTCCTTTTCTTCTCGCAGGAATCTGCTTCTAGGAGGCTATCATTAACCTCTTCTGGTCACATATGGACATACATCCCACAACATCCTTTTCAGCAGTTGTAGCTGAACACTTTCTGAATAGTCCACCAGGAACTTAATAATTGCAAAGAAGCAAAGAAAGTTTTGAGTGGAAGTTTCCGTCTCCACTGAAATCGTGTTTTCATATACCACCAGAAAAGGAGCCACTTTTCACTTTGGAGTTCAGTGTTTTAGGGAACAGATATTCTGAACCAAATATTGGAGCAAAATATTTCTCAAAGGATGTTTCTACCATTAGTGAATCTATTTACGTATTAGGCCTTAGAAAGTAATGAACTCTCACTGTTATATTTGTGATAATCACTTACCATTATCAAAAGCAATAAAATTACATCTTTGAGGACTGTAGGGGTTACTTATAAACTCTCAGAAATCATCATAGATGGAACCAAAAGCTATAGACCGTAAATAGGGCTGCTGGCACTGATGACCACACATTTACATTGGGCCCTTTTAGGTAAGCGTTTAAAGAAAATCATTCCTGCAGATTGTTTTCATTTAGTCCTCAAGGAAAGGTAGCCACCTGGGGGAGGAAATGGTTTGGATATAAAGGAGCTTAGGGGTCAACTGAGAGAATGGAGGGAAAGGGATCTGATGAGGAAAGGGGAGCAGAGTGAAGGGGAGAAAGAAGCTTAATATTAAGATGTCAACTGTGCTCTAGTGATTCCATTCCACACAGAGTCACATCCAGCTCCTCTCAGCCACAGTGCTACATGCTTCTACAAATTGCCTCATTTTAACAATCCCATGAAGTGAGTATATTGTTATTGCTGTTTTACAGATGAAGAAACTGAGAGAGACAGAGTTAAGTAACTTGTCCCCAGGCCACAGTATGGGATTGCAACATGGATCTAGTCAGTGTCAAGCCCTCTAGGACCCAAATGAGGCCTGCCTCTTGCCTCTAGTCAGTTTATTCTGATTATCTTCACAATGGAGAGTATTGAAGCCAAGTTTGCAGGGCAGTGGAGCCTAGACTCAGAATGTGAGCATTATCATTATCATTTACTTTAACCCTAGAATCAGGGGTCACCAAGACCATCCCTGCATTCAATGGGTTGCATAAAGACTCACCCAACTCAGCATATAGTCTGACTAACAGCTATGATTGGTCACAGCAAAAGGATACAAAGTAAAATCAGCAAAGGGAGAAGGAGCACTGGGTGAAGTCCAGGGAAAATGAGGCACAAGCTTCTAAGAGGCCTCTCCCAATAGAGTCACACAGGATGTGCTCAATTCCATCAGTAACAACTTGTGACAACAAACATACAGTGTTGTCTACCAGGGAAATTCATTAAAGACTCAATGCCCAAGGTTTTTATTGGAGTAAAGTTACGTAGATACCCTCTGCCTGGCACATACCCAAATTCCAGGCTCCCAGAAAAAAGTAGGTGTTCAGCATGAACTACATTATTTGCATAATCTAAGCACATTGAGTCACTCTTATTAGTTAGGGTGGTGGTAATCCTCTTGATATTCAACTTTCCAAATGCCAGCCAAAGGGCCAATTTTACAAGCAGGCCTTTCTAAAGATAGTATTTTTCAGGCCTGCTCTATTAAATCTTTTTTGCACATTTCTTCATTTCCTTTCACTAAAGAAATAGTTTTATTGGATTGAAGTTGGAGGTGTTGAGTTTAGATAAATTTCTACCTAAAAGCATCATGTTACCTTGATGTCATTTTAAATTCGAATGATTTCAACCAAGCAAACCATTTGTACTATGGAAAGCAGCAATTCTAGCCAGGCAGAGAAAGCAGCCTGCAGAGAAAAAAGAATATGACTGTGTGTCATCTTCTGGCCTGTGGAGCTAATGGGACAGAATTATGGGCATTGCTAACAGCTTCTTTGCATTCCCTGTGCATTGCCTCTAGAAGGGAAGAAGGAGGGTTTGCCAGGAAACCTTTAGTTGCCTTCCTTCCCTAAATCACACTGTGTTAGACAGAATTCTAAGATAGCCCCCAAGACTTCTATCCCCCTGGTGTACATGCCCTGAATAATCACTTCCCTGAGGATGAAGAGGGGCCTGTGAATATGATGGGACAGCCATTCCTTTGATGATGCTACATTATATGGCAGAAGGGAAATGACATAGGGCAGACCTGACCTAATCAGATGAGCACTTTAAAAGCAAAGAGTTTCCTCTAGCTGTTCACAGAAGACATCAGAGAAGTGCTCCTGCTGGTCTCAAGACAGCAGTTCATAAACTACAACGTTGTGAACGATCCATGAGAGTCATGTGCTAAGGAATTCCAATGGCCCCTAGGAAGTGAGAATGGTTTTCAGCTGATAGGCAGCAGGGAAATTGAGATATCAGTCCTCCAACCACAAGGAACTGGATTCTGCCACATAAGCCTGGAGGAAGCAGCCCAGCGGATACTGTTGTAGGACCACTAGGTTTGATTGCCCATTGTGTAGTAACAAACCAATACACTGAGACAACAAGAGTTGCAGCAGAGAAATGGTTTGATAATTGTAGGGCAGCCAAGCAAAGAGATGGGAGGAAACCTCAAATCTGCGTCCCCAAGGAGGTTGCGTTGGGGTCTGAACAGGTGATGGGCTGAACAGGAGTTGGGATCTCAGATTGATTGAGAAGTGAGGAGTAAAGTCATGGGACAGGGAGATGAAAAAACATTTCCTACACTTCTTTGCGGGGTTTGTTTCTTGGTGAAGGTCTTCAGACTAGTTGGTGTCAGCTATTCTGCTGGAATTCAAGCTCTGAAAAACACTTGAAGCAATTCTTGAATAGGAAAGGTCCAGAGCCAGAGATTCCATCTATAGGAACAATGCAGGGAGCAGGTGCTCAGGTGCTCCCCACAACGTGGCTCTCAGTTAGCAGCTGCAGGGACTTGGGTAGACGTGCACCAGCACACCCTGGTCAATGCCCAACTGTAACTCTGCCTAAAGTCTGACTTGTAATTCTCATGAGGGCTGTTTTAACAGCTTGATTTTAGCCCATTGATACCTGAAGAGAGAATCCAGGCAGCCATGTTGGGACTTCTGACCTACAGAACTGTGAGATGATAAATAGGTATTGTTTTAAGCTGCTAAGTTTGTGGTAATCTATTCTGCAGTAGGAGAAACCTCACACACACAGCGAACTAACAACCTACATTTTGGCCTTTGGCTCTCAGATTCATATATGAATCTTTGTTAATTTTCCTGATTTCACTAGCTGTAACCAAGCATCTTAGGGAAAGTGGAAAGTAATTGGACTACATGCATAGGCTATAAATTCACAATGTCTTCTCTGAAACATGAACAAATGCAAAATGCATGTGCAATGTTGAACGGAATCTGAGAAGAGACGGTCAAAGCATAGTTAATTAGACATAGAACTGCTGTTACAAAGCTGGTTACTTTCCTAATTAAATTTTATGGTTTTGCTGAAGAATTAAAACAAGAAAGTTAAACAGAAAACCATGCCCCCAGAGAACTGGATTGAGAAAGCACCAACCAATTAAATTGTTAATTAAGAGCATAACCATGATTTAAATAAAGTTATGATGGAAAGGGAACAGTCTGCAGGTAAGTAAATTAAATTCCCAACACCACATTCTGCCTACATCTCTTTGCAAATTCTTTGTACTCTGAAGTAATAGAAATGGCTTTATGTAGGATCACAAAGTTTCCATTATAGAATTGACACACTCTTGTATAAAGAACAATTAATGACATTTCTGTTTCCAATTTTCTCATCAGAGAGCTGTAGGATAGGAAACTGTCCTATTTGACCGAAAGTTTGTCATTTTCTCAAACTGAAGCACAATCTCATAAATATTAGTTGGTTTGTCAGGTGTCATTGAATGACATGTCAAAAGTCATAAAATCACATGAGGAAAACTGTCCTTGCTAGGAGGAAGGCTTCATCTCTCTTCCCTTGCTTTGTACATGAAATGTGCTGCTGCTGTCCCAGGTATGGCCTCTCTCCCTCACACCCCAGAATTGTGCTGTAGTTGACTGCTGTCTTCTCTAATCCTCCTTGGAGCACTCCCAAGTCATACACCAGACCTACAGGAGCTCTAGAACACCTGTGATTGCAGGAGTTTATGAAGTCAAACACCCAACTGGACAGTTTAATCAATTGGAAAACTTACGAGGAGAAAATGGATGGTAGAATTCATGCTGTGGAAGATATTTGTACCCAACTTAATTAGAATCCGATCGTGTGATTGTAGGATCCCTTAGTCATGGCTATGGTAGGCAGAATTCTAGAATGGCCCCCAGGACTCCTGGCCCTGGTGCACACACATCTCTCCTGACACGCTAATCTAGGCATGATTGTAAAAGGATTTTGCAGATGTAATCAGGGTCCCAAATCAGTTAACCTCAAAATAGAGAGATTGCCCAGGTGAGTCTGATCTAGTCAAGTGAGCCCTTTAAAATAGGTCTTTCCTCCAGCTGGTTGCAGAAGAGGCACTCAGACTACTCCTGCTAGCCTGCAAAAACAAACAGCCATGCTGTGAACTGCCCCGTGGCAAGAAATTGTGGGTGGCCTCTAGCTGCTGAGAACTATCTAAAGCCTACTAAAAGGGAAATGGAGGCCTCAGTCCTTCAGCCACAAGGAAATGAATTTTACCAACAGTGAGAATCTAAGCACATATAAACCCCAAATGAAACTACAGCCCAACTGACACCTTGATTTCAGCCCAGTTACACCCTGAGCACAGAATCCACACCATGCCCATACTTCTGACCTACAGAAACAACAAAATAATAAAATTGAGCTGCTAACCTTGTGGTAATTTAGCAATAAAAATCTAATACCTTAAATACCCAGTGGCTTGGTATGCTGGCTGAAGATACACAGGAGCATTATGAATGATACTTTGTAAAAGGTAAAAGTGAGGAAGAGACCAAGAATTTGGCCTGTCAGTATGTTTTGGGTAGGAAATTACATTTCCACTTTTTTGTTAAAGGCTTTGTAAAGCAATGAAAGAACACTGACTTTTGCTTTCTGTGGCATGATTTTTGAGAGAAAAAGCTGCTTATTATCCAGGCAGATGTCCAAATGCGGTTATGGGTTAAATTTCAGGAATATAATTTTCAAGCATGGCTTGCATTTATCTCCATGTGTACATTGATGATTAATAAACTCAATAACAAAAACATATTAAGAGAAACAATATAGTATGTTTTAAAAAGAAATACATTAGAAACATTCTTTCAAAAGCAAAAAAAAAACCCTCTACCATGTTATGATGATGATGATCTACCCCAGTGATCCTTTATTTAATTTACTCAACTGACTTGACATGACCTTGGGCTTATGCTGTAGTATTTTAAGCTGATTGTGTTTCCTTTCTATTATAAGAATTTCTAAGTTTTGACATTTAAACAATCTGTTTTGAAACTAATTTTTAAACTTTAAGAGGAATTGCTCTTGCCGGATGTAGTATTGGCCATTCCTAAGAGGACAGCTGAAGATTGGATCTAGCACAGTCTTTTATAGAAAGTAATCTCCACTGGGCTCTTTCATGTACCTGCCATCACCTGTGATTGCCTCCTTTGCATGTCTAGTGGTTGGCAGGCTATAGGCTAGGATGACAGACAACTGGACCATGTGTCTCTCATTGTCTAGCTGTCTAGGATAGGCTTATTTACTTGGGAGTCACAGGGTTCTAAGAGAGAGAGAGAGCAAACTTACAAAACTCCTTGAACCTAAGCTTAGAGTGCTCAGTAAATGTCACTTCTGCCACATTATCCTAGCCAAAGAAAGTCACAGCTCAGATTCAAGAAGTGGAAAAACAGATTCTAATGCTTAGTGAGAGAATGGTAAGGTATGTACAGGAGAGTCTGTGGTCATTTTTGTAATCCACCACATCGTCTATTCCCCACCACCCCTGCAACACACACACACATATTCAATTTGCCAGCAAATCCCAGATGGAAGATGACAACTACCTAACTTCTCCTCTGCAGTCTCAAGGCCACTTCCATAGTTCTGGCCCTGATATCTTTAACCTGAACTGCACCAGCCTCCCCAGTATCTTTTCTGCAGCCCTCACACATGGTTCCTGTTTGTTCTCCATACTGTGGTGAGAATGATCTTTCTGAAATAAGAAACTGACCAAGTCGCATCTCTACTTAAAACCTTTTAAGTGTTCACCATAGTCAACAGCAGTAATTCCCAACCCAGGATACACATAGGAAGCTTTTTATAAAAGGCTGACATCTAACCCCACTGCTAGAGGTTCTGACTCAGTTGCTCAGGTGAGACTTGGTGGTTAAAATTTCTTTAAGCTCCCTACGGGATTCAGGATGTAGCCAAGGGAGTAAGCCACTGGCCTAGGGTATAGACTTCAAACTCTGGTGTGACCTATAGGGCCTGTCAAGGTTGCACCTCCCTGCCTAAGACTTCTCAGCCTCTGTTACTGTCCTTGACTTAGTGTCCATCACCCGAACCATACCGAACCAGTTGTAGTTTCTCACCTAAGTGCCTTTGCTCAAGCTGTTCCTCTTGTCTGGAATGCTATTCTCTTCTTTGACCACCTACTGAACAGCACTTATCTTTGAAACTAAGCTAAAACACTGGATTCTGCTTGAGTTATTTGACCCTCACTGAATTCTATAGACTGTTAAACTCTAACATCAATATCCCTTTGTGCTTTCTGCACCCACCCATCCCCAGGAGGCTTTCTTACAGATCTGAAATGTCATTAATTCTCTGAATTGCATATGGTGAATAGGGAGGCACTGATGGAAGAGAAAGGACTGGTGACTCTTCAGCTGGTACTAAGAGGCTTATGTGCACAGTCAGGCCACTACCTTCAGGAACACAGCCCAGCAAAGGCTTAAAAGAGACTTTTACTTTTTTTTACCCACCCCTCTGGTTTCTTTTTATTTCCTGTTTTTTTAATAGGTCACCTTTTATATTTATCCTTGTAATTTCACCTGAAAATTACAAATATGGTAGGGAATGATTTGTGCTTTGTTAAATGTGAATCTAACCATTTCCACTTTTAAAGGACATTAACACGTGATCAAAGATACAGGAATAGACGAAGTTCATTTTTCAAGGGCAAGGATGGCACTTCTTGGTGAGTGAGAGGTTTTCTATCAAGTGTACAGACAATACTTTGGTGCCATTTCTTAGACCTACAGCTCCAAAGACAAAAGTTTAAGTGAAGATTCTTTTAATTAAAGTTTCCTATTTTCAACCATTTCATTTTTCTAGCTGTATAAATGTGCAGAGATTTCCCCTGCCTTGCTTGGTTTTAGAGGTTAATGTTGCTGAGAAGTGTGGAACCTGGACCCCACAACCCTTTTTAGAGAAGTGCACCATTGTCCTGATCACTGGCATCAGGGCACAGCCATATAAACGAGTATCAATAACCTAAAAGAATTCATTAACACCATTCAAATTTATTTATTAAATATTCAACCATGTGAGGTCTTGTACAGGGCAAATATGGAAAGCAGTTAGCATGGTGCTTAAGACTAAGACCCCTGGAGACATAATGTCACTGGTCAATTGTGTTCTTTGCCTACTTCACATTGGCTGCAAAGAAAGAACATACAATGGGGAAGTCAACCAGGTTTTTATTCAGTGGCCAAAGAATGGAGAAGGGGAGCTCATGTTCCAAAGGCACCATCTTCCTGGAGGCATGAGAGTTTTAGAGAGTTGGGGGCAAGCCTGGGGAAGTATGTAGGCATGCACTGGATGGAGTTGCAAACAGGCACAGTACATGAACATGTTTCTATACACATTGCATGTAGACAAAATGGGGGCAATTTTAGGGGAAAGTTTTGTAGTATTATAATGGTATGTTCATTAACATATCTTAAAGGTAACTGGAGACTTAAAGGTAGCTAGAGGTCACCTGCTCTGGTCTACACCTGTTTCATGTGGGTCTGAACTTCCTCAGTTATTCAGCAGGGGGTCTCAAGGGAGCTACTTGTGGCATCCAGACCATCTGGTTTCTTTAAACAGCTGTGCCTATAAACAGACTTAAAAAAAACCAAAAAAACAGTTTTCCCACTGTCAGTAGGGGCCATCCTGGTGACAATACTTCTTGGGTTCATATCCAGACTCTTCCATGTACCGATGAAATGAGAGAGTTCCCTGATCCCCCTCGCAGAAGTTGCGACAGGTATGTCTCACCTGTTCAATCGCCCCACTGCTCAAACCCCATGTGGGATGGGGAGCATGCAGATAGGCAAGTGCAGAGGCTGGGGTGAGTGCTTTGGGCTCTGGCCTGTGGTAATGTCTAGGAGTTACAAAGCTCTCTCAGCTTTGCCATCTGCAGCTCAATGGTCCCTCTGTCTTTTTGCAAGGGCAGAGGGCCAGTGTGACAGCTTTCTGTATCTCGAGCTCTTGCCCAGCATCCCAGAAAAATCGGGTCACACACGGACTTGAAGGATGAATGCAAGGTTTTATTGAGTGGTGGAGGTGGCTTTCAGTGGGATGGATAGGGAGCGGGACTAGGCCCAACTCCTCTCCTACCACCCCAGAGCCAAACTCCTTTTGGAGTTCAGATGTTCCTCCTCTTCTCTCTCTCCCTCTCTGCCGCATCGTTCTGCCATCTGTCTGCTGGTCTGTTTCTGAAGCCTGGTGTTCAGGGTTTATATGGGTGCAGGATAGGGGGCATTGCAGGCCAAAAGGCAACTTTTTGGGCATAAAAACAGGAATGCCTGATCTCATTTAGGGCCATGGGTATACAGGCTTGAGGGTGGGGCCTTTGCCTAGGAACTGCTCTCTTCTACCCAGTATTTCCGGGTCTCCTGTCTGTATCACTAGTTGTATGAGTGTCAGCAAGTTACCTAATTTCTCGGTGCTTCTGTTTCCTGATCTGTAAAGTAGGGAACCACAGAAAGAGTCAATCATTTCCACATTTTTACTAACCTGCAGCTGGCATGTACATATATATCTCTATATACACTGTAGCAATTTGTCCACATATTGTGTCTCCCTTACCAGATTGAGAACTCCCTGAGAGAAGGATGACTTACCATTCTTCTTTGGATAGGACTGTTGTCTGACTCATCTTTGTTTCCCTAGTGCCTGGCAATAGTAGGCAGTCAACAAATATTGCTTGAATGAATGAGCATATGTAGTTCATTCATCCATCTATTTGCCTATTAATTATAATACAAAGAACACTAAATTGGATTCTCATCAGGAACATGTGCATAATTTTCAACAGATTAAAAAAAAAGGTAGGTGTAAATAAAAACTATTGTAAAATGATGGAGCAAGTGGGTATCATGAAATAGGCAAGGGTATGAGGTAGGGGAAATTATCCATTTCCTCAATTACTAAGGAAGTTTTATGGAGGAAGTGGGATTTCTGTAATAGCTTGATGATAAACTTCTTAGAGAACTGTCTTTGAGATCTGCAATCTTCCATTAGAGCCTCACCTAATGTTAAGATTTTTGCCTTTGGGTGTTGACTAACTCAATGAATACAGCAATGCTGATTATCAGAAACATTTGAATTTGAAAGTCAGAGCTCAGGTGTTCTGCTTGGAGTCAATTTGTGATTTTGTATAATCAAAAATATCTGTATCTCTTTAAGCCTCTGGCATACTTGATTAGCAAACTCATTCCTTTCTAATAACCTAAAAACAGCTATTAGGGATGCATATGTGGCAATACTTTGTGCCCTAAAAAAATTCAGAGCAGCTTTTGCATATTCATCAGCCATAACCACAAAGACTTTGCTTGATTAAAGAAGTTTCCTGTTTTCTACCATTTTGTTTTTCTAGTTGTATGAATGTGGAATGATTAAAATTCCCATGGTCCCACAAATACATCTCTTAGATGTTTTGCTGATAATTGGATTTGCTTTGAGACTATCTGATCATCAGTGTTTCTTCTACTCTTTCACATTCCAGTTACATTTTGAATATGGACCATGATCTGGGTCCATATTCAAATCAGCATCATATTGAGAAAGAAGAAAGGAAAAGGTACAGGGAGCATGGAGCATAAGGGAAAAGACATTGACCCAGTACAGGGATTATGATCTTTGAGAAGCTGCATCACAAGGATTGTTTACTCCCTTAGAGGGATGATATTGGGAGCACAGGCAGAAGATGCCTCTGTTTATGGGGTCAGGCTAAGCCTTTTGATAATACAGATACATAGCCTTTTGAGCATATTTGGAAGAAGCAACCTTTGGGCTTTCAGACAAGGAGAGAACAGGTGGGAGGATAAACAATGGAATGGCAGGATATACTTTTCTTTCCTCCTTCCCTTCTTCCATATCCCTCTCTGCCCTAAAACTTCAGCCACCATATCCAGGGCCATACTTAGACAGTCCATTCATTTTGTCAATGAATTTGTATTGTGCAACCAAGATTAGTCAAGGTCCAGTGAGGAGACAGAAACCACACCAATAATTTGAACAGAAAATTTTTAATATAGAGTAATATTAGCTAGTAAATGGCAACTAATTACTAAAAGACATAAGACAGGAAATATAAATGCAGAGAACTACTGCTCTTTGGCATTAGGAAGATTGTCCAAGGAAGGGAATAAGAACTTGATGGAGCATCTTCCCCTTCATCAGAAGGGTGAGATTCAGGCCTTCTTGGAATCCATGGACCATAAAGTGAGACATTTGCTGTGCTGCCAGCAGGCTAGGGCTGGCCTCTTGCTTTTGTATCAGCAAAACTTGCCAGAGAGTAAGTGTCACTGGGCCTTTCACAGAGCACCAGTTGCCATGTCATAGGAAAGAAAAAAAGAATATCAGAACTAGGAAAAGAATTTCCTTCCTTCCCAGTGTCTTGCAAAGTCCTCTCTTGATGCAGCCTAACACTGACCAGCTATCAAAGGAGAAATATTTATGGAGTCTAGCTTGAGTTTCACAAGGCAAGACAAAAAGAGGGTAGATCTGGAATTGAGAGGCAGTCTATTGGTACCTGGAATAACACCTTGCTGGCCCAGAGGTATGGTGATTAACAAGATAAAGTAAGGTTCTCCTTGTCACCCTACCATCTAAAGTGAATATAGAGAAGTGAAAAGGTGAGGCCAGGTGTGGTGTAATCCCTCACTAATCCCAGCACTTTGGGAGGCTGAGGCAGGCAGATCACCTGAGGTCAAGTGTTTGGGACCAGCCTGGCCAACATGGCAAAACCCTGTCTCTACTAAAACTATAAAAAATTAGCCTGGCATGGTGGTGTGTGCCTATAATCCCAGCTACCAGGGAAGCTGAGGCAGGAGAATCACTTGAACCTGGGAGGCAGAGGTTGCAGTGAGCCAACATTGCGCCATCCAGGCAGCAGAGCAAGACTCCATCTCAAAAAAAAAAAAAAAAAGGAGAAGTGAAAAGGCCATGGCCAAGGTAGGTGTTAAGGGATAACATAAAATACCTACCAAGAAAAGGTATTTATAATAACAATTATATACTACTGTGTGCTAAGTACTCTGCTAAATGCCAAATATATATTATTTAATGTAATCCTCATAGTTCAAAGAGAAATTGGAATCCCAATTTTATAGATGAAAAAAATTAAACCACTCTGTTTTTCCACTCTGCAGAAGACTTTTCCAATTCGAATTCCTTTCTAACATGACTTAGCAAGAAGTTTCACCTGAAATCTTTATCAAGCTAAAAAAAAAAAATGTTTTTGGTGCCAGCTGAGAGTTAGAAAAGACACTAGAAATGTACATGTGCTGAGGAAGGGAGCCTGGATAGGGAAGCTGGAACTTCGCCATAGACAAACACGGTTCCTTTCATGAGGTTACCTGAAAATGGCATGGCCCTGGGAAGTCAGCCATCTCTCCTGTCACCTCCAGCAACCTGCTTAGCTTTCTTATTTCTGCCTTGATTAATAATGTGTTTAAGCCAACTAAGCATGTTTCATCTTAGTATATTTAGATAATTGACAGCAAACATTAAAAAGTCATAGAATAATGTGGATAATTGAGGAGGTGCTGAGAGACTGCGGGGGAAATGGTAACAATGAGTATGGTATTTTTTTTTCTCTCTCCTTTTTTTTCTTAAAAAGAGAAAGAGTCTCAGTCTGTCCCCCAAGCTGGAGTCTGGAATGCAGTGGTGCGATCACAGTTCATTGCAGCCTCTGACTCCTGGGCTCAAGCAATCCTCCTGAGTAGCTGGAACTATAGGGGAATACCACCATGCCCAGATAAATTCCTAAAAAGTTTTTTGTAGAGTCAGAGTCTTGCCATGTTGCCCAGGTTGGTCTTGAACTTCTGGGCTCAAGCAGTCCTCCTACCTCAGCCTCCTGAAGCACTGGGATTACACGTGTGAGCCACTGTGACTGGCCTAAGTATGGTTTTTGGGTTTTTGGGGAGGTTTTATTTTGTTTTTTTGAGACAGGGTCTCACTCTGTCACCCAGGCTGGAGTGCAGTGGTGCAATGTTGGCTCACTGCAACCTCCATCTCCCAGGTTCAAGCGATTCTCCTGTCACAGCCTCCCAAGTAGCTGGGATTACAGGCACACACCACCATGCCCAGCTAAGTTTTGTATTTTTAGTAGAGACAGGGTTTCACCATATTGTCCAGGTTGGTCTCAAACTCCTGACCTCAAGTGATCCACCTGCCTTGATCTCCCAAAGTTCTGGGATTACAGGCATGAGCCACTGTGCCCGGCCAGTATTTCTATTTTAACAAATCTGAGACTGACTCTACATATCACAGATCTAATTGTTTATCATAAGTATTTGAAAATACTGGGGAGAACAATTGATAGATTATAAATAAAAGACAACATTGTTTCTAGAATAGTAAAATCTCTCAGGGTTACCTAATTTCTTTCAGGAACATAAGAGCCCTTATGAATCAGGAGACCACTTGGACAAGGTTGGTCAAGGAAAATAATGTATATTCAATGTTGACTTTCACAGGACTTGGGATATTGCTTAGCATAATTTATTATTTAATAACTTGTAAAAATAAGGCCTATATCACACAACCATAAGTGAATTCAGTTTCAGGTCAGGAATATAAGAAACAGCCATTAAAGTTAATTCTCCTACCAGTAATATTTAGCCTCTTTTTCATCATCAAATCCTTGAATAATGTTCTCTACAGGAGGTCCATGAAATGGGAAGGTGGCATCAATGAATATTAAGTGAGCAGTTATTTGAAGGTGTTGTAATCAGGATTCCAGGTAACTTTAATAAAACAGTAGAAGGTTCAGAAACATAGAAATTAAGGTTATCTCAAGGACCGATACAAAGTGATGCTTGCAAACATTTAGACTACAAGCCACACAGAAGGGAAGAATCAAAGGACACGGTGCAATGTGAGTCTAGGGTGAACAGATACCATAGAGTGACACATGTACAAGCTGGCATACTCATTGGGATGGGAGGACTCTAGGCTTTCAGAGCTTCCCGAAATGGTCTTTGTATGGCAGACTATTAGTAACTCAACAAAATTCTGTCTTCTCTTTCACATGGGTGCTGTATTTCACAACCTTCCCTACAGTTAGTTAAGTGGGGCCATACAACTGATCATGACCAATGGAATTGAGATGGCACAATTCCCTTGGCCCCTTCATGGGACTCCTCACAAAGGGGATGGCTCATTTACTCAGCAACCATGTGCTCAAACCCCTTACAGGAAGGAGAGCGTGCAGGTGAGATGGGGTGAGTGCTGTTGGCTCCGGCCCCATGGCAGTGTCTAGGGGTGTTACAGTGCTCCTTTAGCTTTGTCATCCATGGACAGCTAAGTGTTAACCAGCTCAGTGGAGAGTCAGGGTGACAGCTTTTTACACCTTGCCCTCTTGGTACCTGGGTCCTTGTCCAGCATCCAGGAAGAATCAGGTCACACAGACTTAAAGGATGGTGAATGCAGGAATTGAATTGAGTGATGGAGGTGGCTGTCAGCAAGGTGGACAGGGAGCTGGAAAGGGGATGGAGTGGGAAGATGATCATCCCCTGGAGTTTGACCATCCTGTGGCCAATCTCCCCTATGACCATTCCCCAGCCGAACTCCTCTCAATGTTCAGATGTTCCTCTTCTTCTCTGCCATGTCATTCTGCTGTTCTTCTGCTCATGGAGCCTGGGGTTTGGGTTTTATATGGACACAGGATAGAGGGGCATGGTGGGCCAAAAAGCAACATTTTGGCATGAAAACAGCAATGCCTGTTCTCATTTAGGGCTGTGGGTCCAGGCTGTGGGTCTCATTTAGGGCTGTAGAGCCCTTGCCAGAGACCCTACTCTCCTGCCTCCTGTCTGTATCAGAATGTACCCAAAAGTGATGTGGGCTTTTTCTCAGCAGAAACTTTAAAGAATGAAAGTTCTTCCTCCATTCCTTCCTTCCTCTTCTGCAACCTGGATAACAGTAAAAACAGGACCCAAGAGGATGAAAGAGCCAGACATGGAAAATTTCTGGATCCTCAAATCACTCCATAGAGGAAAGCTGCCCACTCACAAGAAATAACCACCTTTGTCTGTTATGTGACCAAGAAATAAACGTCTCTTATATTTGAGTCATTATATTGTTTTTGAGCATCACCACAACTAGAATAGAAAATGGTACATTGAAGTAGAGTGCTATCTTAACAGAAACGAAAATAGTGTATAGCCTGAGCTTAGCAATTGGGCAGTACACAAAGGAACACAGATACCACAATGTGGAAAGAAAGATTACCAGTGTGATGTAGTGATGAAACATTTGATAAAGCTATCAGTTGAATTTGGAAGATAAGGCAAGTGTCTGTTGATGCTACAGCTCTAAGGAAAGCAGTTGGAAATACCTGGGATGTTAGTATATCTTGGTCCTTCTCACTCATAGAAAGGTATTACAAGACATCGCTGAATTCAGGAAGAAACAGACAGGTTTACAAGCAGAAATAAAAAGGAATCTGGGGTCTGAAAGGACAGGAAAATCAGGCTGATTCTAGATCCTAAACACAAACAAAAAAAGACTAAAGATGGTTTCAAGCAAAGAAGATCCATTAAGATTTCTCAGGTTTGCAAAGTAGCTTAGATCAGGGAGTTACTTTTCTACCTTTCCACCCCAGCCTACTCTTTCAGATGTCCTCAAAGTAGCTTCCATTAAGTTGAAGAGAGAGGGAAAGCCATGGGGGCCAGGAAGCAAAATAATAATAATAATAATAATAATACAGATTTGAGAATTACATCTAGGAAAGAACTTAGAGTGTGGTTACTTAATGAAACTTCCTAGGAGAAAATAAACCAGAAGCCCATATAGTTTCTGAGACGTGGCCCACAATATCACAGACCTGGCCAAAATATAAAATAAAATAAAATTTTGCAAGATAAAGCATTATACAACTATCAGGACCTCAAACCTGAACAAACCAGAAGTTGACTGCAAAAGCTGCTTGCCTCCAAGGAGTGCATACTCACCTATATCCACTTCAGATGTGCCCAGGAAGAATAATGAGCAAAGGAGAACCTCCTAGAGAAAACCAGAGAACAGGACAGTTAGTTCCAGAGATACCAGAGAGCAGATGCTGGGTCCAACTAAGAACCTTTCTCCACTGCCAAAGCAGGGAGTCTTTGCCATGCCCACGGAGACAGGTGTCATCATGACCTGAGTCTGTGATTGCACACCTCTGCATTCCTCCTGTTCTGAAAGGGAGATGTTATTGTGGATATCCTGTCTCTGCCGAGCACCATAAATGGTAAAAGGGAGGGTGCAGCGGGCAGGTAATCTGCTTGTTTGTTTGTTTGTCTTAGAGCATAAAGAGCCATACCTGGACTTATTGGAGAAAACTGCTTCTGAAGAGCATTTGGGTGGTCCCCTCAAGCAGATATATAGTGAGTAAAAGAGCATAGTGACTAGTCATCAAAAATTGAATTCTTCTGGGCCCATATCCCATAGGCTTTTTACAGGTAGGAGTGATGCTGTGTATAAGAGACAGCCAGTGGAGAGGAAGCAGAAGTGATGAGTGCCCCCTATAGTCCAAGGCTTTGTAACCCTCCTTCCTATCCACTGGCTGTGCATGACTATGACAAAGCCTTAGGGTATAGTGGATCTGTAAACTGAACAAGGCCTGGTCTTCAAATCACCACATGGTGCAAAATCATCCACCAGCAAGGAATATTGACCTCAGAAATGAGGGAAAACTATTTAGTTTGAGCTGATATACATTCTGGTCTATCTGTTGCCATAGCTGGTGTTACTTTAATAGAAACAGTATCTCTAAAACTGATCCTTTTTGTGGGACTTCTAGCCATTAAACTTTGTGGATCCACTGACTATCACAGATCAGTAGGTCCCCACATCCATGGGTTCCATATTCACATATTCAAACAACCATGGATGGAAAACATGCAAAAAAAAAAAAAAGGCAATACCATAATACAAAAATACAAATTTTTAAAATATAACAGCTATATAGCATTTACATTGTATTAGGCGTTATAAGGAATCTAGAGATGTTTTAAGGTATACAGGAGAATGTGAGTATTAGGCATTATAAGGAATCTAGAGATGTTTTAAGGTATACAGGAGAATGTGTGTAGGTTGTATGCAAATACTAGTCCATTTTATATCAGGAACTTGAGCATCTGCAAATTTTGGTATCCATGCGGATCCTGGAACCAATCCCCCTTCGATACCAAGGGATGACTGTAGTTTATATTTTAGAAAAGCTAACGCAGACTGAGAACTTAACAAGCATACTCATTCCACAAACAGATCTAAATGGAATACTCTGTGTTGGGCATTGGATGAATCACACATGGCATTGTGAGGACACAACCATGAGTAGAAACTGGACCTTCAGACAAGGAGCATAGAGAGGTTTATGAGGTCATCCGGAGCAAAAAAAAGAAAAGAGAGAGCAAAAAAACGCACCTGGGCATGGTGGCTCACGGCTGTAATTCCAACACTTTTGGAGGCCAAGGAGGGTGGATCACCTGAGGTCAGGAGTCCGAGAGCAGTCCAGCCAACATGGTGAAACCCCGTCTCTACTAAAAATACAAAAAAAATTAGGCGTAGTGGCAGGTGCCTGTAATCCCAAGCTATTTGGGAGGCTGAGGCAGGAGAATCGCTTGAACCCAGGAGGTGGAGGCTGCAGTGAGCCGAGACCACACCATTGCACTCCAGTCTGGGCAAAAAGAGTGAAACTCAACCTCAAAAAAAATAAATAAAAAGTAAAAATTTTAAAAAGATAAAAAAATGCAAAGTTGATAGAACCTCTCTACAGATTTTTCTCTAATCTCCAAATATGTCCTATGTTTCCCAGTCTCTGAGCCTTGTATGTACATATGTAGAAACAAATTCCACAAATGTTTGTTAAGGGACTCTTCGCCTGTTCTAGATGCTGAGGGATACAGCAGGAAACACAGCGAACAATCCCTGTCCTTAAGAAACTTCATATTGTAGTGGAGGGAGATTAACAAAAAATAAGTAAAAAATATAGTATATCAGTTGGTCATAGTTGTAGAGAAAAGTAAAGCAGGGGAAAAGGTGAGGGACCTAGAATGTGATTTTAAATGGAATGAATAGTCAGGGAAGACAACATTGAAAGGTGGCATTTGAGCAAAGCTCTGAAGGAAGCGAGGGTAAGCTGTTATTGCCACATCTTTGGGAATAACCACCCCTTCCTTCCTTTACCAGGCAGAAGGGCCAGTCTCGGACACTAGCTCATCAGAAAGCTTTTGCTAACTGCTACAACCAGATGTGTTCCTTCTATTTTTTCGAGTCCTTGAAGATCTTTGTTATTCTCTCACACAATCTGTTCTCAGATTCTGGTTGCCTTACTGAAACACATGTTCGCATTCACTCCAGTGTTTTGAGGAACAACAAACCAATTTGATTAGGATAACCCAAGGTTAATAATAAGTTGTAGCTCTATTTACCTTAACCCCAACAACCTCCATCACCAGCTGACATATTTTGAAATTGACAATTGACATTTTCTCAACATCGTTTCACCTTTTCCAATCAAATTACTGTTCACACACCCTTTCCACATACAAATTCTGCCTTTCATGCCTAATATACAAAGGAAACTTTTTTTAAAAAAGATGTAAGCTTTTTAATCAGAAGGACAAAAAATGTTAATAACACCATATGAAAGAGACTGGAGGCAAAAGTAAAGCAAAACCAAACTATTGCAGAACTGCAGTTTCAGTTTGATCTGAGGTTAGCAAAGAGAAGTTTTAGAAATAACCTAGCACTGAGTGATTCAGTGTTTTGGCTACTCTCAAAAGGAAGGTAGAAGGGAAAAATATAATTTGTCTGGGTACTTTTTTCAGACTATCTTACCAAATATATACTACCACAACCCCAGGTGATCATAAAGGAATACTTAGTAAATACTGATTATAGATCTGAGGGTTTCTAATACTGTTCAAAGAATCCACAGTTATCTATCTTAAACTTTTTTCAACAAAAATCTATGGACATGCTTTAGGGACTATGAGTTTCACTTAGTAGCCATTTTAAATGTATAGATCCTTTCTTCCAATTAGTAACGTTCTTCATTCCACTTAGAAAATCGTAATACTGAAAGAAGTATAATAAAGTACAGATCTTTTTAAAGAATAAATGTGTTTGTAATTTAATGAGAAGTTAAATACATTTCTAAATGTTTCACTCAAAGAGTCTTGTAAAAAAAAAAACACACACACATTGTTAAAATTGAAAGAGTTTGTGACAAACCCTGCATCCATCTCCACTTGGGAGGTAAAGAGTACAGGTATGTTACTGAAAGCTGAAAGTAACCTCCTGTACTTAATTTGTAAACATTTCAAGAATATAATTCTTGTGCCATATAGAAGCATTATTCATAAAAACAAAATGACCCTTGGAACCAAAAGCATTTTATTAAAGTAATAGGTCAGATTGAACCTCAAAAATAGGAACTTACTTCTTTTCAGTATGGTCACACAAAAATCATTTTTGTCACACTTAGCTTCTTGCTTATAATGGGACCATTGGCTTTTGGGCTCTTTTTTTTTTTTTTTTTTTTAAGGAAGATAGAGAAAGCACAGAATTATAAAACTCTACTTATGTAACACTTTTCTATCAAGAGGTTCCAAATTATTTATAAAATGTTAGCTCATTTAATTCTCACAGCTCCCAAGCAGGTTCAGAAATGACATGTGGTATTTATGATGGGCTTTGTCTCAATTTCTGCTGGGGAACATGAGTCACTTCTACTCTTGCAGCGGAAATGAAGCTATAATTTCCTGACATCCGGTTGAGGCGCTAACCTGACCTCATTCCAACTCTCCAAGTTCAGCAGTTGTGTTCCAATTTTGGTTTTATTTATATTTCTCTAAGATCTGGCAGTGAACTGTCATAAATCATGCCTTCATGCAGGACTTGATGAGATGAGGGACAAGAAGGAAGCCTTTTAGTAGATACCAGCTTTTGTTTCTATTTCAAGGGAAGTAAACATTTAGAGTGCTTCACTCTCAGCACATCAGTTACTCCTCCAATGAATAACTCCTTTGTGTTCTGACATAGGTAGGATTCAATGGACTTACAAAAAGTTGGGCATATTTATTTTTGAATAGGTAACAATGTATTGATGTTCAGAATTCAAGATGTTCAAAGGATATACAATTTTTAAAACCCCCTCCTATTCGTCTTCTCCAGTCACCCAATTCCTTTTGTAGAGGCAAGCAGTGTTACTAGCTTCTTACAGAGGTATTCTACACAAATCCAAGAAGATAACAGATAGACACAAATATGTATCTCTGAATAAATATGTAGGTATATACATAATACATTAATATGTTATTATACTTATATATCCCTATGTATTAATGCATATCTTTAGATATATTTCTCTTCTCCTTTTTTCCATAAATCGTAACAAACTATACACACAGTTTTACTACTTGCTTTCTTCACTTAACATGTCTATGGTAATCCATAACAGAATCTAAAAAGCTTCTTCCTTTTTACAACTGCATGTTCTTCTGTTGCCATAGATATACCAAATTTCCTTAACCAGTCTTCTACTGGTATTAGATTTCAAATCTTACGCTGTTATAAACATTGTTGCAAGGAAGAACCTGATAGAAAGTTGTTTCACATATGTACAAATAAAATAAGTTCTCAGAAATAGAATTTTTTGGCCAAAGAAGATATGTTCTTTCTTTTATAGACATGTTTCAAATTGCCCTCCATAGAGGTTTTGTCAGTTCACACTCCCACCAGAAATGTATGAAAATTCCTATTTCGCTACTCCCTTGCCAACATATGGTACAATCAAGCTATTTAACTCACAGACAAAATACACTGAATAATGAGTTTTCCAGTTCTTGAAAAGGATATGTGATGTATCAAATGATTTATATTTTCACAGATTCACAAGTTTAAAATAATTTGTGCATTATCTTCAAAAACCCCACAATTTTTAGAATGTTACTAACCTTAATTTAAAAGTGCTTAAAAGTATGGATCATTTCCCATTAGCGATGACCATTGCTTTGCCAAAACGATTCTGTGTGGCACATTTCTAAACCTCAGCCAGCTGATAGGTGGTTTCAATAAATACTTGATACTGAATGTTTCCAGTGCTGTCAAAGAACCTGAACAATACTAGAGCTTCTTAGACTGAGATTTGGTTGCTATCAAGAAAGTTTGAAAATAATTATTTTCTATGTTGTTTTTTTAAAGTATGTATCTATAGCAGGGTTAAGCATTTCAAAAGGATGTGTAGGTTGGTGTTTGTGATATTACGGGTTGAGCCAGAGAGTTCTGCCAAGTGAGAAAGTAGCTTTTATGAGATGTTTAAATGTATGTTGCATGGGCCAGCACAGCTATTCTACTACACATTATTTATGTAGCATTTATAAAGGCGTAATCAAGACATCTGATATTACAAATGAGGATTTGTACTCAACTATAAATTATGTCACAGATGTCTTGTAATAGTTCTTTCCATTTTCAGCAATTACAGGAAATGCTCAAGATTTTATTATACACATGCATGTACACGTATGCCCAGAGCTTTGCTGCTCTCCATAAAGAGTAGTGTTTTCACAAAGTTCTGAAGTATTGGACCTTATTCAGTTATATAAAATATTTGATTAATATTGCAATCTTAGCTTCTGCATTTATGAAAAACTATTCATCACCTTCTCTCGTGAACCTTTGTTCTTACAAAATGAGGTTCATTGAGAAAACATTTTTTGTTATATTCAACTGGAACGATTAAAAATACATCTAAATTGGTATCAGTAGACATTCATGTGGTATAAACACTGCCTCTCACTTGTACCCTTTTAACACAAGACACCAATTGATACTATTTGACTTGGCTACTAAGAGAAAATGGTTCTTTTTCAAAAAATTTTTTTTCTTTTGTTTTTTTTTTTGAGAAGGAGTCTCGTTCTGTCGCCCAGGCTGGAGTGTAGTGGCACGATCTCAGGTCACTGCAAGCTCTGCCTCCCAGGTTCAAACCATTCTCCTGGCTCAGCCCCCCAAATAGCTGGGACTACAGGCACCCGCCACCACGTCCAGCTAATTTTTTTATATTTTTAGTAGAGACGGGGTTTCACCATGTTAGCCACGATGGTCTCAGGATCACGATCTCCTGACCTTGTGATCTGCCTGCCTGGGCCTCGGCCTCCCAAAGTGCTGGGACTACAGGCTTGAGCCACCATGCCCGGCCTTTAAAAATTATTTTTAATTGACAAAAAATTATATATAGATCATATGCAACACGATGTTTTGAGAAATGGCTCATTCAAGCTAATTAACATATGTGTTACCTCGCATACTTATTTTTTGTAGTGAGAACACTTAACATCTACTCTCTCAGCGATCTTCAGGAATACAATACGTTGTTATTAACTATAATCATCACACTGTACAGTAGATCTTTTGAACTTATTTCTGCTAACTGAATTTTGTATCTTTTGGCCAACATCTCTCCATCTGGAGATGGAGTTGGGGATCCACAACATCCACCCCCAGGCCCTAGTAACTACCATTCTACTCTCTGCTTTATGAATTCAACTTTTTTAAATTCCACATATAAGTGAGAGCATGCAGTATTTGTCTTTTTGTGCCTGGTTTATTTCACTTAATATAATGTCCTCCAGGAAAATGGTTCTTTGATGCTCTTAAGAAAAGTGTCCTTAAAAGTATTGCCTTGTGCCATTACTAATTCATTTCAGTAGCCAGGGTTTGATAACGGTTGTTACCAAAATGTGGTGTCAGAAGAAATCTAGTTTCTACCATCTTTCTGAAGTCAGTCCCTTTGTTAAACCTAAGATTAAGAAATATTTTATACTAGACATACTACTGTATTTAGTAATGACTATGAATTATTATTTTCCTCTGGCAGATTTTTGCAGAGGCACTTCCCTCTAGCTGAGCATTTCTTCACTGTCAGAACCTCCAAAGTATCATCATGGCATTCTTCAGATTGCAGTTTGTTCCTCATGGTGATGGCATCTATTGCTAAATGCTATAAAATAAAATAACATAAACCTTTAAACACTCTTTACTTCAAATGGGACTTCAAATTCTTGCCAAATCAGCATGGGCTCATACTTGTTTTGATAGATTTTATTATTATTCAGGTATGGTGAGGCCAACAGATCAGGAGACAGCTGCCATTGAAACAATAGCTGATTATACTCAGGGACCTCAAGAGAGGGAGTATCTATTAGGCCATAAGGGGAAGCACATGGGGAATCACCAAGACTCTGGCGTGGCGGGTTTGTATTTGGCCGGCAACCCCAGGGAAGAGGATTCTTCCAGAGGGGAGTTGAGCAACCAGGGGGGCAGGAAGCAAGGCTAAGATGATTCAGGCTTTTTATGTGATTGTCCAGAACACAGAACACGTCCGGCATGTGCATACAAGGTGGAAGTGGAAGCATCAAGTTTACAGAAGCATGGTAAAAGCGTCAAGTTTATAGAAAGATGTAAATGCACTAATGTAGTCAGTTTTAGGCGAGCACTGCTAGCTCTTTGCTATGGCTGTTTGATCATTGTGGCATTTATCAGCTACTCTCAGTGCTTTAGCATACAATTATTTATGTATGCATGATTGAAAAAATTACATTTTGACATCATGTCATTCATTCCATAATGAATCCTTAAACCAAATAGCTTAAAGTACACTGATGTTAAAATACCATGTTAATATTAAGTATTATAATGATAATTCAGCAAATTCTTTTGAAGAAATTTTTTATCAGATTTATAAATTGCTCAAATCTGGTTTTTAAATACTATATAATATTTTTAGATGGGCCTAGTATTTAAAAAAAAAACAGTTAAAGGAATTATCACAATATCTTCTACTTTTTCTTTATTGGTAATACGGTTATATACATGATATGTTAAATGTAGGAGTCTGAAACCTCACTTAGCTCATTATCTAGAGAAAAATGTATTTGTTTAGAAACAAAAGGTTTTTTGGTTTCTTTTTTTGTTTTTTTTTTTTGAAACTGAGCCTCACTCTGTTGCCCAGGCTGGGGTGCAGTGGCGCGAACCCGGCTCACTGCAAGCTCCGCCTCCCAGGTTCACACCATTCTCCTGCCTTAGCCTCCTGAGTAGCTGGGACTACAGGCTCCCGCTACCATGCCCGGCTAATTTTTTTGTATTTTTAGTAGAGACGGGCTTTCACCGTGTTAGCCAGGATGGTCTCCATCTCCTGACCTCGTGATCTGCCTGCCTCGGCCTCCCAAAGTGCTGGGATTACAGGCGTGAGCCACTGCGCCGGGCCGAAACAAAAGTTATTTTTAAGAAAGTAAATATGTTGCTTTTTTAAGTGCAAAATTCAAGAATCCCAAACATCAAAACATGAAAGAAGTCTGTGTCTATTTTTGATGCCATAACAGGAAGACTAATTTTCATCTACATTTTAACATGCATTTGGTCCCCAAATCAAACTCAATACAATGTTATTTTAAAACATATGTCAGTAAATTTTGTTGCCCTTAAATTAAGTAGCGGTTATTACTTGCTAAATAGGAAAAGTAAAAATTTTGTTTTTCCATGTTACCGAAAGCTGAATTTAAAACTCATTTTACAATACATAAACTTTAATGTTATGATCCATAATGAACTATTTAACAAAGAAAATACTTAAGTAATGCAGACCAGGTGTTTTGAACCAAAACTCCCATTCAAGACAACTAAATCTGCATTAAAAATAAATATTTTCTTTAAAACATCAAAAAGCAAACAAGGTGATGAGAATTACTGGGTGAAAGTCCAAAAGATAAAGATCCAGAGAGATAAACCCAAAGTTTGTAGCTATTTTTGCTCTGGAGGTGTTTGCTGACCTAAAAATGACAGCTAAAATGTTAAGTGGCCATTTTGTCAGCCTCACAGGGATTGCCAGGGTGGAGACTCTGGCAAGTCAGCCTAAGCTTTGGGTTGGGATGCTAAAAGATTGCATTCTAGAAGTAAGGGTGGACCAAAAATAAGTATCCCTGCTTTGAAACATCTCAATGGTCCAGAAAAATCTCACATTCTAAAATTAGTTTAAGGTGATTTCAGATAGCTAGTGGCCCCAGAAAACATAAGTCTTCTCTGAAAGATACCACCATTATAGGTCACAAATTATTTCTACAAATAACTTTTGAAATGCGATGTCCACACATAAAGAGAGCAAAATATATAAGGCAATAAGATAACATGAACAAAGGAACAAAAATCTGCCTGGTTCCAGAGAGTAGAGTTAAAGACATTGTACAGCATTTAAGCTTACTAAGCTACTGGAGATAAAAAGAATGGCAGCAAGAATAGTTTTCATAACCAAAAACTATACAAAGTGATATTGCAGAATTAAAACAAAAGTAGAAAATATAGAACCGAAAAACACAATAACTGAAATTAAGAACTCAGTATATAGGTTTAACAGCATATTAGACACAGCTGAAGAAAGAAATGGTGAAACGAAGGGCAGAAGAAAATACCCAGAGAGAAGCATAAAGAAAGTGAAAACTGAAAATTAAAAATACAAGATAAGGACTGGGCGGAGCAAGATGGCCGAATAGGAACAGCTCCAGTCTCCAACTCCCAGCGCGAGCGACACACAAGACCGGTGATTTCTGCATTTTCAACGGAGGTACTGGGGTCATCTCACTGGGGAGTGCCGGACAATGCTGCAGCCCGACCAGCGAGAGCTGAAGCAGGGCGAGGCATTGCCTCACCTGGGAAGCGCAAGGGGGAAGGGAATCCCTTTTCCTAGCCAGGCGAACTGAGACACACAACACCTGGAAAATCGGGTAATTCCCACCCCAA
>NW_012115088.1:2121371-2168103 GCF_000951035.1 Colobus angolensis palliatus | reverse complement strand
TAAATGACGAATTGATGGGTGCTGACGAGTTGATGGGTGCAGCACACCAACATGGCACAAGTATACATATGTAACAAACCTGCACGTTATGTACATGTACCCTAGAACTTAAAGTACAATAATAATAAAAAATAAATAAATTTAAAAAAAAGAGAGAAGCAAAAAAAAAAAAAAATACAAGATAAAAGACAGAGGGGACAGGTGCGGTGGCTCATGCACTAGACATACTACTGTATTTATACTAGACATACTACTGTATTTAGTAATGACTATGAATTATTATTTTCCCCTGGCAGATTTTTGCAGTGGCACTTCCTTCTAGCTGAACATTTTGCCACTGTGAGAACCTCCAAAGTATCATCATGGCATTCTTCAGATTGCAGTTTGTTCCTTATGGCGATGGCATCTATTGCTAAATGCTATAAAATAAAATAACATAAACCTTTAAACACTCTTTACTTCAAATGGGATAGTTTTAGAGCTTTCAAATTCTTACCAAATCAGCATGGGCTCATACTTCTTTTAATAGGTTTTATTATTTTTCAGGTATGGTGAGGCCAACAGATCAGGAGACAGCTGCCATTGAAACAATAGTTGATTATACTCAGGCTCATGCCTGTAATCCCAGCACTTTGGGAGGCCGAGGCGGGTAGATCACGAGGTCAAGAGATCAAGACTCTCCTGGTCAACATGGTGAAATCCCGTCTCTAAAAATACAAAAATTAGCTGGGTTTGGTGGTATGTGCTTGTAGTCTCAGCTACTCAGGAGGCTGAGGCAGGAGAATTGCTTGAACCTGGGAGGCGGAGGTTGCAGTGAGCCAAGATTGCGCCACTGCACTCCAGTCTGGGCGACAGACTCTGTCTCAAAAAAAAAAAAAGAACACAGAGGATACAATAAAAAGACATAATTGGAGTTTCAGAAGGAAAGGAAAAAAGAGAAAAAGTATGTGAAGAAGTAATGCATAGTCACAAATTATGCTATCACAATATATTTATTGATTACAAAGGCAATACCACGTAAACCAAATGATCAAGGTTAACATCACCAATAATAGGATAAGTCAATATCATGTGCCTCCTGAAATGATGCACTGAGAAGGACATATCACTTTGTAACATTCCTGCCAAAAATGCTTAATCAGCATCTAATCATGAGGAAAATATGAGATAAACCCAACTTTTTTTAAATATTTGACCTGTATTCTTCCACAATGTTAAGGTCATAAAACACAAAGACTAAGGCACTGTTCTAAATTAAAGGAGACCAAAGACAGATGTCCACTGAATAAAACCGTGATTCTGAGTTGAATCCTGTAACAGAAAAAGAACATTAGTGGTATAACTTGCAAAATCTGAATATGGGCTATAGATTTAGAGTGTACTATTGAATAGCCTTTATTCTGATTTTTGTGACTGTGCTATGGTTATATAAGAGAATACCCTTGATTTTGTGAAATACAGCCTACATTATGAGATAATTGGGGTTCATGTCTGCAACCTAAAATTTCAAAGTAGGGTAAAAAAGTAAATTAATACCTAAATATAGTGAAACTACAGAGAGGCAATGACAGAAAATGTTTAAAGATGGAAGGGAACAATAGGAATGAAATGGTGAATGCAATCTGTTTTCATTCACTAAAACAAACAGATTAATAGCTAATTTCTCAGCGGGGGCAATGGATGCCAGAAGTCTGTGGAATGGTAGTTTTAATTGCAAAATAATAAGAATAGGTACAACAATAAATGCCAACTTTTAAGTATATATACCCAGTAAACAATATCTTTCAAGAAGACAGTGAAATAAAGATATGTTTAGACAAAACTGGGAGAGTTTATCAATAACAGACACTCACTAAAGGAAATGTTAAAAGGTGTTCCTCAGAAGAAGCTATAACTTCCAAACCAATGGAGAAAAGAAATAGAACATAAAAGATCAATTCCCAAAAATTAAAGAATGTTGAGAAAAAGCATCAAAGGGTAGATGATAACATTTAGAAAGCACTTAGCAATCAACACTACACAGAATAGACACACAACAAAGCAATTGCTATAAAAATCAGGAGAATGATCTTCTTTAGGGATGACAAGGAGAGGATGCCTAGGGGGAAGGGCATAGGGAAGCTTTCTAGTGATGTTTTGCTTCTTGACCTAGGTGTGGTTACATAGTTTTTCACTTTATAATAATATCTTCAGATGTAAACTTGATTCAACATGATTATTTATAGCAAGGATGTTTATAAAACTTGACAATTCTATATCAGTATCTCCTTACCATACGCCACATAAAAATGATGATAAAGCCCCTATAACTTCTGAAGGAGCTCACAAAATTAGATATATTTGAGGTTTAGAAATGGTCTTACCTGTCCCCCAGTAAAGAGCAACCCTGATCATCTAGCCAGCTGCTTTCAGAGGTTCATAAAATCTGATTTCCTGTAAACAAAGATTTTGCTCTGATATTAAATGTCTGTCTATATTTCCTTCTCCATCCCATAGCCAATAAACCTTTGAAGATTCTTCCACAAAGTATATTGTTCATTAGCCAATGTATTACTTCATTTGCACAAAGTTCTTTTGAAGAGGAACTCTTTATCAAGGTAGTTTTGATCAAATCCTTTTTAAGAAATAAATTTATTTACAGAAATCTTGAAATAGCCTAATATTATAAAACTACGACATTCTTAGCTACCACCTGAAGGTTTTCTTTCTTTATGGCGTCTCAACATCAATTTTCTTTTTTTTAAGACAGAGTCTTGCTCTGTCACTCATGCTGGAGTGCAATGGCACAATCTTGGCTCACTGCAACCTCTGCCTCCTGGGCTCCGGTGATCCTCCTACCTCAGCCTCTGGAGTTTCTGGTATTACAGGCGTGCACCACCATGCCCAGCTTATTTTTGTATTTTTAATAGAAACAGGGTTTCACCATATTGGCCTGGCTGGTCTCAAACCCCTGGGCTCAAGTGAGTGCTGGGATTACACGCATTAGCCACCATCCCTGGCCCCACATCAATCTTTAATGTAAACATGGCTTCTAGTCTCCATCACTCGTGATCTTGATAAATAAATCACACTTTGGGGCTGGGCCCAAATGAAAGCAAAATGTAAGAAACACCACATTCTGACACAGCAAAGTGCTCTCATTTTGTTTGAAAACAGTTTGCTATTACAAGGCATTTAGAGTTGCCTTTTCATTGAGCATTTCTCTTTTTAAAACAGATATAGCTATTTTTAAAGTGTAGTTTACATAAGCCATGGAAGAGCTATAGAATTTCTGCCATGCTTTCAGCGTAGTAATTAGGGATTACATTTATTTTAGCCCTCAGGTGAATTTTCCCTCTCTGTACAAATTTTGCCCTCTCCTATTCTGTTTGCCTCCTTCCTTCTCTATTGCAAGAGACCCAAAATAACCCAAAAATAATCAAAACACAAAAACAAAACCCCTTGAGAATTAAAATGAACAAAAATCTATTCACCTCTTTTATGACCCCAACGATTCTAGTCCTACCCACAGTAGTATTAATCATTTTATTTCCCACCATACTGTTTCCAACCTCCAGTTATCAGTAACCGACTGACTTCCATTCAACAGTGACTAATTCAACTTGTGCTAAAACAAATAATAATAATCCATAATGTTAAAGAGCAAACCTGATCCCTTATACTGATTCCCTAATTCTCTTCATTGCTTCAACCAGTCTCCTCAGGCTCCTACCCCATTCATTACACCAACTACCCAGTTATCAATAAATCTAGGAATAGCAATCTCCCTATGAGCTTGGTGCAGTAATTACAGGCTTCCGCTTTAAGACAAAAGCTTCCTTAGCTTACTTTTTACCACAAGGCATACCTATACCACTTCTCCCTATGCTAGTGATCATTGAAACTATTAGCCTATTCATTCAACCAATGGCACTAGCTGTGCGATTAACAGCCAACATTACAGCTGGACACCTACTAATGCGTTTAATTGGAGAAACCACACTAGTACTATCAACTCAGTCTGCCCACAGCTTCAGTCACTCTCATCATTCTAATCCTACAAACCATCCTCGAATTTGCCGTAGCCCTTATTCAGGCCTATGTCTTTACATGACTAGTAAGCCTTTACCTACACACCACCAAACACACGCCTACCACATAGTTAAACCCAGCCCCGACCACTAACAGGAACTCTCTCATAACTTCTGGCCTGTGATTTCACTTTATTACCCTCTTAACCCTAGGCCTTCTGACCAATAAACTAACCATATGCCAATGATGATGTGACATTACCTGAGAAAGTACATTTCAAGGCCACCTCACATCAATCATCCAAAACAAAGGCCACCTCACATCAATCGTCAATCATTCCTCCGATACGGGATAATTCTATTTATTATTTCAGAGGTATTCTTTTTTGCTGGTTTCTTCTGGGCATTCTACTACTCCAGTCTAGCCCCGACTCCAGAATTAGGAGGATACTGACCCCCAACAGGCATTTTTCCCCTCAGCCCCTTAGAAGTCCCCTTCCTAAGTACATCTGTATTACTCACATCAGGTGTGTCAATTACTTGGGCTCACTACAGCCTAATAGAAGGTAGTCGAAAGGAGATACTTCAAGCACTGTCCATCACAATTACCTTAGGTATTTACCCTTCTACAAGCCTCAGAATATTTCGAGACCTCCTTTACTATCTCTGATGGAATGTACACCTCCACATTCTTTATAGCCACAGGCTTTCAAGGACTTCACGTTACTGTTGGATCAACATTTCTCACCATCTGCCTCCTCCGCTGATTAAAATTCTACTTTACATCCGACCACCACTTTGGCTTTGAAGACGCCACCTGGTATTGACATTTTGTAGATGTGGTATGACTATTCTTATACATCTCTATCTATTGATGAGGGTCTTACTCTTTTAGTATAAACAGTACCATTGACTTCCAATCAATTAGTTTCAATAAAACCTGAAAGAGAGCAGTCAACCTGACACTAGCCCTAGTAACCAATGCCTTACTGGCTGTCTTACTAATAATAATCGCAGTTTGGCTCCCACAGCTTAATATCTATGTAGAAAAATCCAGCCCCTTTGAATGTGGATTTGACCCAATAGCCTCTGCTCGCCTCCCCTTTTCCATAAAATTCTTCCTAGTAGCCATCACATTCCTCCTCTTCGTCTTAGAGATCGCTTTACTACTGCCCCTGCCATGAACGCTTCAACCAACCAACCTGACACTAATAATCAGTACAACCTTTATACTAGTTACCATTTTAATCCTAGGCTTGGTTTATGAATGAGCCCAAAAAGGATTACACTCGGTCGAATTGGTAAATAGTTTAAGTCAAAATAAATGATTTTGACTCATTAGATTATGGTAGACCATAATTACCAAATGCCCTCTATTTATATTAACATGATATTAGCATTTACCATATCTAGTCTATCATTCCCACCTAATATCATCCCTATTATGCCTAGAAGGCATAAACTATCAATATTTATCATAAATACTCATAAGTTTAAATATACATTTCGCTCTAGCAAACATAATACCAATTAGCCTCCTAGTATCTGCTGCCTGCAAAGCCGCAGTGGCCCTTGCCTTACTAGTTTCAATCTCCAGTACATATGGCCTAGATTACATACAAAATCTAAATTTACTTCAGTGCTAAAAATTATTATTCCAACAATCATACTATTACCAATAACATGGTTCTCTAAAAATTCTATAATCTGAATCAACATGGTTACCCACAGCCTACTCATCAGCCTACTATTTTTTAACCAACTCAATAACTCATTCAACTTTTCATTAATCTCTCCTGACCCACTGACATCACCCCTTCTAATCTTAACAACCTGACTGCTACCTCTTATACTTCTAGCAAGCCAATATCACCTGTCTAATGAGTCACTTCCATGAAAAAAGCTCCATATTTCTATGCTGATCTCCCTACAGACTTTTTAAATCATAATATTTACAGCCACAGAGCTAATTATATTCTATATCCTTTTTGAAGCCATGCTAGTTCCTACCCTCATTATCATTACCCACTGAGGTAATCAAACAGAACACTCTAATGCAGGCTCATACGTCATATTTTACACACTAGTAGGATCCCTACCTCCACTTGTAGCACTTATTTATACTCAAAATACCTCAGGTTCACTAAACATACTAGTAGTAATACTTACTACCCAAGAGCTGTTAACCTCCTGATCCAACAATCTTCTATGACTACCATGTATCATGGCTTTTATAGTAAAAATACCTCTATGTGGACTTCACCTATGACTCCCCAAAGCCCACGTAGAAGCCCCTATTGCTGGCTCAATAGTACTTGCAGCAGAACTCCTAAAGCTAGGCAGTTATGGAATAATACGACTTACTCTCATCCTCAATCCACTAGCAGAACATATAGCCTACCCTTTCCTCATGCTATCCCTATGAGGAATAATCATACAAGTTCTATTTGTCTACGACAAACCAATTTAAAATAACTTACTGCCTACTCCTCCGTAAGCCACATAGCACTTGTTATTATGGCTATTCTCATCCAGACCCCTTGGAGTTTTACAGGTGTGGTCACCCCTATAATTGCTCACAGACTCACTTTTCATCCCTGCTATTCTGCCTAGCAAACTCAAACTACAAGCAAGCCCATAGCCGAACCATATTACTTACCCAGGTCTTCAAACACTACTCCCACTAATAGCCTTATGATGACTTCTAGCAAATCTGCCTAACCTTGCCTTACCCCCTACCATTAATCTAGTAGGGGAACTCTTTGTGTCTGTGGCCTCATTCTCCTGATCAAATATCACTATTCTGCTTATAGGACTTAATATACTAATTACAGCCCTTTACTCCCTGTATATGCTAATCACAACACAATGAGGGACACTTACATATCATATCAACGTATCAAACCTTCCTTTACACGAGAAAAACACATTAATGCTTATACATCTAGCACCTATCTTCCGACCCTAAAATTATTTTGGGGTTTGCATGCTGTAGCTGTAGTTTAAGCAAACCATTAGATTGTGGATCTAACAATAAAAGTCTGCAACTTCTTATCTACAGAGAAAGTATGCAAGAACTGCTAACTCATGCCCCCATGTCTAACAACATGGCTTTCTCAACTTTTAAAGGATGAGAGTCGTCCATTGGTCTTAGGAACCAAAAACACTGGTGCAACTCCAAATAAAAGTAACAAGCATGTATTCTTCCACAGCTACAACAGCCCTAGTCCCCTTAATCCTACCAATTACTGATACCTTAACCAACACCTGCAAAAGAGGTTCATACCCAAATTAAGTAAAAGCATCCATCACATGTGCCTTCATCATTAGCCTCATCCCTGCAACAACATTTATATGCACAGACCAAGAAGTCATTATCTCAAACTGACATTGAATGATGATCCAGAACCTCAAACTCTCACTGAGCTTCAAACTAGACTACTTCTCTACAATATTTATCCCAGTAGCACTATTCATTACCTGATCTATTATAGAATTCTCAATATGATATATAAACTCAGACCCTAACATGAATCAATTTTTCAGATGTTTACTTATTTTCCTTATCACAATATTCCAGTTACTGCCAACAACCTCTTTCAGCTCTTTATCAGATGAGAAGGCATAGGTATCATATCCTTCTTGCTAATTGGTTGATGGTACGGCCGAGCAGATGCTGAAACAGCAGCCCTCCAGGAAGTCCTGTACAACCTCATCGGCGATATTGGTTTTATCTTAGCTATGGCACGGTTCCTCCCGTCCTCCAACACATGAGAATTTCAGCAAATGTTTATTCTAGATCCTACCTCCAACTCCCTTCCATTGATTAGCCTTCTCTTAGCAGCGGCGGGAAAGTCAGCTCAATTCAGCCTCCATCCCTGACTTCCATTGCCATAGAAGGTCCAACCCCAGTCTCAGCCCTTCTCCACTCCAGCACTATAGTCGGAGGAGGAGTTTTTCTGCTAATCCGCTTCTACCCTTTAATAGAAAATAATTTATCAATCCAAACCCTTACATTATGTCTGGGGGCTGTTACTACCTTATTCCCAGCAATCTGTGCTCTGACACAAAACAATATCAAAAAAATCATAGCATTCTCCATCAAGTCAGCTAGGCCTTAGAATAGTCACAATTAGCATTAGTCAGCCACACCTAGCATTCCTTCACATCTGCACCCACGCCTTTTTTAAAGCTATATTATTTATATGTTCAGAGTCCATCATCCACAACCTCAATGATGAACAAGACATTTGAAAAATAGAAGGGCTGGTCAAGATTTTGTCCCTCACTTCCTTCTCCCTTATTATCGGCAGATTCTCACTTACGAGTATATCTTTCCTCGCAGGCTTCTACTCTAAAGACCTCCTCATTGAAACTGCAAACACGTCACACACCAACGCCTGAGCCCTTTTTGTTTTTGTTTTTTTGTTTTGAGACTGAGTCTTGCACTGTCTCCTGGGCTAGAGTGCTGTGATGCAATCTCAGCTCACTGCAACCTCTGACTCCCTAGTTCAAGCAATTCTCCCGCCTCAGCCTCCCAAGTAGCTGGGATTATAGGCACATGCCACCATGCCCAGCTAATTTTTTTGTATTTTTGGTAGAGACTGGGTTTCACCATGTTGGCCAGGATGGTCTTGATCTCCTGACCTCATGATCCTCCTGCTTTGGCCTCCCAAAGTGCTGGGATTACAGGCATAAGCCACCGCTCTCAGTCATGAGCCCTTTTTATTACCCTGTTGACACCTCCTTGACAGCTGTCTATAGTACCCGTATTATTTTCTTCGTGCACTGAGACACGAAGGACAACCTCGCTTCACGATTCTAATTACTATTAACGAAAATAACCTCTTCCTAATTAACTCAATCAAGCACCTAACAATCGGTAGCATCTTCACCAGATTCCTCATCACCAGCGGTACCCTTCCTGTTTCATCCCCACAAACAACCATGCCACTCCACCTGAAATTCACAGCCCTCGGTGTGACCATCTTAGGTTTCTCGCTAGCAGTGGAACTTAATTTTATAACTGATAATCTTAAACTAAAATGCCCCCATAACTAATAATCTTAAACTAAAATGCCGCCTATAGATATTCAACTTCTCCAGCATACTACGATTTTATTCAGCCACAATTCACTGTACAATCCCCCACTTAGGTCTATTCACAAGCCAAAATCTGGCCTCACTTCTACTAGACCCAATTTGACAGGAAAAATCTATACCAAAGACCATCACACAAACCCAAATTTCACCCTCCATTATGGTATCTACTCAGAAAGGCCTAATTAAACTCTACTTTGTCTCCTTTTTTATTTCATCCCTTCTGACCCTAATCCTAATTATCTATTACCCTGAGTAATTTCAATCAGTACATAAATACTAACAAATAATGATCAACCAGCAACTACCGCTAACCAACACCTATAGCTGCACAAGGCAGCTGCACCCACAGAATCTTCATGCAACTACCCAGCCCCCTTGCCCTAAAAAATCATCCAACTCTCTACACTATTGAAATCAATCGTGATCCCCACTTCATCGTGCTCAACTATTCACCAAACCAGCATCAACTCCATTAACAATCCTAATAAACCCCTCAGATATCAATACTTGATCCTCATGTTTCAGGATACTACTCAGTCACCATCGCTGTAGTATAACCAAAAACAACCATCATGCCACCCAAATAAATAAAAAAGACTATCAACCCCACAGAAGCCCCACCAAAATTCAACACAATACCACAACCCACAGCACCACTGATAATTAGCCCTAGACCTTCATAAATAAGAGAAGATTTTGGAGAGAAACCTACAAACCCTATAACCAAAAGGACACTTAATAAAAATGCAGTATATGCCATTATTCCCACATGGTCTATTACCAATACCCTTTTATCACCATCGGACAGACAGCATCTGTTGTGTACTTCTCTATCATCCTTACCCTTATGCCACTCACTGGCCTAATTGAAAATAAACTGCTTAAATGTAGATGCCCTTGTAGTATAATTCAATACTCTGGTCTTGTAAACCAGAAATGGAGGATTCTTCCCCAGAACAACTCAGGGAAAAAGCATCCCGCTTCACCGTCAACACCGAAAGCTGAAATTCTAATTAAACAATTCCCTGAATTCTTTCTTAGCATATACTTTGACTACTATGTCAGTATTAATCAACTAGCACTATTATAATAGTGCTTTTATGTACTTCGTGCATTACTGATAGTCCCCATGAATAATATATAGTACTATAAATGTTTAACAGTACATAGTACATTCATGTAGAATAATACATTAAAAATCCAGTCCACATGCATATAACCATGTACCAATAATCCCTTAATCAACTGTCGCACATCCACTGTCATTAACCGTACAATAAAACCTACCCCACATGGATATTGATCAGTTCTGTAAATCCTTAATATGACATAGTACACATACTCGTTCATCAGACATACCACATTTCAGTCAAGACATCCCTCGTCAACATGTATATCTCCTACCAGTTTTTGGTCTCTTAATCTACCAACCTCCCAGAAATCATCATCCCACTCGGGAGTGCTACCCTGCTTGCTCTGGGCCCATAACACTTGGGTGTGACTATACTGAAACTATACCTGGCATCTGGTTCTTATTTCAGGGCCGTAAAACTAAGACCGCCAACACGTTCCCCTTAAATAAGATGTCTTGATGGACTAATGACTACCATCCTATTAACCAATCATGGGAGCACTGTCATGCATTTGGTATTTTTTAACTTTGGGGGTGCTGTGACTCAGCATGGCCGGAGCCTGATTCCTGCTAAATCCATTGCAGCTGAACTTACCTTGAATATTCCAGGCTGGTATGGTAACCACAAGGTGCTAATTAATTCATGCTTGAAGGACACAACAGTCAACAGATGCTCACACACACATGTATGCACGCTCACTCAATTTCAAGAACTATTTCCAATTAAATCTTCAAGCCCCCATCTCTGACTTTATTATCAACTTAAACATACTCTTGCCAAACCCCAAAAACAAGAGACTAAAATGCAACCCAGTTTTGATTATTTTTTTCTTACTTTAAAGACGTTAAAACTTCTAAAATAGGAAAACTGGACCTTGAATAATAGTCTTTTCATGAGGTTACTGAAAGGCAAAGCTAATGGCAACCAAAGGGTCAGAACTTTCTTCTCACCTAAATGATGCTATCGCAACTTGTGTTGGTAGAAAGATTAGGGAAACCACCCTTTCATACCACTTCCTCCTAAGCATGCTATGAGAAGCACCCCCACAGCTTAACAGCTGCCAGTGGGCTCTAAACTGCTCAGAAACGTATCACTTGCAGTGGAGGAGGGGGAGGGTAGGTGGCCATATGGGGGGAGGGGATCTCTGTTTTTACGCCAAAAGAGAGTTTTTCTTCCCTCTTTCCTGTCCTCAACCTCTGTTGTTAGTTCTCTGGGTAAGAGGAGGAAGGTGGACAATAAACAGGCTTCTGAAAGATACTCTGCCTTTGGTCTCAAATTCCTTTCAGGCAAAAGTTTCTGTTGCAATGATCCTTTATTTAAGTTTCTTCTAAATAAAAAAAGAGGATTAACAAACTTTCTGTAAAGATACAGAGAGTAAGTATTTTCTGTTTGAGGGCCATATGCGTCTCTGTGTTAACCACTGAACTCTGATGTTGTAGCCCCAAAGCAGCCATAGGCAATATGGAAATGAATGAGCATAGCTATGTTCCTGTAAAACTTTATGGGTGTTGAAATCATCTTCTTTTACTTTTCTTTCTTAACTAGTTAAAACTGCAGAAACCATTCTTAGCTTGGGGTCTTAGAAAAACAGGCAGCAGGCCAGATATGGCAGGTCAGTTTGCTGACCCCTGACTTAAAAGTCTTTCTACCCTAGAATGTTTAAAACTTAGTGAAGGTAATTTGACCCATATTATTTGTATCTGGGGGATTAAGGTTAAGTGTAGGTTTTATAATCACTGGAACAATCTATGTATTTGGTATTTATTATGCTTATAATGTTTAAGAGAATTTGACATGATAATCTGATGGATTAGTTGGGGGATTTCACTTTAAAATATGTGATTATAAACTTATGATTTTTTTTTTTTTTGAGATGGAGTCCCACTCTGTCACCCAGGCTGGAGTGCAGTGGCACAATCTCGGCTCACTGCAACCTCCAACTCCCAGGTTCAAGCAATTCTTTTGCCTCAGCCTCCCGAGCAGCTGGGATTACAGGCACCCAAGACCATGCCCGGCTAATTTTTTTGTATGTTTAGTAGAGATGGGGTTTGGCCATGCTGGCCAGGCTGGTCTCGAACTCCTGACCTCAGGTGATCCGCCTGCTTCCACCTCCTAAAGTGCTGGGATTACAGGCGTGAACCACCTTGCCCAGCCTAAACTTACGATTTTTAAGTTGAAAGTTAGAATGCTTAAAAGAACTATTGGGTTTCTATATTTATACATTTAATTTATATTCTTTAAATACATTAAAGGTTTTATTGTTTGGGTGGTAGGCTTGCCTGGTCAGGCATTTGAAGTAAAAGTCATTGAATAAATTTACAAATGTAATATAAAATGCTTAAGGGAATTAGATAAACTACAGGCTGATTATTTAAGGATGTTTATCCTGTGTTACTTAAAGTAATCAAACATTAATCAAAGAGCAAGGAAAGGTAAAATTCTTATTTTAGATATAGATTTATAAATGGAATTAAGATTTATATGCTGAACTTAAGTTAATGAAAATGATGTTTTTAATTATGTAACATGTTTTTCATTATGTAAATGATGTTTTTAATTATTCCTAAATTGAAGTTTCTTGAAAATACAAGTAACTGGAACCAATCCTTTCTGTGCAAAAGCTTCTTGAACTTCAAAACTCATTCTAGTAAGAGGGACCCATAAGGAGCACAGTGGCAGGAAGAGGACACCAGATACAGACAGGGTGGCCAGTCCATCTTGGTAATCAAGGTGCTGCCCACTTGGCTGCCAGGGATCTCGTGCCAAATTGGGTTGTGCCCAGGGTGCTGCATTGGTACCGTGTCTCTATAAGATACACTATTAATTCAAACCAATAGCCACGACAAGCCAAATCACCAACAGCCAATCAAAAGTCATGGGTTAGGAAGGTGATTGTGTTGCATTTGAGCACTTTGAGGGAGGAGATCCACATCATTCATTTTAGATCTTCAGCATGGCAACTACCAAACAGCTGATATAGAGCATTACTTATAATTTGAGAAATATCTTCTGCATAGAAATGGACAACAGAAAAGTGGTGTCCTTCTAAACCTGCCATCAGCTTTAATCCCAAATCCTTTCTCTGCGTATTTTAGAACAAAGGTCAGTAAACAACAGTCCAGGGAAAAATCTGACATGCCAACTGTTTTTGTACAGCCTTCAAACTAAAACATTGTTTACATTTTTTAATAGTTAAAAACATCAAAATAAAAATATTTTGTGACACATGAAAATGTTATGCAACTCTAATGTTAGCCTCCATAAATATTTGAAATATTTACTATATTTGGTTCTTTATAGACAATGTTTGCTAAATCCTAGTCTAAGGGAACAATTTTATCATCTCAATCGTGAGTTGATGTACTGGGTAGACAATTCATAGACTGCAACATATTTCTTATCCCACATGACCCAAAATTACTTATCAGCAAGAGGCTTGAGGTCAGGATACAGCCCCTGAGCTGCAAACACCCAGGGTGGTTGTGCCTGACACACAGGTACTCCTCATTCATATTATTTAAATGACATTTATTTCTTCTGGGAGTGAGTTACTCTCTTATGGAATTATTTTTACTGCTTAATTTAGGTAGCAGGTTACAGCTAACTCATGCTTTCCTTTTGCTTTCAAGAAATATTAATATCACATCTGATACAAAAGACAATATAATATTACCTTTTTGGATCCTATTTCTTACACCTTTGTCATCTTCAAAGAGCATAAGAACGATGCCTATTCTTCAATCAGTATAAGGGAATAGCAAATCTTCCCTATTAGGAAACTCCAGATTACATGCTAGGCAAGCTTTTCAAGCCAAAATGGAGAGATGAATTTACTACAAAGCTAATGAAGGTTAAGCTTTAGGACCCCTCCCTGGACAGGCCCTTCCCATGTGTTCACATGCTCACATATAAAAGTAAAATGTTTAATCTGTTTAGACTGGTGTCTCATTCCACTTAGAGTTACCATCTATCACTCATACCTTCATGTCTTTGAAATGGTCATGGTACTGGGGGGATTCAGCTAAAGTGGAATTTGGGATATAATTAGTTTGGGTTAAATGGGATAAAGTTTAAATGACTTAGGCTGGGCTTGGTGGCTCACGCCTATAATTCCAGCACTTTGGGAGTCCAAGGCAGGTGGATCCCTTGAGGCCAGCAGTTTGCGACCAGCCTGGCCAACACGGTGAAACCCAGTCTCTACTAAAATTAGCCAGGCATGGTGGCAGGCACCTGTAATCCCAGCTACTGGGGAGGCTAAGGCAGGAGAATTGCTTGAACCCCAGAGGTGGAAGGTTGCAGTGAGCTGAGATCATGCCACTGCATTCCAGCCTGGACAACAGAGCAAGACTGTCTCAAAAAAAAAAAAAAAGTTTCTATGACTTGAAGTCCCTTGGTCTATAGTTATACTACCTGTCTCCTTTCATGCACCATGCCAACACACAACATGGGGGCTTTATGTTAGGGGAAACATTGTAAAGTGATAAGAATGCATCCTATAGCACTCAGTACCATAATCAGAGTTAAAGAAGCAAGGTTTGAAATTTATGAAGCCAGAAGCTACTCTGTAGAATGTTTTTCATATCATCAGATATGTATAATTGTAAGAAAAAGATTTGTTTCTCATCACCATCTTGTCAAAATGAACATTCCCTGCTGTCAGAAATATGCTTGATAGTGGAGCACATATGATTAAATGCTCCATATATTTTATGGAAATTATGTCAAATTAAATTTCTACATTTTTAGAGCATACACCTATAGCACTTCTACTAGCAGTGGGATTTATATCTGTGTGAGAGGTCATATGTTTTATACATCCCAATGTATCAAATCAAATCTTAGTGTGCAGCTAGCACATCTTGACCTGATTAAGTCTGGTGGTTCCAGATAAAATTTTTTTTAATTTTATACATATAGACAAATTATAGTTGTATATATTTATGGAGTATAAAGTTATGCTAGGATTTTTTTTATACAATGGAATGGTTAAATGAAGCTAATAAACTTATCCATCACCTCAAATATTTGAAATGTTTGTGATGAGAGCATTTGACATTTATTGTCTTAAGTGATGTTAAAATGTACAGTACTCAATTACTAGCTGTATTTACCATGCTGTGCAGTACACCTCAAAAAAATCCAACTTATTGCTACTATGTAACTGAGGTTTTGATTATCATCTCCCCATTCTCCCAACCTTCAGCCTCTGGTAACCACCATTCTACTCTCAGTTCCCATAAATTCAATTGTTTTTGATACCAAAATCAAGTGAGAACATGTATTATTTGTCTTGTGTTATTTGTTTTTCTGTGTTTGGTTTATTTCACTTCACATGATTTTTTCCAATTCCATCCATGTTGACAAAATTTCTTTCTTTTTTTTGAAACTCAGTCTCACTCTGTTGCTCAGGCTGGAGCAGCTCACTGCAACTTCCACCTCCGGGATTCAAGCGATTCTCCTGCCTCAGCCTCCCAAGTAGCTGGGATTACAGGCACCCACCAGCATGCCTGGCTAATTTTTTGTATTTTTAGTAGTAACGGGGTTTCACCATGTTGGCCAGGCCAGGCTGGTCTCGAACTCTTGACCTCAGGTGATCCTCTCACCTTGGCCTACCAAAGTGCTGGGATTACAGGCGTGACCCCTGCACCCAGCCCAGAATTTCTTCCTTTTTTAAAGCTGAGTAGGTTAGTATTCCATTGTGTATGTATACATTTTCTTTATCCATTCATCAGTGATGGACACTTAGGTTGATTCCGTATCTTGATTGTGGTGAATACGGCTGCAATGAACATAGGAGTGTAGACATGTCTTTGACATATTGATTTCAAATACTTCAGGGAAACATCCATATGTAGCATTGCTGGATCATATGGTAGATCTGTTTTCAGATTTTAAAGGAAGCACCATACAGTTTGGTCTCAATCTCCTGACCTCATGATCCGCCTTTCTCAGCCTCCCAAAGTGCTGGGATTATAGGCGTGAGCCACCGCACCCGGCCTCTTTCCTTGATATTTTATAGTTTTTTGTGTACAGTTCTTTCACTTTCTTGGTTAAATTTATTTCTAAGTGTTTCATTTTTTATAACTATTGTAAATGGGATTGTTCTCTTGATTTCTTTTTCAGAAAGCTTGTTGTGAATGTAGAGAAATGCCACTGATTTTTGTGTGTTAATTTTATATTCTGCAACTTTACTGAATTTGTGTATCAGTTCTAACAGATTTTTGGTGGAATCTATAGGATTTTCTATGTATAAGATCATGTTGTCAGCCAACAGCGACAATTTCACTTCTTCTTTCCTGTTTGGATGCTTTTTATTTCTTTCTCTTGACCGAGTGCTCTGGCAAGGACTTTCAATACTAAGTTAAATAGAGGTGGCATGAATGAACATTCTTGCCTTGTTCAGCATCTTTGAGGAAGGTTTCTAATTTTTCACCATTGTGTATAATGTTAGCTGTGGGCTTGTTGTATATGGCTTTTACTGTGTTGAAGTACATTTTATCTATACCTAATTTGTTGAGTGGTTTTATCATGAAAAGATGTTTAATTTAGTCAAATGCATTTTTTTTGCATTTAATGAAATAATCATGCTTTTTCCTTGATTATGTTAATGTGGTATCTTTCATTTATTGATCTGTGAATGTGAACCATCCTTGCATCCCAGGAATAAATCCCACTTGATGGTGATTTATTCTTCTAATTCATTGTTGAGTTTTCTAGCATTTTGTTGAGGATTTCTGCATCTATATTCATCAAAGATATTGGTCTGTAGTTTTCTTATTTTGTGATTTTATTGTCTGGCTTTGGTGTCAGGTTATTGCTGGCCTTGCAAAAAGAATTTGGAAGTATTCTCTCCTCTTCAATTTTTTTTTTTTTGGAAGTCTTTAGATAATTAGTGTTAATTTTTATTTAAACATTTGGTAGAATTCGGTCATGAAGGCATCAGGTTCTGGATTTTTTCTTTGATGGGTGTCTTAGTCCATTTTGTGTTGCTATAAAAGAATACCTGAGACTGGGCAATTTATATACAAAAGAGGTTATTTAGTTCACACTTCTGCAGGCTGAGAAGTTTAAGGACATGCATGGCCCTGGCCTCTAGAGAGGGCTTTCATGCTGCATCACAACATGGCAGAGAAGATCAAAGAAAAAGCAGACACGGGCACAGAGCCGGGAACTTGAGGGGCATTCTGGCTTTACAATAGCCTCCTCTCATAGGAACGAATCCATTCTTGTGGGAATTAGCCTAGTCTTTCAAAAGCAAGAACTTACTTACTACTAGGAGAATGGCACCAAGCCATTCATGAGAGATCTGCCTCCATAACCCCAGCACCTGCCACTGAGCCCCACATCCCAACACCACCACATTAGGGATCAAATTTCAGCGTGAGTTTTGGTGAGAATAAACAAACCATATTCAAATGATAGCAATGGGAGACTTTTTATTGCTGATTCAGTCTCCTCACTCCATTAGCAGTCTGTTCAGATTTTCTACTTCTTGTGATTCAGTCTTAGCAGGTTGTGTATGTTTAGGAATTTATCCATTTCCTCTAAGTTTCTCCATTGCTTGTCCTATAATTTTTCATAATAGTCTCTTATTTTTCTTTGTATTTCTGTAGTGTCAGTTGTAATGTTTCCACTTTCATTTCTGATTTTATTTTAGTCTTTTTTCTTTTTTCTTGGTTAGTCTAGTTAAAGGTTTGTCAATTTTGTTCATCTTTTTAAAAAACCAACTCTTAGTTTCATCAATCTTCCATATTATTTTTCTAGTCTCTATTTAATTTATTTGTCCTGATCTTTACTCTTTACTTCTGCTAGCATTGGGCTTAGTTTGTTCTTCTTTTTGTGTTTCCTTTAGATGTGATATTAGATTGTTTATTTGTAATCTTTCTTCTCTTTTAATGTAGGCATTTATTGCTACAAACTTTCCTTTTACAACTGCTTTTGCTGCATTACACAAGTTTTGGTATGCTATGTTTCCATTTTCATTTCTCTCAAGATATTTTTTAATTTCCTAATTTCTATATTGACCTTGATTGCTAAGTTGTATCATTTTTGACATTTATTTGTGAATTTTCTGGAATTCCTCCTGTTATTAATTTTTAGTTTCATACCATTATGGTTGAAAGAATATTTGATATTATTTCAATCTTCTTAAATTTGCTAAGATTTGTCTTGTGGCCTAACAAATGATCTTCCCTAGAGAATGTTCTCTGTGTTCTTAAAATGAATATGTATTCTGTTGCTGTTGGCTGGAATGTTCTGCATATGTCTGTTAGGTCCATTTGGTCTAAAGAGTTCTTCAAGACCAATGGTTCCTCAATAACTTTCTGTCTGCATGATCTGTTCTATATTGAAAGCACTGTATTGAAGTCCCCTACTGTTATTGAACGACACTCTCTTCTCTCCCTTCAGATTCTTTAATATTTGCTTTATATATTTAGGTGTTCCACTGTGGGGTGCGTATGTGTTTATAATTTTTACATCCTCTTGATGAAGTGACTTCTTTTTCATTATAGAATGTCATTCTTTGTCTCTTTGTATAATTTTCTACTTAAAATCTATTTTGTCTGACACAAGCAAGTATCGCTACCTCTGCTCTCTTTTGGTTTCCTCTTTTTGTGAAATATCTTTTTTCATCCCTTCTCTTTCAGTCTATGTGTGTCCTTAAAAATGTAGTGAATCTCTTGTAGGTAGCATATAGTTGTCTCTTGTTTCTTTATCCATTCATTCACTCTATGTCTTTGAATTGGAGAATTTAATACAGGTACATTCAAGGTAATGAATGCTAGGTAAGAACTTACAATTACCATTTTGTTCATCGTTTTCTGGTTGTTTTATAGATACTTTGTTTCCTTCTTCCTCTCTTGATGTCTTCCTTTGTGATTTGATGGTTTTCTGTAGTGGTATGTTCTGAATCTTTTTAAATTTTGTTTTTTCCATCTCTTATTTACTTTTGCTTTTTGTTTATCATGAAGTTTACACAGAATATCTTGTAACAGTCTATTTCAAGCTGATAATAGCTTAACTTTTATTGCATACAACTCTAAACTCTCTTACTCCCCTCCCACATTTTATGTTTTTGATGTCTGAATTTATATCATTTTGTGATATGTATCCCTTGATAATTTATTTTACCTGTAGTTGTTATTAACAATTTTGCCCTTTAACCCTCACACTAGGAATATAATTATATATCACTATTACAGTACTAGAGTATTCTGATTATTGCTCTGTATTACCTACACCATTAGGTTTTGTGCTTTCATATGTTTAACGTTATTATTTAGCAGCCTTTTGTTTCCATTTAAAGAACTCCCTTTAGCAATTCCTATAAAGGTAGGTCTAGTGGTGATAAACTTCTTTAGCTTTTGTTTGTCTGGGAAAACTTCAATTTCTTCTTCACTACTGAAAGACAGCTTTGCTGGATAAAATATTCCTTTTTATCTAACAAGAAACTATAACTTTATTAATAATAGAAAAAGCATAAATTTCAAGTCAAGCTGCAGTTACTCTTTTGAAACACCAAAAAAAAAAAAAAGTTCTTGTTTTCAGATGGTTACATTGCTAATTCCATAATCACATTAACCATATCATTACTTTGTTCCTCAGGGCTTGAACTGCCATTGTTCTTATTACATTTGCTTGCAACATGACCAATTCTGTATTCTTAATTTTCACACCTGTTTCATCAACTTCCTCACCTGTTTCATCAACTTCCTCTTTACTCTCCTCTTGTGAAGTTAGAAGAGGCTATATGTTTCCTTGAATGTTTGAGAGAGCTTCGCCTTGAAGTTTGAATTTCTCAGTAGCTGCTAGCTGTGCTTGCTGAGATAAATCCTCAATCTCAGCTTCCCTTAAAAACCATGTTGGTATTTGAAGCTGGGATCTTACAGACATTTACTTTTGTGATGACAGAGTATTCTTAGATTTCCAGATAGTGTCTCTAGTAACCCTTGTAACCTGCTTAAAACCCAGTTTGGACATAACCTTCTGTGCCTTCTTTTCACTCCAACTCTGTTTTGCTTTATTGACTGGTTCTTCATCAATTTCAGCTGCTACTGACAACTGGGCTTGTTGTGTGGTTGTTGCCTGTGTGGAATTTTGTTCCTCAAGCTCTGGTACTGATTCATCACTGTTAGATTCTGTTACAGACCCTGTCTCAGCCCATGGCTCTGGCAAGTCATGCTCCATAGCAGAGACGACTTCTGTGTCTTTATTGGGCATTTTGTCGGGGGGAATATGGAACCAAGATGGTGGCAGAAAGTAATGAATAAAGTATTCCTTGTTGGCAGTCTTTGTTTTCTTCAACACTTTGAATATGTTATCCTACTGTCTCCTGGCCTGCAAGACTTCTGCTGAGATGTCCACCTATAGTCATGTTAGGACTTTATGGTATATGATATATTTCTTATCTCTTTCTGCTCTCAGAACTCTGTCTTTAATTTTTGACAGTTTGGTTATTATATATCTTGGTAAACTCCTCTTTGGGTTGAATTTAGTTGGGACTTCTGCGCTTCCTGTGCCTGGTTGTTACCTTCTTTCCTCAAATTAGGAAAGTTTTCATTCATTATTTTTCAAAAAATACTCTTCCTGCCAGGCACAGTGGCTCACACCTGTAATCCCAGCACTTCAAGAGGCCAAGGCGGTTGGATCACCTGAGGTCAGGAGTTCGAGACCAGCCTGGCCAACATGGCAAAACCTCTTCTCTACTAAAAATACAAAAATTAGCTGGGCATGGTGGTGGGTGCCTATAATCCCAGCCACTAGGGAGGCTTAGGCAGGAGAATCGCTTGAACCCAGGAAACGGAGGTTGCAGTGAGCCATGATCATGCCACTGCACTCCAGCCTGGGCAACAAGAGCAAAACTCTGCCTCTAAATAAATAAATAATAAAAACTCTTCTTGCCCTTTTTCTCTTTCTTCTGTTTCTTGAATGCCTATTATGCATAGGTTAGGTCTCTTGATGGTGTCACGTAATTCCCATAGGCTTTCCTCATCTTTTTCATTCTTATTTCTTTTTGCTTCTCTGATTAAGTAGTTAAAATGTTCTGTCTCTGAGTTCACTGATTCTTCAACTTGATGAGCCAGCTGTTCAAGCTTCCTATTACATTTTTCAGTGCAGTCATTGTAATCTTCATCTCTAGGATTTCTATTTGTTTCTTTGCACATTGTCTCTATTTGTCAAATTTCTGGTATTGCTTGTGTATTTTCCTAATTTCATTTAATTTTTTATCTGTATTTTCTTGAAGTTTACTGAACTTTTAAAAATAGATTATTCTCCATTTTTTCTGTCATTTCATAGATCTACCTTTCTCTAGGGTCCATTGCTGGAGCTTTCTCATTGTTTTTTCTTTGTTTGTTTTGAAGGTATCATGATTTCTTAAATCTTTGTAATCCTTATGTCTTTGTATTGGTGTTTATGCCTTTATAGAGAGAGCCAACTTTCCTGGCTTTTACAGGAGTTCTTTGGCAGGGATAGACCTTCACTAGTCAGTCTAGCCTATGATTTTGGATGGGCCAGCTGGTAATGACCCCAAGCAGACAGAGTTTGCTTTCAGGTTATCTAGAAGCCTGAGCTGCTCCCTTTGCCCTGAATTCAGGTGAGGCATCTGGCTAGGCCCTTCTATCCAGCAAGACAGGTACATTCACAAAACTCTGTGTGCTGATCTCTGTGGACCCCACCTCCTTGCTTTGTTTCTGCCTGACCCCAGGTGGCCTAACTGCACTGTTTCCCCATATGTTCCTCAGTCCCCACGAGGTAAGGACAGAGTGGGCTTCCTGGGAAGCATCTCAGAATGCTAGGGAAGCTGGCTGTCCACTTCCCTGGTTCTCTTTTCTCACTATAGAAACCATGAGCCCTGGGGAGTAGGCTGTGTGGCATTTCACCAACTTATGGAAGGCAGAGGGGTAACACAGTCAAAGTGAAACTGATTCTCCTGCCTTTTCAATGTAGATTTTTATTCAATTCCATGGAACACACAAGTGGTTCAGGTTTATTCTCATGTTTTGGGGTTTTCACCAAGGTGTTTTTGTCTATGGCTAGTTCTAGCTGATTTTCCTGTGGAGGGGAATGAAACCCACAACTTTCTTTTCCACCATCTTGCTGACCTCCAGACAAAAAGCGTTGCAAAACCGCCACTGACCCAGTTAAATGTCCTGAAGAAAGCAATGTTTTGGTGGCAAAACTCCTATGTTTATTCATTGGTAAGTCAATGATTGCCATATAAGAGTAATTTGATTACACTATTATGTAGCTCAATACAAAGTAGCAGCAATTTTTAAATGCATTTGATTGCCTTTGTGCCTGTGTTAAATTTGTATTCTTTTTTAAGAGGACATCTCAAAACTGTATGAACTTCAGGTCTCACAAGACCTAAATCTGCCCTGGCCAGGCCCATGCATCTGATATCCCATAAGAGAGAGGAGTTGCACAGGTTTGTCTATTCTCTTGAACCTATTGTCCAAATAATCATACACATTTAAGAAGAAAGAGGTGGGTAAGGTAGAGGCTCTCCATTAGTAGACCATTACTGTAAGTCTACTACTCTCTACATGTCTGCTTCTCTTTCAGTCAAAGTGCCAACTGATATATTTTTTCCATTCTTATAGTTCAGATTGCTAGTGCAGGGTGTCCAACTTGCCTTTTCATGCCAGGTCATGGTTTAGGTTATATACTGTGGCCTAAAGAGTGGCCACCTTTCTACTCCAAACAATGGCCATTCTTATGTAAAGAACAACCTTCTACTTTCCCACCATTCCTGGGCATATCATTTGATTATCTGCAGTACATGAACATTAAGCATCCTGAAGAGGTTAGAGATCATGCAATGGAACCAATCTACTCATTCCCTGTGCTTCTCCAGCAGCTCCTGCTCTCTGGGCATAGGGATGGAAAGGGTGAATTGGTGTACTGATCTAGGGTTAGGGTTTGGTGGTCAGGGTGCAGCATGCAGCTAGACCATGAGACAGTTGTACATATTATCAACCAAAATGTCCACTTTTGGCAGAGAAAGAATGAAGGATAAGAGGGAATGGAAGTCAGGAAACAGCAGAAGTATCTAGGGACTAGATATCTAAATGCTATTAAAAATCAGAAAGGTGAAAACATAGCCAGGAACTTGTGGTCCAAGAGTGAGAAATTAAAATTTAAGGTTTTAGAGGTGACACAAGATATTGTCCTTAAAGTGGATTGATAAAGTGGACTGGAGATTCACTCCATTGGCATTGAGAAGATGGAGGCTCAGGTGTCAGATATGGACATTGACAGCTTCCTGGGTATTGCCTGCTGGTGGGACACTGTCTGTACACTATGAGGAGATGCCCATCCCAGTGCAAGAGGGAAGGTCACTGCAAGGTCAGAACAGGGCAGCAATGAGTCAGAACCAACAGTGTTATATCCAAACAGCATTATCTTTGGAGGAAGATGTTCTTCTGCAGGAAAACTAATGACTAATACTATTGAAACAACAATGGGGAGAGAGGAGAATGCCAAACAAGAGAACACTGGAGAATTGGCTATTATCTCCTCTGAGATTCGAGCTATTTATCCAGAGGTGAGGATTTGCTTTTGCCTTGGAAGGCCCTTCAAAAACCATTTGAGTGTCTGGCAAAGAAATGAAAATCATGAATCAGCTGTAACCATTTAGGAGTGAAATTCTCTCTGAAAATTTAATTTGGTCTTGGCAACAGAAAGGAAGTTTCCCTTGGCATGGTGACCCTTGTTATCCAAGTATTTGCAGGAGGCATTCTCCAAAGTGGCACATGAGGAGCCTTGTATTTTTTGAAAACTTTTTCAAGGTGAAGATGACATCTCAGAGAAATCTTATCTTCCTGAGAGTCAGGGTGCTGAGACAAACTGACATTAGAAATCAAGCCACATTTCAGAGTAGAAATTGATCCATTCCAACTAATGACTTGCTCATTCTATTTTCTCTTAGGAAAAAATCTAAACAGTTTGGCAAGGAACTATCTTGACTATGCAGTCCTAAAGGTCTTTTTCAAAGTAGTTTATCCTGTAAGAAGTGAAAGAAGTGGTATTTTGTGATGGTGATTTGGCTGCATGTCCATAGCCTGCTCTGTTGTTCTGTGTCTGTAGTGGCTTGTGCTAGTCATGCTTCAGACAGTGCAAGGTGCTTCCTTTGACCTATCATGTCAGCAGTGGGAGAGGTTCTTAGCCTAATGGAGGTCTGACTAAAAGAACAGCCTTCAAAGTGAGTGTCCTTTTCAGAAATAACCATGCTCTGCCTGATCTGTATGGGGTTTTTTCATCGCATGTTGCTGACAAAATGTTTCTTGTCATTTTTGTTTTTCTGCGTCCCATTATCCTCTTTGTCTTTCTCCTTTGAAGTATTTACACACAGTCTCAATCTCTACATCTGGATTTTGAGGATTCTGCAGCAGTTTACAACATACCTAATGACAGAGCAAGATCCTAAAAAACAACAACAACAACAGCAACAACAAAAATACGCCATGGCATAGTCCCAGTTCTTTCTCTCTCATTGCCTCCCACCTGCTCTCCATTATCCAATATATTTGTTTTGGGGTCATGCTGATTTAGATAGCCATCTCTAGCTTTAATTCAGATGGCGTAACGGATCTGACCGCATGTTACGTACTAAATGATTTAGAAGACCACGCTGTGGTTCTCAGTTCATCTTTGAGTAAGCATGTTTTGACATTGAGTCAAATAATCCTATGAAAATCCTTTCATAAGGATTATTTGTCATGACGACAGTGTTATCCTTTGTTGTTTGCAGCTGATTGTTCTGATCATCGTTTAATTGAGATAGGCATATTGTCACATTACAGATCATTTTACATAAAAAGAAACCACAGAAATCTATCAGCAATATTAATCCCTAATTAAAATATACTGACATCATACTTAATGTATGAAAAGAGCTGAATTAAGCCTTTTTAAATTAGAAAATTCACTTTAGGCAGAAATAGTGACTGGAAACATAGACATTTTTCTCTTCTAGTGGACAATGATGAGTATACTTTTACTGGTATGACATTCTGTGCCTTCAATTCATCTCTGTACTGTTACTGGTACACTTCTATACTTTTACTGGTACAAGAACATTCTGTGCCTTCAATTCATCTCTGTACTGTTCTTCCTATGACCTTGAGAACTCACTTGTGTAAGAGAATTCAGTTTTGTAAAAGGATATATTCTTGAGTCACAAGTAGGAGGCCTGAATTAAATAAGCTAACACCTTAGATGTAGTTCTCTATCTCCAAAACATAAAAAAAAACAAGGAATACTTTTAATCGTCACTGCTCAGCTTGCATCCCAGAGAAAGAAACAGAAGCACAGGCTGTCAAAAAGGAACCCCAAGCAAACAAACCAAAAAAGCTTTAGAAGCATCACAGGCAGAGACTAGAGAGAAAAATCTGGGTTTTACCACGATAGACCTCTCCAGGAAATGGCAAACTTTAATCTTAGAACCAGAGACCAGTTGCATAGTGCTTTCTGTTTCCTATTCATGGATTTTTGTCTTGCCAGCAAGATGATAAACTCTTCTGGGGAAGTGATGTCATTTTTGCAATGCTAAGCACCTATCATGTGGCAGGTGTGCTTCTACATCCTGGATATACAGCTGTGAACAATTTGTGCAAAGTCCCTTCCCCAGGACCTCCTAACATCCATTCAGTTTGAAGTATATTAGGATCAGTATAAAGCACTATGAAATGTTCTTCCATATTGAAACCTTTGAAGAGGCAACTTATCAATGAGCTGCTCATACCCCAAAATATGGAATAGCCTTGCAGCCTAAGATGACTGCTTTCGGTCATGGGAATGACGGAAGGTAGATAAATCATTCTGTGACTCATAGAATGTGGTAGAAATCAGTAAAATTAGTATCAAGGACAGCCTTGAAGGACATGGACTAAACATGCAGATTTGCAGATTTAAAGAGAAAGCATGGGAAAAGCAGTTGGAGGGAAGTGGCCTTCCTAGGAGAAAGGAGTGAGATTTTAAGGCTACAAAATATCAGATCTTTTTGTATCAATCAGTCGTCCCTGAGACCCACAGCCTACTTTGTGTAAAGGTAGTCAGAAGGAGCTGGATATGAGATTCCTTCTCCCTACCCAAACTCTGGATGGGTTGTTCCAACAGCAGGTTTCCCAGCTGAGGCTTCTTAAAGAATGACCTCCCTGAAAGAATTTCAGAGCTGTGCCTTCCCATTTTCTGTCCAAGATTTTTAGGAAAAAAGGTGATGTTTAGCTAATCTTCCTAAGTTGTTACAATTTGCCAATCACTCATGTTCTTTACATATATGATCTCACTTAATACAAAAACCTCAGGCAGTGAATGATGCTGATAATCCCAGGAAGGTAGAGCTCATAAGAAGCAGAGCCATCAGTCAAATGCAACCCAGGCAGCTGTCTCCAGGTCTGTGTTCTCGATTAGCATGCTTAATTTACTCAGGAACAGTTACTTTGTGTTTTAGTTAACACACCAAAACATACATTTTTATGGTTCCTATTTTAATTAAATAAGTAAAGCATGTTGTCACATCCTATTTGGCCCTGGTTATGTCTTTTTTTTTTTTCTCTTCATTCTAATTTTTGACTCAGTTTAGTTCTACAAACATTCATTGAGCAACTACTCCATGCTCATCACAGTGATCACTGCTGTGGAGACCCATAATCTGCCCTGAAAGAGCTTGCCGTCTTTTAGGGGAGACAAAACGTATACAGAGAAAACAGAGGGTCATACCATTGCAATATAGTATATCAGGAAATACAAGAATGTGTAATATCAACTGTCTTAGTCCATTGGGGCTGCTCTAACAAAAATACCACAAAGGGTAGGTGGCTTAAACAATAAACATTTATTTCTTACAGTTCTGGATTCAGGGTAATCCAAGATGAAGGTGCCAACAGATTTGATGTCTGTTGAGTGAGGGCTTTTTCCAGGTTGAGAGACGGCATCTTCCCACTGTGTCCTTACAGGGGAGAAACTACATGAGAGCTCCTCAGGGTCTCTTTTATAAGAGCACTAATCCAATTCATGAGGGCGCCACACTCTTGACCTAATCACCTCCCAAAAGCGTCACCTCCTAAAAGCCTCGCCTCCTAATACCATCACCTTGGGGATTAGGATTCAGCATATGAAGTTGGGAGGACACAGTCAGACATAGCACCAACTGTATGTAGAACTACAAAACGAATGCAGAGTAAGGAGCTGCATTGGTAATAGCATCTGCCTTACAACAGCCACCGGGAGGGCTTAGCGCTTTCAACCACCAAATACTTGCTGTGTGCTTGCGTCAGACATTCTATCAGAGCCAGGAAGGGAGCAAATCTTAACCAAAACCTGAACAAAATATAGGACTGTGAGTGCCCAAGTAGACTGTGAAGGGAGGAAGTGACAGAGACATAGAGAGTTGATAAAGGTACAGCAAGAGAAAAGAAGACAAAATAAGCCAAAAAGTACATGTTTATGTATTTGAGGTTGGAAGGGCCTAGATGGGGAAAATTGGACTTAAAGCTCTTCTTAAGGAGCTATCAGCTTCTGGTTCCCCTCATCATATTGACCTTGCTCTTCTCTGTGCGGGAGACCGCATCTCAGAACAGTCTGTAACTTCCCGGAGATAATCCTGAGCTCTAATTTTCTGTTTTAAACCTGTAGAATTCACCATTATAAACTCTTATGGGTTCACGTCCTTCCACTCCAACAGCCATTGCTCTACTGTCATCTAGACAATTGCTAATAGTGTCCTAGCTGCCCAGCCTTCTTTCATTATGTAGAAGCAGAATAGTAAATGAAAAGCATATCTCTTTAATAGCTTCTTATCTTGAAATAAACTTACAGAAAATTTGGAAGTATAGTATAAAGAAATTTTGTCCTGGACCACTGAAAAGTAAGATGCCCCATCATGCTGAATTCTTTAGAGTACACTTCCTTTAAACAAGGGCATTCTCCTAATGATCACAATAGGACCCTCAAAATCAGAAATTAACATTGCTGTATTACTTAATCCTCAGACCCTACTCAACCTTCACCAGTTCTCCCAATAATGGCCTTTATGGTAAAAGCATCTAATACAGAATCACATGATGGGATTAAGTTGTCATATCTCTTTAGTTTTCCTCAGTCTTTCCTTGATTTTCATGACCTTGATACTTTCGAAGATTTCATGCCAGCTCTTTTAAAGTATGTTTCTTGGTTGGGCTTTGTCCGATGTTTCCTTATGACTAGAATCTTGTTATGCTGCTCTGGCAGGAACACAAGAAAATCATGCTATGTTTTCATCTCATCAAATCAAGTAGCATGAGTGTCTATGTGTGCCATGACTGATGATGCTCACTGTGATTACTTGATTGAAAAGGTGTCTGCCAAGCCAGGGTTCTTTGCTGTTTTTCCTTTAAGTGCTTTATGGGGAGGTACTTTGAAACCATATTTTGTCCTGTTCCTCATTTGTATTCTTAGCAATGCCTAGTGGAGTTCCTGGCACCCAGTTTTTTAACTAAATTAATGGAGAGCTTCAAATCACCAAGATTAAAATTTTGAAGTTTGTTCTATAAGCAATTTGTAGTAATTATAAATTTGGGGAGTATGGTAGAGACACTGAAAGTGGTTGTAATAGAATGATTAATTGGACTGCTCCATGTAAGATGAATTAGAATAGGAATTTTAAAAGGAGATTTTGTTGTCTTTATTTGGTTAACTAGACAGAATCATCGACATTTTTGTTTATAATATGATTTCAAATAATCAGGGTTGGGTAGGCCAAGCACCATTTACTCTCCAAATGATAATTATTTGTTTTAAATGTGGGTGGGGAAAATGACTTTGGTTATAATGTCCACATAAACAGAAATAGGGATGGGGCTGAGCAGGAGAGAGTATAAAGATGATGAATCACAGAACAGGTGGGAAAAGGACTATGAAAGGAAATGGGAGGTGGCCTAGCGACCCATTTCCATTTTGCTCAAGGCCCTAGTGTCAGCTGCTATCCCACATAGCATGCAAATACCCAAGTTTAAAAGACAGAAACAGTTGGAAAGGCAGCAATCCTCAGCTTCCTCCAATTCAGCCCTTTCCCCGCTTTTCCAGCCACTTCTAGAAGGAAGAGAAAAGAATGAGAATGAGCAGTGATTCTACAGTCCCTCACCCTTGTGCCTCTGCTCCGTACCTCCCTTATTTACACAGTTTATTGCTTTATACAAAGGCTTTCCCTGTCACAGGAACCAGTGCTCTGTGCCTCTGTGATCAAAGGATTTGCAGAAGACTGTTAACTTATTTCCTACCTTGGAAAGCTTTGTATTTCTTCCCTGCTCCTGTGTATACTAAAGGATAGGAAGTTTGAGAAGGTGTAGCTTTGTCCCACTGAGGAAGAGTTTAAATCAAGTTAACAATGCCCAGTGTCATAAATTATGATAATGTCTAGCAAGCGCTTTGGGAGATGCAGTGTTTCCTTTGTAATTAGGGTATTCTCTCCATTTCCTTGCTCTGTTTTTTGCAACCATAGCCCTGCCAAAAGTACATCTGGAATATATATCTGTCAGAAAATACAAGAAGGTGTAATACCAGCTGTCTTAGTCCACTGGGGCTGCTCTAACAAAAATACCAAAGGGTAGGTAACTTAAACAATAAACATTTATTTCTCACAGTTCTGGATTCAGGGTAATCCAAGATCAAGGTGCCAACAGATTTGACGTCTGTTGAGTGAGGGCTTTTTCCAGATTGAGAGATGGCATCTTCCCACTCATGTCCTTCTACCTGTGGTAGAAGTTACATGAGAGCTCCTTGGGGCCTCTCTTATAAGAGCACTATATATATATATACACACACATATATATATACACACACACACATATATATATATTGTCCGACGCATTAGCAGTAGAAAGCCCAAATGTACAGAATCCTGTGGATGAGGCTACAAATTTCCCATCTTGTTGCCTTCTCTGAATGGCTCAGAGCATGATGCCTACAATTGCGTGCTGTGATATGGAAAGGTTTTATACTAAGGTTCGTCAAAGTCTTAAAAGGACAAACAGAATAGAATAAGAAAGAAAGTTTGCCTGTATCTTCACACATGCAAAACTTGAGTGGGCTTGGGATATTGGCAATGGACTGTCAGGTCTCCTTTTCCTTTAAAACTATAATGAGAGAACATGGGTAAAAATCTGAAGATTGTATATTTCTAAATCTAAATCCTATACCCCAGAAAGGACAGATGGTAGGATATCATGGCCATGGGGTAGTGCAGGGGTGTGTGGCAGGCTAGTGTCATTGTCCTAAGGCTGAATTCACAAATAAGACTTGTCTGGGTCTCTTCTTCCACCTGTTCTCTTATGTGTGTGTGTGTGTTTGTCGGAGAGGAGTAATTAATGCTTTCATTGGTAGAAGTATAAGACCTGGATAATGTATCCCTGGAAAATCATTCCCTGAACAGTCTAGATAAAATTTGATACTGATCTTATTAGGTCACATATATAAAAATATTAAATGGTTTAGAAACAAATATTGATGGCATAGTTAAGTTAGAACAAGAGTGGGACAAAGAGAAATTTCAGTGGACTCTTATGAAATACAACATCCCAAAAGTCTGAACGTTTTAAACAAAACCCCAAACACTGGTGCCCTGACACTCTAATAGTCAACCCTCTGGTTCACATGGGCCCCAAGACATATTTTGAAAAGCAACATGAGTTGACATTAGACAGGGTAGTAAAATTTGGGGACCAATATAATTTGCCAGGGCTTTGTTAAAAGAAGATTTCACCAATTTCACTGACATGTGCACTTTGCCTTAAATTTTTGCTTATTTGACGAGATTATACCTTTTTTCTTTTGAGTTAGTACTCAGGGCTTATTTACGAGTACCCTCAGGTTCATGACAGAATGTGACCAGATGGGATGAGCAGACATAATCCTGCAAGATTTGTGATGTGCATTTGTCTGGTTCAAACACATCAGTGAATGGTTTGCAGCAGCCTTTCTTCAGTCTGACAGTCTCTTGTATTGACAGTGTTTTCCATCAAAACTGTGCTTAACCCACTTGCTGCCAAGCCCTTTTCCCCAGATGACTTACTGTAATGCATGAATGGTTCATCCAATGAAAACAGTTGCCCGCTTGTTCTGAGTAGGCTTAGAACAATGGAAGTTATATATTTAGGTATTTTGAGTTTCTGGGTTCATTTGTAGGATAAAAGTAATAGATTTACATTGATTTTCACATTTTAGGTAGCACTGAAAACTAAATGTATTCTTTGTTCAATAAAAAAGAGGTAGAGTAGAAAATAAGATAGATGCCCTCATGGAGTTTATATTGTTCTCCTCATAGAGAATAAAATCAGCAAGTAAAAAAGATAGCTACAGATTGTGATAAAGGCTATGAAAGAAATAAACAGGATTATATAGAAGAAATGCAATTCTTTGAGTGTTCAGAAAAGACCTCTCTAGAAAGGTGATAATGAGCTTATTAGTTGAAGAATAAGAAATTAGCCATGCAAAGGTCTCAAGAGAGAACATTCCAGGCAAAAATCATAGCAAGTGCAAAGGCGAATTTGCCAAGCTGAGCTTAGCTGACTGATGGAAATAAATAAAGCTGTTCTGGCTGGAGTGAAGAGAATGGAAGGGGGAAAAGTAAGATATGCAGTCTGAGAGCTACAGCTGGGGCCAGCTCATACAGTGGTTTAGAGAACAGAAGAAAAATGTAGGGCTTTGTTCTAAGGGCAATGGGAAGCCATCAGAACTCTTGTTTTTAAGCAGAGATGTGGTGTGATCTAAACACTCTTGCCTCTAGGGACTGCGAGAGTCTCAGCCATGACACAAAATCAATATTGAAAATGCTCTACCCCAAGGCTCAATAACTTTGACTAGAAGCCTAGTTTCTCCTGAAAATTTAATACAACTAGTGTTTAGTGTCTATTCCTTACTTAATGCTGAACTTATGACCAAAGGCAATAGGCTAGGATTATTACAATTTAGAAGTTTGCAGGAAGGCTCCTATGGAGCCAGAATTCAGACCTCTGAGGGGGGCACTAGCTGATATTGGTGCCCCAGGAGCTCTGAGCAGACACCCTGCATAACTGAGATCAGACCTCGGAAAATTGGTGGTGGAGGAGGTTTGCTGGCCAGATGGTGCTGATCTCTCGGAAGTTTTACAGTGTTGCTGGTTCAGATAGGATAAGAAAAACTGCAAATTGCATCCAACTGCTGCTACTAGAGCCAACTGATGCAATCACAGATATGTAAGAGGCAGCAGCAAAGCAGACTTCATTTTCAAGGAGTGAAATGGAAGCTGCATGCATCACTTTCATTCATATCCTATTGTTCTTACAGGCATAAACACAACTAACTCTTGGTAAACATGCAACTCAATGGGTGGGAGCAGAGATGCACAGATGTTCAATAGAGAATAACCTGCAGGCTTCACCTTCCACTAGTCAGTTTCCTTTATATTGAGAACATGTAGAGTGTCCATTAGTCTGGCAAACTGATTACATGTGGTACAATTAAATCTGTTCAGGACATTCTCTAACCTCTGTGGCACTCAAGCCTCATCACTCAGCTCTGTTTCCAAAAACAAAGAATCCTATTATATAAACCAAAGACAAAATGTAGCCCGCAAAGAGGTACAAAGTTAGACAGGGTGTTCAGAACCATAAATGCAATTTACTAGGAATAAAAGCTCCTTTTTATTATCGTCTCCCCCAATCATGGCAAGGTCTGGGAGGACCAGGGCAAGAAGACATGGAAAGAGGTGGCTCAGTGAAGCTCAACCTCAGGCCTTAGGAGGAAAGAGTCCTATTCTCCTCACGGTCCAAGTGCTAATCTCAAGGGCCAAGGTCAGGTACATTCCTAGATAAAAAGCCTATGCAGCAAACCCTTAGCCGTGCTCTTGTCTATGTTTTGAGCTAAAGGAAGCAAGAGGAGCTTGACATTCACAAATAGTCCCTCTCAGTTCACCAAAGTCTGAGTCCAGATAGGGGTTTGGGAGCAAAGTTCTAACTGATAATAGAATAGCATTTTTTCCTGGAGTGTGCTCATAGCTGGGGTGCTTTCATATGCATCAGTGTAGCTAAGCTGAAAGTAGACTTCCCATAATTCCCATCCACTCTGAGTGAGGGTTGGCCCCAGGAGAAATTGCTGAAGATTTGGAAGGCAGAGGTAAAGAGACAGCAAGTCCTCTCTAAGGTCTGAGCCAGGAGCCAAGTACCTGCAGGTCACACACATGATTACTAACCTCCCAGCTGAATCTCCTCATTCACCTTCTTCAAGTTCTGTGTAGGCATGTGTGTGGAAGTGCAGGATGTCAGCTGCTTCTACAGGTAGCCACATGCTGGAGGTCGAGGCAGTGAGACAGGTAGTTCTACTCCTTCCTTTCCTCTCCTGAAGCCCAGAGGATCTACAGGGACTCCAGCCCCAGACCAGAGGCAACACTCTTTCCTAAACTTGTTCCCAAGTTCCCATGAATATGGAAACCCCATCTCCCATAATAAATCCCTTATTCCATATCACCTGAACCTTAACTAATATAATCCAGGTCATGTTATGAAATCAAGTTATGCCTAAACCTTAACAAGGTTTGATTCTTGCTCATGATCCATCCACATCTCTGTTCTGCATGGTGCTCACTCTGGGGCCCAGGCTGAAGGAACAGCCTCTGTTTAGAACATTGCCAGTTACCATGGCAGATGGAAGCAAGATGGAACTGCACACTGCTTCAGGCTCTGCCTTGCAGGGACTCATAGTTCCTTACATAGTTCTTGGTGAAAGCAATTCCAACAAAAATGCTTGGATTCAACAGAAAAATGGGTGAATGTAATGTAATATGTGTATGGGCTTTCCTGACACCAAATATGTGTGATTTTTCCATGCCAGTTCTGCAGTTCTCTAACACCAGCTGCATGTCCAACAATCCAATTCAATTCTGACACTAACACCCAGAGTTAGCAGAGACCTCACAAGTTAAGGGCTCAGTCCTGCAATTCTGCCCCACTTCAGACTCCAGCTACAAATGGGATACTTCTGCCTGGCTGGCTACAAATTCAGAGGTTTCCTTGACCCCCTCCTTAGGTTCAGTAATTTGCTAGAATGACTCATAGAACTCAGGAAAGTGCTCTACTTAAAATTACTAGTTTAATTTAAAGACTACAACTCAGGAACAGCCAGATGGAGAGATGCACAGGGCAAGGTACGGCGATGAGGGGGACTTCCATGTCTTCTTTGGGTTCCACCTTCCCAGCTCCTCCATATGTTCATCAACTCTAAACTCCCCAAACGCCATCATTTAGGGGTCTTTGTAAAGGTTTCATTATGCAGACATGATTGATCAAATCATTGGCCATCGATGACTGAACTCAATCTCTGGCCCCTCTCCCTTTCTTGGAAGTTAGAGGACAAAGCTGAAAGTTTCAACCTCCAGTCACATGGTTGGTTTTTCTGGTGACCAGTCACCATATTGAAGCTATCTAGGGTCCTTCCCAACTCCAAGAGTTAGCATATGTAAGATAATAAATTGCAAGGGTTTAAGAAGCTCTGTACCAGGAACTGGGGACAAAAAACAAATATTTATTGTGGGTTTATTTGGGGTTGTCGACTTGACCAAATTAAGGGATACTAGCTGGTATAGCATTGTTTATTCTCAGTGCTTCAGTAGGCACTGAGCCCATCTCTCTTCTGCTGATAGCAAAAAACTAAGTGTTTTTGCTTGTGATTCAGATGATTGGACTGCCCCAGGTGTGTCTGTGAGGGTGTTTCTGGAGATTGGCATGTGAGTCAGTGGACTGAGTGGAGAAGATCTACCCTCAATGCAGGCAAGGGCCATACAGCAGGCTGGTGCCAAATGGAACAAAAAGGCAGAGGAAGGATGAATTTGGGCACTCTCTCCCAGAGCTGGGTCACTCCTCTTCTACCCTCGGATGGAAGAACTCCAGATTCTTCAGCGTTTGACCTCTGTGACTCATACCAACAACCCCCAGGCTCTCAGGCCTTGAGCTCAGACTGAGAATTACAGCATTGGCTTCCTTGGTTCAGAGGCCTTTGGACTTGGACTGAGTCGTGCTAAGGGCTTTCCTGGTTCTCCAGCTTGCAGACAGCCTATCATGGGACTTCTCAGCCTCCCTGATACAGTTTGAATATATGTCCCTGCCAAATCTTATGTTGAATTTTAATCCCCAGTTTTGGAGGTGAAACCTAGTAGGAAGTGACTGGATTATGGTGGCGGATTTCTCATGAATGGTTTAGCTGTTTCCTCTTGGTGCTGCCCTCATGACAGTGAGTGACTTTTCATGAAACCTGGTTGTTTAGAATTGTGTGGCACCTCTCTTATTCTCTCTTGCTCCTATTCATGCCATGTGAGACACCAGCTCCCCCTTCACCTTCCACCATGAGTAAAAGCTCCCTGAGGCCTCCCTAGAAGCCCAGCAGATGCTGGTCCATGCTTCCTGTACAGCCTGCAGAATCCTAAGCCAATTAAATCTCTTTTCTTTATAAACTACCCAGTCTCAGGTATCTTTATAGCAGTGCAAGAATGACCTATTACACTCCCTAATCAAGAGAGCCAATTCCTCTACATTCTTTTTAATGTATCTCTCCATATGCTGTATCAGTTCTGTCTCTCTGGAGAACCTTTACTAAAACATTTATTTTTCATTATACTACAATATGTCACAGTAATAGGTAAGTAGACAGACACACAAGTGCATATACATACATCCTTCAGGAATAGCACATGGTTTGCTGCAAGCCAAAAATTCAGGTTTGAAAATCACCACTGTCTTTCTCTCTCCATCACAAATAACTAACTATATTGTTCATTCAGCAATATTTTGGGGACCTAAATTAGGCATAAGCATGGTATTTGGTGTTGTTTTAAGACCAAGTCATTCATGTTGTTTATTTTTATTATTTTTTAGTAGTTCTCATTTGAGACTAAAATGCCACATTTTATTTCAGCTACAAGATGAGAAAATATTTATTGGAAAAATGCTTGAGTTAAGTATTAGGTCACTTCTGAATCTTGAGACTCAAGAGGAAAATGATTATTTTTTCCACTCTAATGTCTCAAAAGTAGACAAATACTGAAGTGGCTGTGAGGAATTGATATTATAAGCCCTTGAGAAATGAAGGACTATATGCTCATAAAACTACTTCTAGTTTATAGCTATGGTATAATCAATACCCCTTATGTAATTATATTACCAGTAGGTTTCTCTGTGTATTTCAAACAAACAGAAAGTTAGCTTGAGAACTTACAGGATCATTACTCTTTACCATAAAATTGTTGATCTGTTTTTCTCCTACTAGGCAACAAGCTTGCTGAATTGATGGGCTGCATCATGTTCATTTCTGTATCTCCAGCAGTTATCATGGCGCTTGGTATAGAATAGATGCTCAACAAATGTTTTACCAATTTTAAGATACACACATTTTTATATTTTAACACTTCTCTGAAATTGGGATGCATCTTACAATTGATAGTGGCTTAAGTCACTGTCAGCCAAGTGTGAAAATCTTTAATTTATAACTCCTGATAAAAATCAAGAAAGCATCAACTTCACAGCATACTCAATTTGATAACATATGGGTAATTAATAAATGATTAAAAGGTTAACTTCCTAGAGTTGTTTATTGTAATATTGTTTCAAACATATTTTAAAAGGGGATGTCATGAGTATGACATTAGCATTTTGTAATTTCACAGACGCATAAATTATACAGTTTAAATCAAAATCTACTTATTGTCATCCTTTTTTTAAACTAATTCAAACAAAAATGCAACTCTACAAATGGAACTTATTGTAACCAAATTGATTGCCTTTATCCTTTATGTTACAATGTAATTAAGAAACAGGCCCTTCTCTTCAGAGATTTTATATTGTTCTTTTCTTTTCTTTTCTTTTCTTTTCTTTTCTTTTGAGACTGAGTCTCGCTGTCACTCAGGCTGGAGTGCAGTGGCGCCATCTTGGTTTACTGCAAGCTCCCCCTCCCAGGTTCACGCCATTCTCCTGCCTTAGCCTCCGGTGTAGCTGGGACTACAAGCGTGTGCCACAATGCCCAGCTAATTTTTTGTATTTTTAGTAGAGGCAGGGTTTCACTGTGTTAGCCAAGATGGTCTTGATCTCCTGCTCTCGTGATCTGCCCGCCTCAGCCTTCCAAAGTGCTGGAATTAGACGCGTGAGCCACCGCACCCGGCCATCATTTTTTATAATATGCTCAAAAGTACTAAGATGTGTTTCACATTAATCTGTGTTTTGTATTAACCCCATTGATATATATTGAGCACCTATACTCAGCACATAGTCTGCTAAAAGCCATGAAGGCAAAAGTTATTTTTCTATCTCCATGATATCTGAGGCCCTTAAGCCACAGGCAAAACTTCCACTAGGCAAATAGTATTTTGTCTCCCAAGCTTTAGTAGGTAACCTGCTACTGCTCCTATTCCGTTTATGAATTTCAATCTACTTAGATAGGTATGCTGCCATTTCTCTGCTTTTTCACTTTTAAGCTTGATTGTTTTAATAGGTGGGGGGCAAGGGACAGATTTTATTATAAACTCCATGACCGTGTTTGTTTAATTTGGAAGGATTTGGAAGAAAGAGAACCAAGAGAATTTTTTTTAACACTGTGTTTACATATTTTGCATAAAGTATTGAGATAAAAAGGAGAAAAGTCTGATTTTAAAGCAGCAATCCTCTTATTACATCAGATGATCAGAAATGCCAGCTTGAGTTCTTCACTGCCCATTTCATCAGCTGCAGTCATTATAGGCTTTAATATAATTCCAGGAGTCTGTAAATTGACACCAAGGCAACTCCTCATATAATATATAAAAATAATATTCAAATGTGCCCACTGTTTTCCAATATTTTAGTAAAAATCAAGAATGCAATCCCATTTCCAATAGCCACACACACAAAAATAAAATACCTAGAAATACATCTAACCAAGAAGGTGAAAGTTCTGTGCAAGAAGAACTACAAAACACTGCTAAAAGAAATCATAGGTGATATAAACAAATGGAAAAACATTCCATGCTCAAGGATCGGAAGAATCAATTTCATTAAAACAGCCACACTGCCCAAAGCAGTCTACAGATTCCATGTGATTCCTATCAAACTGCCAACGTCAAATTTCACAGAACTAGGAAAAACTATTCTAAAATTTATATGGAACCATAAAACAGCCTGAATAACCAAAGCAATCCTAAGCAAAAAGAACAAAGCCGGAAGCTTCACATTACCTGATTTCAAACTATACTATAAGGCTACTGTGGCCAAAACAGCATGGTACTGGTACAAAACAGACACATAGACCAATGGAACACAATAGAGAGCCAAGAAATAAAGCAGCACACATACAGCCATCTCATCTTCGAGAAAAAATAAGCAATGGAGAAAGGACTCCCTATTCAATAAATGGTGCTGGGATAGCTGGCTAGCCATATACAGAAGAATGAAACTGGACCCCTACCTTTCACCATATTAAAAATTAGCTCAAGAGGGATTAAAGATTTCAACGTAAGACCTCAAACTATAAGAATTCTAGAAGAAAACCTAGGAAACACCATTCTGGACATTAGCCTTAGGAAAGAGGTTGTGACTAAGCCCTCAAAAGCAATTACAACAAAAATAAAACCTGATGAGTGGAACCTAATTAAAGAGCTCCTGCATAGCAAAATAAACTATCAACAGAGTAAACAGACAACTTACAGAATGGAAGAAAATATTCACAAAGTATGCATTTGACAAAGGTCTAAATATCCAGGCTCTGTAAGAAACTTAATTCAACAAGCAAAAAACAACCCCATTAAAAATGGGCAAAAGACATGAACAGACATTTCTCAAAAGAAGATATACAAGTGGCCAACAAACATGTGAAAAAATGTTCCACATCACTAATCATCAGAGAAATGCAAATCAAAACCACATGAGATATCATCTCACACCAGTCAGAATGGCTATTATTAAAAAGTCAAAAAATAATGATGCTGGCAAGACTGAAGAGGAAAAGGAATGCTTATACCCTGCTGGTGGGAATATAAATTAGTACAGCCACTGTGGAAAGCAATTTTAAGATTTCTCAGAGAACTAGGGTGAATGGTTCTCAGGGATCCCATTACTGGGTATATATCCAAAAGAAAACAAATTGTTTTACCAAAAAGACACATGCATTCACATATTCACTGTAGCACTATTCACAATAGCAAAGTCATAGAATCAACCTAGATGCCCATCAATGGTGGATTGAATAAAGAAAATGTGGTACATATATACCATGGAATACTATGCAACCATAAAAAATAATTGAAATAATGTCCTCTGCAGCAACATAGATGCAGCTGGAGGCCATTATCCTAAGCAAATTAACACAGGAACAGAAAACCAAACCTCATGTTCTCACTTATAAGTGGGAGCTAAACATCAAGTACTCATGGACATAAAGATGGCAACAATGGACACCAGGGACTAACAAAAAGGGGAGAAAGGAAGGGGGAAAGGGTTGAAAAACTAACAGTTGGATACTATGCCCAATACCTGGGTGATGGGATCATTCATACCCTAAACCTCAACATCAAACAATATACCCAGGTAACAAACCTGCACATGTACCCCCGAATCTAAAATAAAAGTTGATAAAGAAAAAAACTAGAGCTATCAAATGATCCAGCAATTTCACTTCTGAGTATTTATCCAATAGAATTGAAATCAGGATCTCAAAGAGATATTTGCACTCCTGTATTCATGGCAGCATTATTTACAATAGCCACAACATGGAAGCAACTTAAATGTCCATTGATGGAATAATGGACATAGAAAACGTGGTTTATATATGTACAATGGAATATTATTCAACCTTCACAAGGAAGGAAATCCTACCATTTAGGACACCATGGATGAACACTGAGGACATTATGCTAAGTGAAATAAACCAGACACAGAGGAAAAAATACTATGTGATACCACTTATGTGAGGAATCTAAAATAGTCTAATTTACAGAAGCAGAGTAAAATGGTGGTTTCCAGGGGCTGGAGAGATGGGGGGAAATGGAGATCATTAGTCAAAAGGTACAAAGCTTCAACTGTACATGATGAATAAGTCCTAGGGATCTACCATATAGCATAGGGCCTATAGTTAGTGATACTGTATTGTATACTTAAAATTTTTCTGAGAGGGTAAATTTTATGTTAAGAGTTTCTGTCACAAAAACAAGAGTGGGAGGAAACTTCAGAAGGTGATGAACATGTTTATGGCATAGATTGTGGTAATAGTTTCACAGATGTATACTGTACAGCTTTTGTATGTCAATCATACCTCAATAATGTGGTTTAAAAGGAAAATAAATGATACTACAAGTAAGACTGCCCAGGGTTCATGATCTTTCAAACACTCTTGTTACTTTAGTCTTGCTCCCTCCTTATCTCCTTATTTTCTTCCTTTTACCTCTCAAAAAATTATCTAAATCCTTAGATAAGCAAAATCAGTATATTTCTGATTATTTCTGTAGGCATAAATATGATTGCTCTACATTTTTAAAAGCCTTCTCTTCTTAATTTTCTTATTCATAACATTTTCTTAACATTATGCTCCACTTCATTTTCTTTTGCTTTTTCAAAATTATAATATATTAGTCTCAATATCATTATGTAGATCCTAAACACCATGCAGTTTTTAAATTAAATTTCAGACAGCTGTAAATTCTGTTCTGTCTCACAAAGCACTGCATCCTTTGGACCCCACAGGGATGCACAGACCCTGGTCCCCTGACATGAGGGTCACGGGACCCAAACCTACAGATGACTCTAACTCGACTAATCTCTGGAACCTCAGTATCCGGGACCTCACCTGAGCTGGTGTTTCTGCACAGAGATGCCAACTGCAGAGTGGACACAGAGGCAGTGGGAAATCCCTCAAACCTTGCCCACCACCCCTGTTCCTGAACTGAATTTACCTCCCCTCCCCGAAGACAGGCATGTGGCATTAGCAGCATGGAATTTAATATTTTGTTTCCCTATAGAACATTTTTCTTACATTAAAAACATATTCTGGATATAATTTTAATCACATACCATCTCATAGGTGTTCTTCCTTTTTTTTTTTTTTTTTTTTGGTTGTTATCTTTCTTATAAGAAAAATAATATTCTACTGGGCACAGTGGCTCATGCCTGTAATCCCAGCACTTCGGGAGGCTGAGATGAGCAGATCACCTGAGGAAAAAGACCAGCCTGGCCAACATGGTGAAACTCTGTCTCTTCTGAAAATACAAAATAAATTAGCCGGGTATGGTGGCACATACCTGTAGTCCCAACTGCTCAGGAGTCTGAGGCAGGAGAAGTGTTTGGACTCAGGAGGTGAAGGTTGCAGTAAGCAGAGATCATGCCGCTGTGCTCCAGGCTGGGCAATAGAGTGAGACTCTGTCTCAAAAAAAAAAGGAGATAGAGAGGAGAAAGAAGAGAGGAGAGGAGAGGGGAGGGGGAAGAAAGGAAAGGAAAGGAAGGAAGAGAGACGGGGAGAGAGAGAAAGGAAGGAATGGGAAAGGGAAAGGAGAGAAGGAAGGAAGGGAGGGAGGGAGGGAGGGAAACCTTGAGGGACAGTAAGGTTTTATTCTTTAACAACAAATCTTTAATGAGCATATGCTATCCTAGTCACTCAGCCAGACTGAGAAAGCTTAATAAGCAATCATTTCATAAAACTCATTGAGCAATAACTCAGGGGCAGATTTACCAGGAAGCTAACCAAGCTTCAGGTTCTCTCACTTGCCTGGAGCCCTTCCAATCTTATTTATATTTTTGTAATCATAATTGTGTACTCTCTTTCTTACATTAGACCCCACATTGTATAAGCCTCAGGTTCCCACAAAACCCAAAACCACCTCACTCTTGACATGTTTTGGGGTGGGAGGGATATAGTAAGGAAGCAAGCAAGACCTTCCAGCAAAGAAACTCATCCTGCCAGGGGATGGAGGCAGAGGGGGATGAGTCTGTGTGACTGGGAGAGGAGATGATGAAAAGGTGCATGACCAGAGAGCTCAGATGTGCTGTCAAGGAGTTTGGACTTTATCTTCTACCTGATGGATGACAGAGATTTTTCAGTAGGTGGCTGCATTTTAAAAAGATAACGGTAGGCCAGGCGAGGTGGCTCACGCCTGTAATCCCAGCACTTTGGGAGGCCAAGGTGGGTGGATCACCTGATGTCAGGAATTCGAGACCAGCCTGACCAACATGGAGAAACCCCATCTCTACTAAAAATACAAAAATTAGCTGGGTGTAGTGGCACATGCCTGTAGTCCCAGCTACTTGGGAAGCTCAGGCAGGAGAATTGCTTGAACCCAGGAGGCGGAGTGCAGGGAGCCAAGATCGCACCATTGTACTCTAGCCCGTGCAACAAGAGCAAAACTCCATTTCAAAAAAAAAAAAGTAATGGTAGCAACTGTGTAAGGAAACAGATTAATGAAAGACTAGAGCCAGGGTCATGAGTCAGCAGCATAATGAAAGAGACCAGCAAGAAAACATTGAAGGTGTAGGTTCAGGCAATGGGGCTGAATGTGAGGGACATTTCAGAGGGAGAATCTACCTGGGAACCCACTGGAAGGTAGACCAGGAAGTAGCATTAAAAGTAGTCTTTAGATTTATAGTTTGGGTGCATTATAATGTGGATAACAAATCTCTCGACTCAAAGAAAAATATGGGAAGAGCATTGGGGTTTGTGGAGGAATTAATGAGCTGTATTCTGGATAAGGTGAATTTTTCTACATTATTCTTCCGTCATTCTGGAAACATATAAAATTCTAATTTAACTCCTTTTTAAAAGAGCTGCTACACATTTGAAAGAAAAATCACTTCTACATAACCTGGTGCTTTATAATTATAAAATATCATTATTCCAAAAATCCTTATACTCTATAGTCATTAATTAAATCAAAATTTCTTTCTAAAAATATAAAACGGAATTTAAGTATACAGGCAAAAGTCTTTCTTGTTGATAAATTATGAATCAAATAGGCTTTAAAATAATTTGGCATCCTCTTTGATGGCCCCCCAAAAAATTGGATCTAAAATATCTGCAAATAGCTTATAGGATGAAAAAGGGCAGAAGACTCCCCACGTATATCATTAAGTGAAAGGCAGCTGAGTGGGTAAGGAGGGGGAGTAGCAGTAAGCTCTGCTTGCATCCTGGTGGAAGTTGGGGATTAAGGGAAGAAAGTTTAAGTTGCACGAAAGATACATATATGGCAGAAGCAGTGAATTACATCTGCAATCCACATCAAAGAACAAGAAACAGATTTGGTGCCTTGATAAAATTACATGAATTAGACATTTAGCAAAGCATAAAGCAGCATGATGTCTCAAGAAAAAGGTCATCTAAATGTTCCTAAAGGACTGTTCACTGAGATTATTCAGAAAGACTCAACTCCTCGAGGATGAGGGACATCTGTTTTTGGTGCAAGAGCTTTTACAGGGCCCATTAGACTTCATGACTTATTCATTGCCATTTAACAGGAAAACGATTGCCAGGGTGCCCCACTCCTAATTTAGTGCTGTGTTTGCTGGGCCATGACACTGCTGTACACAACAGAAAGAAGCAATGGGTGCTCCAGAGTTACCATGAAAGTTATCAGGTCAGCTTAACATCCATGGAACATTCCTTCCTGTAACTATGAATTGGTACACTGGGATTCTGACAGTACACTCTAACCACATTTCTGCTCTTAGGATTAGGTGTTACCCCCTTTTCCTGGATTTATCTCAAACCTGATTAAAGTTAATTCTCCTGGTTCTCTGAGATTTTTAATAATCCTGCAAGCTAAAGGTTATTTTAGATATTCATAGAGTCACCACCTGCTCAATCAAATGGTCAGGAATTTTTTAAAATAATAGTGGAGGCCAGGTGCCATGGCTCATATCTATAATCCCAACACTTTGGGGGTCCTAGGCAGCATGATCACTTGACACCAGGAGTTCAAGACTACCTTGGCAACATAGCAAGACTCCATCTCTACAAGAAAACATTTTTTAAATCAGCCAAGCATGGTGGCGTGCACCTGAAGTCTCAGCTACTCAAGAGGCTGAGTCAGGAGGATCACTTGAATTTAGGAGTTGGAGGCTGCAGTGAGCTATGATCACACTACTGCACTCCAGCCTGAGCAACACAGCAAGACCCTGTCTCTTAATAATAATAATAATAGTGGAGGGGGGAAGGGAATTGTTGTTTGATGGGTATAAATGAAAAAGGTCTGGAGATGTGTTTCACAACAATGTGAATATATACATACATAGTACTGAACTATATACTGAAAATGGTCCATGGTAAAAATAACATTGGGGCAAAAGTTCTCATTATTTATCATGTATTTTGCCACAAGAAACCCCCAGGCCCTTAATGGATGCCTCAGAACCACAAGCTCTCCCAAGGAAATCTGTCTTCCCATTGCTATTTTTGTGTAGTTTCTGGTCTGATTGTTGAATCTTTAACTGTGTATTTATCAAACAGAAATTGAGCAGTACATTCAACCGATAGCATATAATCTGAAGCTACATTAAAAAGAATTATGTGTCTGCTGCTGTAAGAAGTTATGTAATTCATAAACCAAGCCCCTAGATACCGTGCTGCAAAGCAGGGGTTGTTGATTCCAAAATCAAAGCCAAAAACTGTCTATTCTTCAGCATTCCTCATCACAGAGGAAAACAAAAACGTAAGTGACTGAAATAGCATGAAGATGGACAATCATTTCTATTTTGCTTGAGAATATAAGTGGCTTTGCTGTAATGAAGTATATGCATCCCAGAAAATCTTGTCTTCTATAACATTATACATTAAAAATAGCAGGGCTTTCGAGAAAAATTGGATTAGCCACAGACTACTCAAACCTATGGCAGAATGCTAATAATAAGAAGAAGAAATCCTAATAAAATACTAGCACAGTTTAAAAGATGTGTCAAGTTCCTAACAAATACTACAAATACTAAATAATTAATATAGATGTGGTTAATATACGTTCTTATTCTAGTAAATAGCAATTTGATGGAAAGGGGTGATGGAGGGCTGGGGCCACTGAGCTTTGTAGAAACAAGGACGATATTCAGAAGGATCAGGGAAAACCAAGCAAAGGCGACTTCCAAGGCAGAGCAGTGGCCAAGGTGAGCCTAGAGTGAGAATATGGGTTGAATAGGGATCAAGAAATGCCTGTCTTCCTCTGTACCTTGCTGGGCTCTACTGCATCAGTACATCTTATGTTCAGCTGCTGTTATCTGGCAGTGTAAAAGATTAATATGCTGGGTGGATCATGTATGAAGCAATGCAAATTTGGTATTCTTTTGATATTACCCTAAATTACCAATCATGGCAAAGCTCCTTTGAATTACAGAAATATATATTCTACCAGAATAGACTGTACCTGCATTTGAACATTTTCTGACAAAGCATTTGAACAGATTTGACTCAGGACAAATTAGGAATCGACTCGGTTCCAATCCCTGCATCAGTACCTGTCCACAAATCCTTCTCTGCAGCCAAATAAGTGAATTTTCATCTAAAACTGGTAGAAGACTTAACCTTTCTCAAACAGCCACTGAAACTGAGTAGCTGGTTTAGTGCTATTAAGAGCATCTGATATACAAAGTAAGCAGAGAAAATTTCAATGTCTTCAGAACTGTTGTTAAATTTGATGTTAATTTGTCAGTAATGACTACTGGAAAAGAGCAGTCATTAAATGCAGAGGACTCTCATAAAGTGTGGTCCTCAGGCCAGTGACTGCAGAGTTGCCTACTGGACTTGTTAAAAAGGTAGATTCGTGGGCCCAACCCAGGGCCCTTGACATCAGGCGAGCTGGCAGTAAATAGGTAATAGGTGCCGAAATCTTAACGTTGTTGAGATACCCAAATGAGTCTGGTGCTCTCTAAAGTTTGAGAAGAAATATTATAGTGGTTTCTTGCCAGATAATACAAATGGACATAGTGGATAATCATTGTCTCATAAGATATTTTTCAGGTCGAACGGGGCAAGATGCCCCAATAGGAACAGCTCCGGTCTGCAGCTCCCAGTGAGACTAAGGCAGAAGGCAGGTGATTTCTGCATTTCCAATTGAGGTACCCAGTTCTTCTCATTGGGACTGGTTAGACAGAGGGTGCAGCCCACAGAGAGTGAGCCAAAGCGGGGTGGGCTGTTGCCTCACCAGGGAAGTGCAAGGGGTTCAGGAACTCCCTCCCCTAGCCAAGGGAAGCCCTTGGGGACTGTGCCATTGTAGCAGGACAAGCCGCAGACAAAACCCCTCAGACACTGAGTTCAAGAAGGAAGGGCTTTATTCGGCCGGGAGCTTCAGCAAGACTCTCGTCTCCAACAACTGAGCTCCCCGAGTGAGCAATTCCTGTCCCTTTTAAGGGCTCACAACTCTAAGGGGGTCCACCTAACTCCAGCAGACCTGCAGGAGAGAGACCTGACTGTTGGAAAAAAAAACTAATAAATGAAAAGCAAGAGCATCAACATCAAGAAGAAGGACACCCACGAAAAAAAAAAAAAAAA
>NW_012115088.1:2067771-2119784 GCF_000951035.1 Colobus angolensis palliatus | reverse complement strand
AGATCAAGACCATCCTGGCTAACATGGTGAAACCCCGTCTCTACTAAAAATACAAAAAATTAGCCAGGCATAGTGGCAGACGCCTGTAGTCCCAGCTACTTGGGAGGCTGAGGCAGGAGAATGGCATGAACCTGAGAGGTGGAGCTTTCAGTGAGCGAGATCGCGCCACTGCGCTCCAGCCTGGGCAACAGAGCAAGACTCTATCTTAAAAACACACATACACACACACACACAGACTGACAAATCGGATAAAGACTCAAGACCCATTGGTGTGCTGTATTCAGGAGACCCATCTCACGTGCAAAGACACACACAGGCTCCAAGTAAAGGGGATGGAGGAATGTTTACCAAGCAAATGGAAAAAAAAAAAAAAAAATGGGTTGCAATCCTAGTCTCTGATAAAACAGACTTTACACCAACAAAGATCAAAAGAGACAAAGATGGGCATTACATAATGGTAAAGGGATCAATGCAACAAGAAGAGAAAATATCCTAAATACATATGCACCCAATACAGGAGCACCCAGATTCATAAAGCAAGTTCTTAGAGACCTACAAAGAGACTTAGACTCCCACACAATAATAGTGGGAGACTTTAACACCCCACTGTCAACGTTAGATAGATCAATGAGACAGAAAATTAGCAAAGATATTCAGGATTTGAACTCAACTCTGGAAAAAGCAGACCTAATAAACATCTATAGAACTCTCTACCATGAATCAACAGAATATACATTCTTCTCAGCACTACATCACATTTATTCTAAAATTGACCACATAATTGGAAGTAAAACATTCCTCAGCAAATGCAAAAGAATGGAAATCATAACAAACAGTCTCTCAGACCACAGTGTAATCAAATTAGAACTCAGGATTAAGAAACTCACTCAAAACTACACAACTACATGGAAACTGAACAGCTTGCTTCTGAATGACTATGGGTAAATAATGAAATTAAGGCAGAAATAGATAAAGTATTTGAAACCTATGAGAACAAAGACACAATGTGCCAGAATCTCTGGGACACAGTTAAGCAGTGTTTAGAGGGAAATTTACAGCACTAAATGTCCACAAGAGAAAGCGGGAAAGATCTAAATTCGACACCCTAACATCACAATTAAAAAAACTAGAGAAGCAAGAGCAAACAAATTCAAAAACTAGCAGAAGACAAGGAATAACTAAGATCAGAGAAGAATTGAAGGAGATAGAGACATGAAAAATCCTTCAAAAAATCAATGAATCCAGGAGCTGGTTTTTTGAAAAGATTAACAAAACAGACCGTTAGCCAGACTAATAAGAGAGAAGAATCAAACAGAAGCAATAAAAAATGACAAAGGGGATATCACCGCTGATCCCACAGAAATACCAACTACCATCAGAGAATACTATAAACACCTCTACGCAAATAAACTAGAAAATCTAGAAGCAATGGATAAATTCCTGGACCCATACACTCTCCCAAGACTAAACCAGAAAGAAGGCAAATCCCTGAATAGACTAATAACAAGTTCTGAAATTGAGGCAGTAATTAATAGGCTACTAACCAAAAAAAACCCCAGGACCAAATGGATTCACGCCTAATTCTACCAGAGGTACAAAGAGGAGTTGGCACCATTCCTTCTGAAACTATTCCAAACAATAGAAAAAGAGAGACTCCTCCCTAACTCATTTTATGAGGTCAGCATCATCCTGATACCAAAACCTGGCAGAGTCACAACTAAACAAGAAAATTTCAGGCCAATATCCCTGATGAACATCAATGTGAAAGTCCTCAATAAAATACAGGTAAACAGAATCCAGCAGCACATCAAAAAGCTTATCCACCATGATCAAGTCGGCTTCATCCCTGGGATGAAAGTCTGGTTTAACATACACAAATCAGTAAATGTAATTCATCACATAAACAGAAACAATGACAAAAACTACATGATTATCAATAAATGCAAAAAACTCCTTCAATAAAATTCAATACCCCTTCATGCTAAAAACACTAAATAAACTAGGTATTGATGGAATGTATCTCAAAATAATAATAGCTATTTATGACAAACCCACAGCAAATATATTGAATGGGCAAAAGCTGGAAGCATTCCCTTTGAAAACCGGCACGAGACAAGGATGCCCTCTCATCAATCCTATTCAACATGGTATTGGAAGTTCTAGCCAGGGCAACCAGGCAAGAGAAAGAAATAAATGGTATTCAAATAGGAAGCGAGGAAGTCAAGTTGTCTCTGTTTGCAGATGACTGGATTGTATATTTAGAAAATGCCATCGTCTCAGCCCCAAAACTCCTTAAACTGATAAGCAACTTCAGCAAAGTCTCAGGATACAAAATCAATATGCAAAAATCACAAGCATTCCTATACACCAATAATAGACCAACAGAGAGCCAAATCATGAGTGAGTTCCCATTCACAATTGCTACAAAGAGAATAAAATACCTAAGAATACAACTTACAAGGGATATGAAGGACCTCTTCAAGGAGAACTACAAACCAATGCTCAAGGAAATAAGAGAGGACACAAACAAATGGAAAAAGATTCCATGCTCATGGATAGGAAGAATCAATATGGTGAAAATAGCCATACTGCCCAAAGTAATGTATAGATTCAATGCTATTCCCATCAAGCTACCATTGACTTTCTTCACAGAATTAGATGAAACTACTTTAAATTTCATATGGAACCAAAAAACAGCCCACACAGCCAAGACAATCCTAAGCAAAAACAACAAAGCTGGAGGCATCATGCTACCTGACTTCAAACTATACTACAAGGCTACAGTAACCAAAACAGCATGGTACTGGTACCAAAACAGATATATAGACCAATGGAACAGAACAGAGGCCTCAGAAATAGCACTACACATCTACAACCATCTGATCTTCGACAAACCTGACAAAACAAGTGATGGGGAAATGATTCCCTATTTAATAAATGGTGTTGGAAAAACTGGCTAGCCATATGCAGAAAACTGAAACTGGACCCTTTCCTTACACTTTATACAAAAATTAACTCAGGATGGCTTAAAGATTTAAAAGTAAGACCTAAAACCATAAAAATCCTAGACGAAAACCTAGGCAATACCATTCAGGACATAGGCATGGGCAAATACTTCATGACTAAAACACCAAAATTAATTGCAACAAAAGTCAAAATTGACAAATGGGATCTAATTAAACTAAAGAGCTTCTGCACAGCAAAAGAAACTATCATCAGAATGAACAGGCAACCTACAGAATGGAGAAAATTTTTGCAAATCTACAAAGAACTTAAACAAATTTACAAGAAAAAAAAAAATCCAAAAGTGGGCAAAGGATATGAACAGACACTTCTCAATAGAAGACATTTATGCAGCCAACAAACACATGAAAAAAGCTCAGCTCATCATCACTGGTCACCAGAGAAATGCAAATCAAAACCACAATCTCACACCAGTTAGAATGGTGAGCATTAAAAAGTCAAGAAACAACAGATGCTGGAGAGAATGTGGAGAAATAGAAACGCTTTTACACTGTTGGTGGAAGTGTAAATTAGTTCAATCATTGTGAAAAACAGTGTGGTGATTCCTCAAGGATCTAGAACCAGATCCTTGGTTCTAGAAATACCATTTGACCAAGCAATCCCATTACTGGGTATATACCCAAAGGATTATAAATCATTCTACTATAAAGACACATGCACACCTATGTTTATTGCAGCATTATTCCCAATAGCAACCCAATCAACCCAAATGCCCATCAATGATAGACTGGATAAAGAAAGTATGGCACATATACACCATGGAGTACTATGCAGCCATGAAAAAGAATTAGTTCATGTCCTTTGCAGGGAGATGAAGCTGGAAACCATCATTCTCAGGAATCTAATGCAGGAGCAGAAAACCAAACACCACATGTTCTCATAAGTGGGAGGTGAATAAGGAAAGCATATGAGCACAGGGCAGGGAACATCACCAGGGACTGTGGGGGGTGAGGGGTCAAGGGGAGGGACAGCATTTGGAGAAATATCTAATGTAGATGACGGGTTGATGGGTGCAGCAAAGCACCATGGCACGTGTATACCTATGTAACAAACCTGCACATTCTGCACATGTATCTTAGAACTTAAAGTATAATAAAAAATTTTCAAAGCATGTGCTACTAATTATCTGATACAACCTCATAACAGGCACGGGATAAGGGGAAGGCAGTGCAAGAATAGGCTTAGACAAGCACTGCCTGATACTGCCAAAGGATATTACACATGAGACATTAACCTTCAATGTGCATCTATTCTATGAGTGAACATTCAGGAAAGTACAGGTTATTCACATATTGGATATAGGTAGGTTGATAACCAATCTACAACAGTTGGGAGGTGTCAGGAAAAGAATTGTATATGTACTTTAAACCTACATGTACCTGTACAACTAGAATAGTTTCATAAATACTAAACTGCTTGCCTATTGGATGGTGATTAGCCACTGGCCCTGCCACCTTGATCCCTTCTCTGAGCTCTCCCACCAAGAGCTAAAAGCCCAGAACACAAGGGGCTTCCACAACCCTATTCCAGGCCATGGCCAGCATGTGCTATGATTGGACAGTGTCCATGACATGTTCATTATTTTTTAAAATATCCCCCTTACCCATGAGATCCCTGAAGAACACCTATGTGCAAGGTCCTTGAGCCTGGCAGGACCTTCACTCTGTGCATCTGATGTCATTGGCAGCTTTCCATTCAAAGAGGAACACCGGGGAATCTACAAGCTTCAGTATCCAGCAGAGAGCATGCTCTGTTGTCTTCTGGTCCCTATAGCCATCTCTGCCCAGAGAAACCTGAATTCCTTACCATTTAAGAACTGTTTTGTCTTTACCTGTTGGCACCTTTTCGTCAACCACATCATTGTCCTACTGTGGCTTGCCCTACATAGGATGAGACCCACTTGGTGCAGAAAAGACTGAGAAACTTCTTTAAGACAAAGCAAAACCCTTCAGGCTTTGGTACCCTTGGCCAGTGCTTCAGAGTAAGAAGGGAAACATTCTACTTAGGAAAATAGTGAGGAGTTGAGGTTCCCTGGAGAAAGATCAGGGAGCAGAAGAGGGATTTGGGAGAAGAACACTATTGAAAGAGGTTTGTTTGCCATGAAGAATGCAACATAAATGCCCTACTTTTCTCCTTATAAATCTTTTACTGCATAGTAAAGTCTATATTGCTCACTAATGCTTGTGCAATAAACTTAGTTCTGCAATCAGAGTAGGTACCAGTAAAAAGTAGAGGCTATCTGTGTGGATACTGTACCAACTGGGAGATGATAGGACGGCTGATATCCAAACTATAGTGCCTGAATTCATTTAGAAATTCACTCATTCATTAGTTATTTGTTTATAACTTTCTCATACTATCAGGAGGTACAGTCATGCCAATCAGGCTATAGCATCAAGAATGAATATTCTTTGTTACATAAAAATCTTAATCAGCTGAACATATGGGAATTTTTAATCTCTTAACAGTTAACAATTATCAATCTAAAATAACTGTACTTGCCTTTGAGTGTGTCCAGTCATCCTCATTCTTCCCTTCTTACTGCCACAGCAATTCAGCCATTTCCTTGTCAGGCAGATGATGATCTGACTCCAGGATATAGAGGTGGAGGTGAGATTGTGAGGTCAAAAGGTCCCTCTGCTGTCCCATTCCAGATGTGCTAAATTCCATGATTGAATTGTTTTTCTTCCAGTTAATCTAGAAATAAGAGTAACAAAGGACCATTTTATTACTTCCTAAAGAAAATCTTACCTATACAATGCCCCACCCCTAGTGAGCCTGGAATAAGTCATTGTTTGGTTAGAAAGAGCATTCAAGAAGGCTGGCACTTATATTTACAAGTATACATCTAAAACACCTACTAGGTTTATTGTACTTAGCCTCAAAAACTTTCAAATGTCCCATGCCTTGTTCTAATCAATGCCCATCTTTCTTCACTCATGAAATTTAGAAATAAAAAGAGCAATAAAAGGTGAATTTTATGATACCCATTTGGCAACCACCAGATATTGGAAGGAGTACAGTAAAGTACTAATATAATGACGGCCAATTTTGTAGGTTATATTTTGGTCAATTATGTTTTTCTAGGAAATTATTCCTTTCATTTACATTTTTTGTTGTTTGTTTGCTTGTTGACACAGGGTCTTGGTCTGTTGCCCAGGCTAGAGTGCTCACTGCAGCCTTGAACTCCCAAGGACAAACGATCCTCCCACCTCTCAGCCTCCCAAGTAGCAGGGTCTGCAGATACTTGCCACCAAGCCTGGCTAATTTTTGTATTTTTTGTTTTGTAGAGATAGGGTTTTGCCATGTTTCCCAGGCTAGTCTCAAACTCCTGGGCTCAAGCAATTGCCTGCCTCAGCCTCCCAAATTGTTGGGACTACAGACGTGAGCCATTGCACCTGGTCATTTAAGTTTTCAATTACATTGGCTTAAGGTCATTTATGGTATTCTCTATTTTTCTTTTATTTGATGAATCTACATTTATGTCACTTTCTCATTGCTAACATTGGTCATTTGAATCTTCATTCTTTTGTCCTTAAGCAGATTTGCTAACAATTTTTCTATTTTAAATATACTTCAAAAACCAATTTTTTTGTTTGGTTGGTCTATACTAATACTTTTGTCTTCTATTTCATCAATTTATCCTCTCATCTTTATTATGACTTGCCTTCTACTTCTTTGTTCTTATTACTTTTTGGTAGTTGTTCTTTTTCTAATTTCTTGGTTTAGACATATATAACTCATCAAGTTTTCATATTTACCGTTTTGCAACATGAGCATTTAAGGTCAGGAATGTCTCTCTTTGAAATGTTACATTTCATTTTGATCTGGGTCTAATTTCTCTACACTGACTCCTTTAATCTGCAAGTTATTTAAAAGTCTGTTTTTAATTTCTAAATATAGATAGTCATTGATTTCTAAATTTAATTACATCGTAATCAAAGATCATTTGACATCAATTCTCTGACATTTGTTGAAGCTTGTTTTGTAACCTCATATTGAGTCAATTTTTGTAAGCATTCTACGTATGCTTTGGAAGAAAGAAAGTCTGTTAAGACTTTCAGTTGAGATGTAATTGAATATTTATCATTTACAATCCTTATGATATTGTCAGTTTTGCCATATATAGTTTGATGCTGTTGTATCAATGTTGGATGTGTTCAGATTATTAGTATTTATATCTTCCTGGTAAATGGAATGGTTTATCAGTGTATGTAAAGGTACACAGGTGCATACATATGTATATATGAATACATTTATATTCATATATGTTCACTGTATATAGTGATATATACTGCTATATTATTCTTAAAAATGGTTTTGTCCTAACATTTTGCTGCTATTAATATAGCTGCAGCAGCTTTTTTCTTTAGTATTTGAATGATTTATATTTTTTCATTATTTCATTTTCAGCCATTCTAGTTTTATGTGTCTCTGGTAACCAGCATGTAATAGGATATTTTTATTCAACATACATGTTATTTTACCTAGAGAATGTAATCCCTGTTTATTTACTGTCCTTACTGATATATTTCCTTATTTCTTTTTGATGTTTTTTTCTTTTCTGCTTTGTAGATACCTTACATCCCTTTAAGTCCCTTTACCCTTCCCCTGTTGATAATATAATTGTCTTCAATATTTTATCTACATATATTGAAAACCATATCAAGATATCTTCAACTATTCCAAGATGTTCTCATTCCCTTTTTGTTTTGGAAACTTCCTCTAGCAATTTTTTAAGATACCATAAAACTAGTATCTGAAAATCTCAGGTTTATAATCCTGCTACGTGTTGAATCTGTTAGCTTTCACATATAGTGGCTTGAATGCTCATGTGTTTTGTAATTTTTTTTATCACGAACTCTTCTTTTGCAAGGTTAGATATAAGAACTATGAGCACCCTGGCTTGAGTGTGTATATTTCTCTATCTGGAGAGGTTTTGCATTTGCATTTGTTACTACAAATTGTATCCTTATCAAATTTTCCTGGTGTGTAGACTTTTTTTCCATCCCCACTCTTTAGCTGAGGCTATTGCCCTTTGAAGGTTTTAGTTTTATGCTAGAATGGCAGTTCCAACTGCCAACTTTGGGCCCAAAATCTTGATCCTGTTCCTTGTGTGGTTATGATAGACATCTACAACTTTTAACCAGGACTGCCATCATATCACCTCACATGCTTACAGCTTTTGTTGGCATTTTGTTTATTTCAGACTCCTGGGGATTTCCTTGTATTTCTGGGCACTCCACTCTACTGTCAAAGGGGTGTTTGTTTTATTTTATTCAGCATTTTCTAGCTATATTAGAGTGGGAGAGTGTTCCAGTTACCTAGTTCTCTGTATTGCTAGAAATGTAAATCCCAGGACTAGTTTGTCATTACTCCTCTGAAATTTTATGATGATGTAATTTGGTGTGGGTCTATTTTCATTCATTGTGAATTCAGCAGCCCCTTTCAATTTGGAAATTCATGTTCTTCAGTTCCAAAAATATTTCTTGTATTAATTTTCTGATAATGTTCTCTCTTCTTTTTCTGTTCTATCTGTATGATTTTTTCAATTTATCCGATGTTGGACTGCACACCTTTTTTCTTCTATTTCCTGTCTTTTACCATTTAGTTCTACTCTCTGGGAAATGTCCTCAACTTTGTTTTCCAATTATTCTATGGATTTTAAATTTGTGCTCTTTTAAATTTTCTAATTGTTCCTTTATTAGGGCATTCTGCTCTTCTTTCTTGAATATATCCTCTCTTACCTGAGAAATATCAATTGTGCTTATTAATTACAGTTTCTTTAAAAGTCATCTTCTGCTCTCCAGCATGCATTATGTCTATTTCTACAAAACTCTTTTCTGTTTTCTGGTGCCTGTGTCTGGTTGGAAGATTCTAGGAAATATCTGGTGAGCCTCGAGTGCCCATTCACAGTAGAGTTGGGCATTGAAAAGCTGATAGGAAGACTGGCATACATGGCTGGAACTTGCCAGAGAGTGGACTCTGTGGGTTATGATTGGATCATTGGGCCACCCCTGTGACACTATTGAGTTATTTTTCTTCTTTGGGGGGAGTTGTTTTCTCCAATTTCCTACCTGGAGTGTATATCCCTGGCTTTCATGTCCTTGCTTTAGGTGAGAAAAATAGCCAATCAGTGTGTTCATTTTCACTTGACCTACTTATTTTCTATCCAATAGATCCCAGCCTCTTCTTTGTCCTGTGTCACTACTTGAAAATCCCTCTGTTTTAATTTCTCCAGAAAATATATTTCTCTGGGGATATTGGAGTGACCATTATCTAAGAGTGGGGTTGGTACATAGACAATTTAGAGTCCTTACTCAGATTTTCATATTGTCTCTTTGTTTTCTTATTACCTTCCATACTCCTCAGTGATACTGATTCCTGAGCCTGTGTAGGGCTTCTGTGAAGCTAATCAACTTGCTTTTCTTTGATATCCCACCTTTCATCGCTACCTGGTTAGGTTTAAACTCTCTGATCAACCAAGTCATTTCTCATTCTCCTATTTGCTTTTTATCTTTATATTTTATTGCTCAGGTCTACAGCTTGTTTCATCAAAGATAAAGCGAGAATTTCTCTTTTGAGGTCTCCTTGTTATTTTGGAGCAAGAGGCATTCTCCTTATTCCAGCATTTTTTTTTTTAATAGGAAGTTTTGTCAATAGAGAAGAACATCAAGTTGGGATCCATTAAGTAGAAGTTGGTTAAAAGAACTTCTGTACTTACAACTCTCCAAATCATGAGCATGCTCTTGTAGTGTCAAATAAAAAACAAATCTGGACTTATGTAAGGAGAGACTGTTGAAAAGGATTATTGCAAGAGTGGGGAAAGACTATTCCCCTCTCTTGCAATAATCCTTTTCAACAGTCTCTCCTTAGACTTTTCAATTGTCTCTCCTGTCCTTGACAGAACAGGCCAGACTTAAGATCTACATATCTTAAAGATCGGGCAGAAAAGTGACTTTAATAGGGAAGAATAATAAAGCTAGAAAGTGCCAGGTGTCGGCCAGGTGCAGTGGCTCATGCCTGTAATCCCAGCGCTTTGGGAGGCCGAGGTGGGTGGATCATGAGGTCAGGAGTTCGAGACCAGCCTGGCCAAGATGGTGAAACCCCGTCTCTACTAAAAAATACAAAAATTAGCCAGGCACGGTGGCGGACACCTGTAATTCCAGCTACTGGGGAGGCAGAGGCAGGAGAATTGCTTGAACCCGGGAGGCAGAGTCTGCAGTGAGTCAAGATCATGCCACTGCACTCTAGCCTAGGCGACACAGCAAGACTCCATCTCAAAAAAAAGAAAAAGAAAAAGAAAAAGAAAAAGTGCCAGGTGTCATGAAGTGGGATGAACAAGTGGTGGTAGTTTTATTGGACAGTGGATCAGAAAATGTTTTACCCTGAGGTCAGCTGACACTCAGGATAGGGCATTACAGAGAGGCTGAAATGCCAGCTCAGGCTGAGGATGGGTAAAAGTTTAGGGATGTGGAGGAAAGAGAGGAGCTTAACTCAAGTTTGATCAAGTCATGGTAGTATTATCCAGATTGGTTTATGAGGCAAAGAATGGGAATTTGGAGGGTCTGTGTCTAGACTGGTCATAGGAAAACAAGGGAGGAATCAGCAGTCTTTCCTGAGTCCTAGGGGAAATGATGGCTGCCTGAAGAAAGCCATTTCTGGGACACAATGGAGCAGTGGAATTCATATAACTGCCTTTGTCTTTTATGATCACAGGGCTCAGGTAAATGCCAACACTCCTAGTCCATTCTTTCTCTCCTCCCTTTTATCCCTGACCCAACCAGCCTCTGCATGGAAGCCTCTGAATGGAGCCTCTCACTCCCACTCCCTTCACCTTTGCCTGGCCAACTCCTGCTCATCATTTGGTAATATGCATAGGCAACGCCTCTCCTGGGAAGGTGTCCCAAACTACCTCTCAAAATACATCTGAACTGTAGTGTGTCCTCTCTGTAGATTAATCACACTGTACGCCATATCTGCTTAGTCCTTGAGGACAGAGCTGTCTTGCTCACTGTTGTACCCTCAGCACTTAGCTCAATGGCTGAAGTTCTTCAGGCTTTCAGTAAACAGTGAATAAAAGCTTGTTGGGGGAGGTGGGGGAGTTACCAAAGCTGTGACTTTTGGAAGTCAGCCTGTTCTCTCAGACAGCTGTGAGAGAGAATCATCTCCAGATCCTCCGCACATTCACAGAGTGATGATTCAGCGGCTTGATCAGCCAGCCCTCCACCCTGGGGATTCTTCACTGGCTTTTCACATCAGCTGACAATTAATGTGAAGGAAAATGGAAGAAGAAACAATGTACTGATTTCCATTTCATCTTCTTAGCTGTTATGAAAAAGTGCTTTCAGCAAAGGGGTTGAAATTAACTTTAAAAATGGAATAGTTATCTGGTTTAATATAACTGATCACTGAATGATGATGCTGGCGCTATATTATTGAGAGTCTTTTTTCCGACCTTCAAAGTAGGGAGAAAAATATGGGTGAACTTGAGAAATATTTTCCGAGGGAAATGTCAACTTTTATACTCAAAAAAGCACATTGAGTCTAGCATGATTATAGAGTTTAAGGGGTACATGGGAATCATGTAGTTCAACCCCTTTATTTGTAATTAAGAAAATTAAGGCTCTGAGATGTGACATATCAATGTTTACATAGGACCAGGAAGAAACCATGTCTTTTGTTTCCCAAGTTGGGAATATTTTTTCACTAAACCAAAGATGAGCTTTATTTGATTTTTTTGGTTAATTCACAGAAGAATTCTTACGCTGACAGCTGAAAGAGGAAATGCATAACAAAACCTAAAGTAATTCAGGTTTTCATTTCATCAAACATTAGACACCAGAAAAGGGCCAGAATTTTTAAGTGTAAATGCAATATCATACTGTTGTTGAGAAAACCAAATGGAATACTTCTGAATGTAGTGATCAAATATCACGGAGAGGTCATCAGTGTTAAGATTATAAGTCATCAAAAGAGAGTAGAGGAAAATCTCTGTTACTTGATGAGATACAGCCCAGGGGCTCTTGTCTTCCAATGTACTTCTTAATGGGTCATGCCAGGTGATCTCTGATTATTTCCATCTATTCTACCTCGGAGCCAGGCTGAAAATGCTAACTCAAATTTCAGGTAGAGGATTATTTTAAACTAGCAAAACATAGTGAACTATTTTTTCCCTTATCTAATAGGTTTCCTGAGGGGTTGCTAAGTTCTCAAAACCTCTAACGTAGGAGTCAGAAACCTTTCGTTAGTACTTATAAGTCATTTAATGTTCACTTAGAGGGCAGGAAGTAAGGTGGTATTGGCTCTTTTATATGAAAAGGGTAGTGGTGTGTTGATGCTACAGAAAGATGCAGGGTGCCAAGGTCAGGGGTCTTTGGGTCGGTAATTTCTCCTGGGTGGACCAGCACAGGCCTGCATCTTCCTCCCGTAGCCCCTAAATCACCTCCCAACCACCTGGCCTGATAGTGCTGGGAGTTCCCACCCATCCTGTCATACCATTAATTGTCACACAGCCTCAGGAGAACGGTGGTTACCCTGAAAAAAGGAAGAGCCAGCCTGGCATTAACACCTGAACTTTGGTGCTCCTAGGAGGCAGCCCAGCTCCCACAGCAAGACTATAATGTTCCTCTGTTGAACATAAACCATTTCACAGGACACCAACATTAGACAGGGCCACCCTATGTTCACCATGAAATAAGATAAGAACAAGACCATTGTGATCATGTCTAAACACAGACCAAGAAAGAAAAAAGACATGTCTATTTCAGAAAAATCACTAAGCTTACCCCTTTTCTGGCTAATGTCAGTGACCACTGCTTCTTTATCAATTATGGTTTTAGACCCATTTTGTTTCTCCCACCTTCTAGATAAAAGTATTAAAATATCAAATGACAAAATTACTCTCCTTCCTCACAGCATTCAGTCCACAGAAAAACCTCAGTTCCTTAAGCCCTTCACAAATCTCCTAAAGCAAATTCAAATTCCATAATAAGTCCTTTCTAAGTCTCTCTTACTGAGATTGCCTGTTGTTTCCCCTGCTGTGTTGCCCCCACTCGTTGCAACAAGCTAATGAGCAAGGTGAGGGGGAGGGGGTTCGCATAAATTTAAGGGATACAATTACAGTTTTGTTACATGGATATATTGCATTGTGGTGAAATCTGGACTTTCAGTGTTACCTTCACCCAAATAATATACATCCTACCCATTAAGTAATTTCTCATGCCTCACCCCACCACCCCTCTGCCTTTCTGGGTTTCCAATGTCTATTATTTCACACACTACATTCTGTGTACACATTATTTAGCTCCCACTTGTAAGCAAGAACATGCAATATTTAACTTCCTGTTTGAGATGTTTCACTTAAGATAATGACCTGTCTTGACAGTCTTTGATTGATGGGCTTCAGCAATCATTTCAGATTGGTGATGTATCAATTAGTAGTTCAGAGAAATGTTAAGAGTCTTTTTCTTTTCCATCACATGTGCTTTGTTTTGATAAATGAGAGATACCATCCCATTATGGCAATCAGCATTCAGCCTTGAAGAGAATTAAGGGGAAAACGGGCACCAAAAGAGAGTGTTACCGGAACTTCTACCTTTACTAATGCTGTAGGAATAATGCTTGACTTATAACTAGTACTCAGGCTGGTGGCATTAATTTCTATTATATTGAAATTTATATTCTTAAGCAATGCTTTCATTTGGACTGATCTAATTTTATTTCACTGTTGGGCCCCCACCAAATTTTTATAATTTCAATGCCTAGTTAGTTGTTATATGAAACAAATATGAATATGAAATATTTTCATTTTTCTTTAATCACAAAACAGAGCTTTAGTTTGCCTAAATTTCCAGGGTCTTTTGTTGGAATTATTGGGGCTATGCTTTAGGAAAGTGATTTGCAAATTACTTCTGTGGTTGGAAAGAAAGGATGGGCCTAAGTAAAATTAGTCCCAGAATTTCAACAACCTAACCTGAACCTTTGGTTCACAGAAGACCATAATTTTTGGCCAAGTTTCCCTATCAGCAGCCCACCAATACTTGAAATGTTGGCAAGTCATAATGAGAGGTGACAATGTGCTAACAGCCCTCACTCTCAGCGCCTCCTCGGCCTCGGCTTCCACTCTGGCAGCGCTTGAGGAGCCCTTCAGCACGCCACTGCACAGTGGGAGCCCCTCTCGGGGCTGGCAAAGGCTGGAGCCAGCTCCCTCTGCTTGCGGGGAGGTGTGGAGGGAGAGGCGCGGGTGGGAACGGGGGCTGCACGCAGTGCTCACAGGCCAGCACGAGTTCCCGCAGGCGCGGGCTTGGCCGGCCCCACACTCAAAGCGGACTGCCGGCACCGCGGGCCCAGGGCAGTGAGGGGTTTACCACCTGGGCCAGCAGCTGCGGAAGTTACTCCGGGTTCCCCAGCACTGCCCACCTGCATGCACTGTGCTCAAATTTCGCAGGGCCTCAGCTGCCTCCCCGCGAGGCAGGGCTGGGGACCTGCAGCCCGACATGTCCGAGCCCTCCCTCAGCCGTGGGCTCCTGGGTGGCCCGAGCCTCCCCAACGGGAGCTGCTCCCTGCGCCGTGGCACCAGGTCCCATCTACCACCCAAGGGCTGAGGAGTGCAGGGCAGCTCCACCTGCAGCCTCAGTGCCGGATCCATTAGGTGAAGCCAGCTGGGCTCCTGAGTCTAGTGGGGACTTGGAGAACTTTTATGTCTAGCTAAAGGATTGTAAATACAGCTATCAGCACCCTGTGTCTAGCTCAAGGTTTGTAAATATACCAATCAGTACTCTGTATTTAGCTAACCTAGTGGGGACTTGGAGAACTCTTCTGTCTAGCACTCTGTGTCTAGCTAAAGGATTGTAAACGCACCAATCAGCACTCTGTCAAAACGGATCAATCAGCTCTCTGTAAAATGGCCCAATCAGCTCTCTGTAAAATGGACCAATCAGCAGGATGTGAGTGGGGTCAGATAAGGGAATAAATGCAGGCTGCCCGCGCTAACCAGCAGCAAGCCACTCAGGTCCCCGTCTGTACTGTGGAGTCTGTTCTTTTCCTCTTTGCAATAGATTTTGCTGCTGTTCACTCTTTGGGTCCACGCGGCCTTTATGAGCTGTAACACTCACAGCAAAGGTCTGCAGCTTCACTCCTGAAGCCAGCGAGACCACGAACTCACCAGGAAGAATGAACGAGTCCAGATGCGCTGCTTTTAAGAGCTGTAACACCGCCAGGGTCTGTAGCTTCACTCCTGAAGTCAGCAAGACCACGAACCCACCCTGAAGGAAAAAACTGCAGGCACATCTGGATATCTGAAGGAACAAACTCCAGACACACCATCTTTCAGAACTGTAACACTCACTGCAAGGGTCCGCGGCTTGGTTCTTGAAGTCAGTGAGAGCAAAAACCCACCAATTCCGGGCACAATAAGTAGAGCAAGGGAAAATAATATGGGGAAAAATAAGCATTTTTTTTAACTGTATGACTACAGTGGCTGTTGCAGTCCTTAGAAGATAGTACAGTACTGTGACCTATGAAGCAGTATAGTCTAGGATTATATCTAAATGCTATAAAAATTCAAAATTAAGGACATGTAAGTTGAGAAATGGGATGAGTGGACGAAATTCAAATGGACTACCTTGTCAGTTCCCTGGTAAGGGGAAGTAGGATTCAGAATCTAGAAATGCTCTAGAGAAATCTTGGGGAGAGGATATATTTAAAGAAAATATATCAGTCCATACTGTCATAGAGAATGGGGGAAACAAATATTAACATGACAATTGTAGTAGGTTGAATAGTGTCCTCAAAAAAGACATGTCTGTGTCCTAATCACATTCAAGACCTGTGAATGTGACCTAATTTGCAAAAAAAAAAAAAGCATTTTCAAATGTACTTAAGAATCTGGAGATAAGGTCATCCTTGGCAAGTGACAGAAGAGGAGAAGACACAGAAGAGAAGACCATGCGAAGATGGAGACATAAATTGGAGTGATGTGGCCACAAGCCAAGGAATGCCTAGAGCCACCAGAAGCTAGAAACAGCTAGTGAGAAATCGCCCCTGGAGCCTCTGGGGAAGCACAGCCTGGCCAACAACTTGATTTTGGACTTCTGGACTCTAAAACTGTGAGAGAATAGATTTATATTGTTTTAAACCATCCCCGTCTTTTGCAATTTGTTATGGCGGCCCCTAGGAAACTCATAACAATTACTCATGCAAATAAGACATAATTAAAAGTTGTGGACTGTGAAAAAAAAATTCTATGAAAGCAGACAACAGGCATACCTTGACCCAACCTTGGAGGGCAGAGAAGCTCTCCAAGAATCCATAGCAAAAGATCCTAAAAGATCATCCAAGAAAGCTAAATGGGTGCAGACACAAAAGAATTTTAAGAGTAAATAAGGTACTTTGCAGGATAATAAGATTTTGTGTAAACTAATATTGAATTGGTATGATTATGTAAATTAAGCACTAGTCAAAGACAAACTTGATATGAAGTTTTCTTACTCAGAATCCTATGACATGGCACATAAGTGCCCTGCCTAACCCTTTGCCAAACAAACAAAAAATGAGAATAAATATAGAGCAGGAAAGTCCGCCTCTGTGCTATTTTGGGCAGCTAGGAAGCCAGCCATCTGTTACCAAGTTTACAGAGCACCTTTTGCATCTTCCCACATCCACGTATAGGACTCAACACTGAAGCTGCTGGAGGACACTGAGAGCCCCCATCCCGTGCTACCTGAACCAGGTGTGTAATTAGCTCTGGAGTAAAAGATAGGCAGGTGCTTCTCAGAAGTAGGCCAGGCCAATAAGCAAGCACAGCACAAGAACCAGAAAGAGCCGTGATGTTGGTGCTCAGTGGAATTATGACTTCTTTTCATTGCAAAGAAAAAGTTTTTGAATTTTGAATTATTTATCATTTAATGAATGCTCCAAGTCACCAGGACTTTTTTTTTTTTTTTTTTTTTTTTTTTTTTGAGATGGAGTCTCGCTCTGTCCCCTAGTCTGGAGTGCAGTGGCGCCATCTCAGCTCACTGCAAGCTCCACCTCCCAGGTTCATGCCATTCTCCTGCCTCAGCCTCCCGAATAGCTGGGACTACAGGCACTAGCCACCACGCTCGGCTAATTTTTTTGTATTTTTAGTACAGACAGAGTTTCACTGTGTTAGCCAGGATGGTCTCGATCTCCTGACCTCGTGTTCTGTCCACCTCGGCCTCCCAAAGTGCTGGGATTACAGGCGTGAGCTAACACAGCCAGCCCATCAGGACTATTTTAAGTACTTTGTGTGTATGTATTCATTTAAGCCTAACAAATATATTTAAAATATGCTATTTATAGTCCCATTTCATAAATGAGGAAACTGAAGTGCTGAGAGCTAAGTAGATTGCCTGCAGTCAAACAGCCTACAAGTGGCAGAACTGGGATTCAAACCCAGGCTGCCTAGCTATAGAATTCACACTCCTAATCACTGTATTTTGTATAATCTCTCTAATCTCCGTGATAATAGTAACAAAAATAACTACCACTATCATAGGATTCCTTCGGTGCCACTTTGTCAGCCAGAAATCTCTGCAGCCACTATGACCTCTGCCCGAGGTCTCAGGCCGCTAGGCCCACTCCACCCACTCAGCCCAGCAGGTCATGCTCAGCTTGTCCCCCAGCCTGGATCCCGTGCCCGCCCGCTGCATCTGCCACAGCCCACATCTGGACCAGGCATGTTGCAGCAGGCTTCCACCTTGGGCGCCAGTATCTGAATGACAGGAATGCAGTGGCACCCAAAAACTGGGAGATGCCAGCAAGTGCAAAGCCCCAGGGGTGTTACAGCTGTCGCCCAGGGAGTCCCAAGGTCTGAGCCCCCAAGAAATGGGGTCTTTCTCTTTTTCCTGCCCTTGGTAGCTTGGTGAATGGGAGTGTGTCACAGCTCGTTCATTCCCACCGCCTCGCAGTTCAGAGAACGGAGGCATGTCACAGCTTGTTCAGTCCTGTGCCTGCAACTTGGCGAATGGGGGCATGTAACAGCCAGCAGTTTTTTCTCACTCCTGTAGCTCAGTGAGCAGGAGCACGTGTTACAGTAGTTTGGTGGGTTCCAGCTTCTTGTCCCACAACTAAGAGGAATGAGGTACACAGACACTGGAGAGTGAGCAAGGCAGAGAAAAATTTTGTTGAGCCACAGGAAACTCCAAACACCAGAGGGGACCCGAAGTGGGTAGCCCACTGTGTGAGAGGGGGCCTGAAAGTGGGTAGCCATCTGTGAGACTGAGTCCAACATTTATATGGGCTCAGAATGGGGGACCAATCATGCTGATTGGTCCATGGGCGGGCCTGAAAAAAGCACCATTTAATTAGCTAAAAAGACATCGAGGAAGTTCTCACTCAGCTCGTGGAGTCCACCCAGAACTGGCAGCTCAGTTTTCAGGCTTCAGGCTGTCTTTGGCATAAAGGTCGGGTTTCACCAGGTACCTATCCCTGTCTGCCTAGGAATATGTCTGTCTCCTGCTGCTATCACTACTAACATTATTAAATATTGACCAATAAGGAAGATATAATTATCACCTTGAATTTACCAAAGAAGAAAGCAAGGCCCAGAAAGTTGACAAACCTGCCCAAAATCACACAGAGACTAAATGGGAGACTACATCAGATCCTAGGGAGTCAGATTCCAGGGCCTATGGAATTTACCACCACTATAGTGGCTTCCAATTCAGGCATTTGACTTTGTGCTAGGAAACATTCCTGCATTGTTTATATTTTCCATTTATTTATTGCTTCCTGCCCCCAGACCCTTAAAGCCATCTCTAGGTTTTAATCTCTGAGTAGGGACACAATCTCACCACGTTCTTCACCTTAACCACACCAAGTTGAACTCTGTCCTTATTCCAACCAGTCCTTCTTTTCATATGCTTTTCAAATAGCAATAATAATAAACACTGGTTGTCTTTTGAGCTCCTACTATGTGACAGGCCCTCTGCTATTTTGCTTCTATGATTCCAATTAATCCTCCAAGAAAGCCTGTTGGGTATGTTTTTAAGATTATCTTCACAGTACACATGAGGATACTGAGGCTCAGAAATGTTAAAAGCCTCCTGTAAGTCACACAGCCGATGCTGCCAGAACTAGAATTCCAGCCTATGGCTGTCAGATTGAGCATGACACTGAAATACCTCGGCCTCTTAAACATGTCTGTATCTATGCGACTAGTAATCATGTGAGGAAAGGAACACATGGGAACAGTCACCAGGTTCCTAGGCCAGAAGGCTGTACAAAGGGGAGTATCCTTTCCTGTGGAGTATCGGGTGGCTGCTTGCAGCAAAGACCTGGAATGGTTGGCAAACAGCCTTGGACCACCCTGATAAGGTTCTTGATACTTTTGTTATGTTGTAGCCCAGAATCACACAGCTTTGCAGTTCAGAACTACTAACTATCTCATCCAGATGTGATCAGGCCCTAAGGAAATGATTGATAGGAACCTACACACAGGGGGCTGATTGGAACCTTGAAATACCTGCATATGAATTTACAGGACAAATAACCCCACAGGAAAGACCAGAATGTGAGACCTACTGACCAGACCTCCCCAAATGCTAGATCAGGAAGTTGGAAGATGTTTATTTTTCTGGCATATTCTCGGAAGATCCTGAAGACAAGAACCGGGTCAGTAAATTAGGGGCACTGCTGTTAAGCCTGTCCTGTATCAGCCATTTTGTACCTGTGCAACCTTGGGGAAATGACTTAGCCTCTATGAACCTGAATCTTCTCCTTCATTAAATGTATCTACAATTAATTCCTCCTCAAAGTGTTACTGAAAAGATTAGAGATTTCTATAAAGTAGATGAAACATTATAAATCTCAGATGGTAATTACTGTCCCATATGTCTTCTATAGGCACCTGCCTGCCACCACCTCAACTGAAATATCCATGCTGCTTATTCAGATACCGTTTCTTTATTATTGGAGAAAAACTAATAATTCATTTTCATTTACTTTCATAATATCACACCAAAATAGAATTCCTGATTTTGCAAGTTCTTTTTTATCAGTTGTCCTTTAGGCCAACAGCTTTCTGAGCACATTTCTAAGCACACTTTCTGAGAAGGTTTCCCAGGAAGCCTTCTCCAAGCTTTGCTGTAGGGTCTGTTTCATGGAACTTTCCTGTGGAGAAGCTGCTCTCTTCTGTGGGATGAGGATTCTTATTTCAGCATGGACCCCCAGAAAATAGCACTTACAGACTCATCTCCAGAGTGGTAATTCATATTATTTTAGCTACCTGTGCCTCTCTATCCTCTGAATACAGCACAATTTCCTCATATCCACTGGCATTAAGGGGTGGCAGCAAACTGTTATCCTTAATATCAAAAATCTGTCTCTGTGATGGGTTTAGAGGCAAGTCCCAAAGATTCAATCTTCTAAAGGATTAGAAAATCTAATATATAAAGAAAAGTGAAAGATACCAACATGCTTATTCTTATAAAGGCAAGAAACCAGCTATTCCTCACTGAAGAACAGAATACCAAAAAAAAAGAAACTATGCTGCAATCGAAGGGATTAAGAAAAATGTCTGACAATCTTGTTAAATGTGAATGAGTTCAATTAGGATATTGTCGACTCTCCTCTATTTGGAGACTTACAAGATTTGGTTTAGACACACCTACTGGGGACAGTTTGGTGCAGTCCTAGATGTGTCCTTGCCCAAGGGCTGACAGATGGATTGAATGACCTCTCAGCATCCCTTCCAGCCTCACACTTCTGTTGTGCACTGATTGTTGGACTGGCATGTTAGCTGAGTCAGATTTGCCCTTGCAAGCCAGTGGAAGAGTCAGCTGCATGAAAGAAAACAGGTAGATTCTTTGTCCCCAAAATAAAAGCCTCTCTACCCTGTTCCAGACTAAATTGTATCATTAGAGGTTTATTTTTCTGAGTCACAAAGTATTTTTGATCTTCTAGAGTTCCTCACAGAATGCAGGCACTGACACTTAGTGAAGATAAAGTAACTAAACCTTATCAGATAAGGGCTTGGCAGAGACCAAGGCCCTGCAGCATCCTCCAAGACTGGAGATGCAGGAAGAGGGAGGCCCAGAGCAGTCACGGGTAGACAGAGGCAGGACTGTGAAGACAAACTGTGTCTAATTAGAAATGATGCTCCAAGCTCCTGCAGAGATAGGGCTTTGCTCCCTTCCATCTGCGTTCCATCATGCCTTTGATGAAGGCCAAGCTCCTACCAGGCACAGAGCACTGGCTAAGGCACTGGGGACACTATAGTAAGGAAACAGATGTGGCTTCTGCTTTCCTGCAAAATACTGAACATGTAGTGAATTACTACATAGGGGGAGGTCTACACTCATGCAACAAATACTGAGTGGCTAATTTACGTAAGGCACTGTTCCAGGATGGGTGGCAACCAAATAGGCAAACCCTTCGCCCTCCCAGAGTTTACTTTCTGGCAATAGGAAGTTACATCATGAAAGAAGCACCAGGTTCTCTAAGAGCTACGACAAGGAGACCTACCCTAGCAGCCAAGTCTTCCTTGAAAAGGGACGTTTATGTTGACAAGTGAAGGCTGAGTAGGAATTGGAGAAAGGCATGTGTTGGAGGAAAAATAGGCATCTAGAGAATGTTCCATCTAGGTGGGGCGCCGTGGCTCACGTGTTTAATCCCAGCACTTCGGGAGGCCAAGGAAGGCAGATCACTTGAGGTCAGGAGTTCAAGACAAGCCTGGCCAATATGATGAAACCCTGTCTCTACTAAAAAAAAAAAAAAGAAAGAAAAATACAAAAATTAGCTGGACCTGGTGGCATGCACCTATAATCCCAGCTACTTGGGAAGCTGAGGCAGGAGAATCGCTTAAACCCGGGAGGCGGAGTTGTAGGGAACTGAGATCACCCCACTGCACTCCAGCCTGGGTGACAGAGAAAGACTCCGTCTCAAAAAAAAAAAAGAAAAAAGAAAGAAAAGAAAAAGACCAAGAATGAGAGAATGTTCCATTTGAAATTACCAAATACTCCCCAGCTACCACAGTGTTTTTGTGTGGTAGGATGAGGGGTGATTTATATCTTTTTTTCTTGCAGTTTTTCAAGTATTTGCAGGGCAAGTAATTTTAAAACAATATCAAAATTATACCTAAAACTATTTTATCTCATTTTTACCTTGTAGCTTTAATATATTGGTCTTCAAACTATTACTTGCCAATTATGATCAAATTCTATATGGATATGATATAATTTGGAAACTCAAATTCAAGATAAAATAATTTTACCCTGATGATGAAAGCGTGAAGTGTAATTCCAAAATATGTTTGGTTACCATATGCAAACAAAAGAATGTGTTTGACATCGTGACGCAGATTTTCCCCCACTAAGTTGGACATGAATTATAGGTTGGTTCCTGCACTACAGGTGGACCTGTGGCAGCCCAGCAGTATCTCCTATGTATCAGAGGGAACAGTTACTGATGTCCATATCCCCCAAAACGGTTCCCGAGCCCTGTTAGCCTTCTTACAGGAAGCCAACATCCAGTACAAGTAAGCATTCCTTTTCACTTGCTATAAAATTTGTTTGTACTAAACTGAACCAAATGGTAGTTATATGTAGGTTATTTATCAAGTGCTTATGACAGTGTGTTTGGTACAATTTTTCATATGGGGAAAACTGACATGAATATATTCACCTTGAAGAGCTTCTTAGTCCAATGCGGGATGGGAGCAACCACGTGGACCTTTCATTTCACTATTGACTGTTACCACTAAGTGATCAGTGAAACAACAGACATTTTTCTGTGAAGAAAGGAGAGCAGCCTAGCAAGGCCTAGAGAGTGGATGAGAAGGCAGGAGTGGAAAAGGCTTTCTGCAGGAGCTATGCCAGCCAGGCAGAGGCAGAGGGGATCACACAAGCAAAGGAAGAAGCAGCATATGAGTGCAGAGTGGTTAGTGTATAAAGTGCAAGTCAAAGGGCAGAAAGAAATGATGCTGGAGAAACAGGGAGCTCCAATGGTGGGAAATCTTATGTGCAGGGGCAGCAGCTCAGACCTTGTCTTGTGGGTGGTGCTGCCCCATTGCAAAGGAGGTGCATGCCAGTGGGGTCGGGTGGAGGGGATAAGAAACACTAGTCCAGAGAAGAGGGAGTGAGGCTCTGAGTAGGACCAGACTAGTAGGATCATGAGAGCATTAAAAAAATATGTCAGAGCAGACTCTCCTCATGTTGGATGGTAAGTAGGAAAGGAAGAAGTGAAAGGATGACTCCAAGTTTTCTAGCTTGGGTAACTGAGTAGACAAACTTGAACAGATTTAGATATTTTGAGGGTTAGTTTTTAAAAAAAAAAAAATGGTTAAAGGAGTAAGAAAAGAGCAGTTGGGGCCGGGTGCAGTGGCTGACACCTGTAATCCCAGACTTTGGGAGGCTGAGGCGGTCGGATCACCTGAGGTCAGGAGTTCAAGACCAGCCTGACCAACATGGTGAAACCCTGTCTCTGCTAAAAATACAAAAATTAGCCAGGCATGGTGGTGCACACCTGTAATCCCAGCTACTCGGGGGGCTGAGCAGAAGAATCACTTGAACCCAGGAGGCAGAGGTTGCAGTGAGCTGAGATCGCACCACTGTACTCCAACCTGGGCCACAGAGTGAGACCCTGTCTCAAAAAAAAAAGAAAAGAGCAAGTGGAAGATAGTCAGAGGAGTTGAAGAAGAAAAGCAAGACTTTAAAGAAAGAGATGGGTCCAGAGTACCAAGTGCTGCAGTGATATCCAGCAAGCAAAGGACCAACCAGTATCCTTTGGATCTGGCAATAGAAAGAACATTGATGACTCTAAAGGTGGATTAGAATGTTCGCACTAGAAGACACAGATGTGAACAGGAGGTGAGAACACACAGCAGCAGAGTCGATTCCTGTTCTTAGCAGTTAGAATAAGAGAAGCAGAGAATGAGAAGTGACTGGGAAGAGATGCATTGCTGATGCCTACCTGGTAGATTTGGGATTTGTTTGTGTAGGGGGGAAGTCTTAATGTATTTATAGGCTGAAGGAAGAGCCTGTAGGGAGGAAGACATTGATGATGCCAGAGAGAATGTGCAGAAAGAAAAGTGTCTGAACAGCAGGAAGGATACCTCATTTTCTAAAACTAAAGAGATAAATGTGGTGGATCTACTTAAGATTGTAGAGAGGAAAGTGGACACGCCAAAAAAGATTACAGCCAATGGCTAAATTTTCTGGATGAATGAAGAAGCAAAATTATCTACTGAAAGTAAGGAAAGAGGGGTTAAAGGGTACAACCAAAAGAAAAACTGGGGTATGAACAAAGAGAAGTGGTTGTTGCAGAGAAGAGAGATTGTAACACTGATACAGAGTGGGAAGTTCTGTTGGATAGGACCATGGAAAGGTCAGGGTGGCAAGAAAGTTAAGGTCCTTAGTGAGATACTGGTTCAAGTATTCATCCGTGGTCTAATATGGATTGGAAGGCAGGAGCATCTAGGAGGGATAAGGAGACCAAATGGAAGAATCAGGGAAGATATTAAGGTCTTTGTATTGAAAACAATGTAGTGTTACTGAGGGAAACAAATGGGAAGGAAAGAAGTTCTGACAAAATGTGAGTAGTTGGATGCTCAGAGTCCTAGGGTAGAATGTATATGGCTGGTGACAAGATCCACAGGGTAGCCATAGAGATTATTGAAGGGGAGTGTTGCGTGGATATCTTTGAGGCTGGTGCAGTCAAGAACAGGTGGCCTAAATCACCAGAGAATTATCTTGAATCTCTTTGGCTGGTGGCAAGATTAGAGGAGGAGGGAGAAAATGTACTTCTGGGGCAGGAACATCAAGGCAGAGCCAAGAGTTCGAGGAAAGCAGCAAGAAGTGACATGATGTTTCAGAGAGGATGAGCGTTCCCTGGAAGCCAGAAGATTCATGGCATACAGGAGAATATGCTGACCTTCCTCCCTTCTACCCCACGGTAGGCAGGTGGAGAGGGAGACTGGGAATAGAAAGCCACAAAAGAATGTGTATCCTTTAAAAAGTCAAATGTCTGATGAGAATAAAAGAGTTCCCTGAAGAGGCTAGAGAATGTAGGAAGTTAATTTACAAAGGAAGGGAGACTCCAGCGGGCACAGGGAAAAGCAGGTGGAGAAGAGAAGGGACGTCAGTGGAAGATCTAGGAGAAGTGCGGTGTGGTGACTTGATGAGATGAGACAGAGAGGAAGGGAGTCACTTACCCTTTGCTGGGAATCCTAAGATTTTGGGGTTGAGAGGCATGAATGTAAGTGACTACTCCACCTACCCAAACTTTTTAGCAAGTTGTTGTACTGTCAAAACTGGCACAGAGTTTGGGGGTCTGGGAGGGCCTGGGACCTAGGGTGGGCTGATGGCTCTGTGAGTTAATAGTGAGGGCCCAGGCTCTCTGGAGGGCTGAGCCAAGAGGTGCCAAATGGCAGGGACATCTCTGGTCCACACAGAGACTGCCCTGCCAGAAGGATATCTACAGCTTTATTAAAGTCCTGATATGCTTTTTACAGAAAGGTATTTTATCTGTGCTTCTAGAACAGAATCACAGCTGTGTATAAAACTATTGTTCATACTGGACACATTTTAGTCATTGCTCTAGCTTTGAAGGCCTACTCTGATTCTCTGAATGCCTGACAGGAAACAGCTTGGCAATTATATCTATAGGTGCTCAGTAACCACTCACATGCTTCATTAATTACTATTCAGTAGAAAAGAATATACCAGTTAGTTTAACAAGTCTCTATTTCCTGTCATTAAATATAGGTCATGTGGAACTGATATAGAATAAAATATCACACTTCATGTCACAGAGAATAAAGTCTAAAAAATGAGTGTTTTAAATCAGTTGCCTCTTCATGGAGAACAGTCATTTAGAATTATTCATTTCATTGGTGCCAAGATAATAACATATGAGTCAATTAAATTCCATGGGCCCAGTAGGTAGAGATCATTTTAATTGACTTTTAGTATTGTAGCCTGGAGTGTTTTCAAAAGATTGTCATTTACTCTGTACGAGAATACGTAATGTATAGCTATTGTGATTTTTAAAGTGGAGGTGATGTGACTCCATGTGTCTGGCCCCTAGGTGATCAATTCCCCTCTAAGAAATGATTCATTCTACCATAAAACATTTTGGTCATTCTATAAAGTAAATACCTATAAAAGTTGGTGATGAAATTTCTATTTTTTGGCCAGGTGTGGTGGTTCACACCTGTAATCCCAGCACTTTGGGAGGCTGAGCTGGTGGATTACCTAAGGTCAGAAGTTTAAGACCAGCTTGGCCAACATGGTGAAACCCAGTCTCTACTGAAAATACGATTAGCCGGGCATGGTGGTGCGTGGCTGTAATTCCAGCTGTTCGGGAGGCTGAGACATGAGAATCACTTGAACTTGGGAGGTGGAGTTGCAGTGAGCGAAGGTCACACCACTGCACTTCAGCCTGGGTGACAGAGCAAGACTCCTCAAAAAAAAAAAAAAATTCTATTTTTTGAGGGTCCCTCCCCACCCTGGAAACTTTGAGGAGGTGGTTTTGTACTGAGTAATGGCATCACTCAGAAAGTTTATAATAGTTCTAGTCACCATTACAGGAATATACACAACGGGGGTAGGAATCATCACAGGCTGTGAAGAAGTAAGAAACTACAACAGTTTACAAAGACCATTCTGAGACTCCATTTCATAGCTTTGTCATGGATGTGCTAGTTTCTAGTCAACTACTTAACAAGGAAAATGGGCCTTGACCTCCAGTGTCACAATTATTTTTTAATTTAAGGCTGATCTCCTAGGGCCTGCATTTGGATGCAATGTAAGTTACTGAATAGAGACCTGGGTTGGTTTGCTGGGGCCACCGTAACAAAGTACCACAGAATTTAACAATTGGAAATTCAGAAGGAGATTCTAGTATAGATTTCTGCCTTTGGCAAATCCATCTACATTTTTTTTTTCCTTAGTTTCTTGGGATCGAAAAAGTAGCCAGGAGAAATAATAGATGATCTTGGTGAGGGAAACATACCTGAAGGTTCTCTGCAGTATTGGAATATGTTGACAATTTATAACTACCCCAGCCCTAGTCAAACTCGCATCCCTCTTGACCATCCCAGATTCTCCCCTAACACAAGGAAGTTAGAAAATTAACATGGAGCTCCATTTGGCTGAAGACTTACCTTAGCAATATTGTAAAATTCTTTAACCCATACAAGCCTAATCATCTGTAACTTCTTACTTTGAGGGCAAAAAAGAAAGCACTAATACAGATGGTGTTCAAACCAACAACAACCTCCCACTCACATTTTGAGCCACAGCAAGCAGCCGTCAGGGACTTAACCAAGCTTTGAGCCTCCTCACCTTACCTTGATTTCTAAAATGTTTTCAATTTTAAAATCAAAAATAGAAACAAAAAAGAAGTAAGCCAATGATCAATTCCTGATTAAGTGCTTTGTCCATAGTAGGTGCTCAATAAATAACAAATAAGTAAATGAAAAAGAATGTCCTATACCCGGTATGATCCTAAGTTAATTTACTTTCTTCATAGAATGGAAAATATTTCTTTAGGTGATTCAAGATAATTTTTTTAAATAATTTTTAAAACTTAATATTTAAGGCTTTAAATAACTTTCAGCCTTGAAAGTTATTTAAAGATGCCATTATATGTTCTTTTAATAGCACTTAAACCATTAAACAACAAGTTGTTTTGGAAAATAAAATATGAAAGCAAAGCTTTTTAGCCACCTGCCAGGCCCAGTAAAATCACTGGGAGGCTTTCTAACATCTTTAAGTAATGCAAATGACTGAAGTGCTTTGCTACTGTGTGGAACTCTAGTTAGTGGAGGCTGGTGAGCATTGAGAAGACAGGTCTGTATTTATCTAACTCACATGTCACATCAAGAACACTAATGACTCCACCTGGAGCTGGTTCCACAAAGCCTGAAATCTCCCGCCCTGGCCTCAGCCTTTAATTTCCAAATGCATTCACTGTAATTGGCTGAGCTTCTCTTCTCTTGGCATTCTTGACACTGGCAGGTAGTGAAATCACTTTTTCCAACTCTGGGTATTTCTTCAGTTTCCTCTTGAGGACTGTAGCTTCTTTTCCCCTTTCCCTTTTCTCTCTGTCTTGGGTCAGGGGTGCTGGGTGGTGACGTGACCACAGTCTCTTGGTGATGGAAGGGATGTGCGCAGAAAGAAGCAGCAGGAAAAAGAAGGTGGTGAGGGCACGGAAGAGAAGCCTAGGCTCAGTTTTCATGAAATGACCCTGGACCTAGAATCTCAAGATTGGAATTTGGGTTCACCTTCCAAGTTCAAATTCTGGCTCGGCACTGACCAGAAAAGTGATATTGGTGAGTTCTTAACCCTTTTGAGACTCAGTTTCCCCATTTTAAAAATATCAATAACAAGAGAATCTACCACATAGACTATAGGGCTATTAACTAAGATTTTGTACATAAAATACATAGCACAGTGCCTGGCTGCTAGTAGGTAAGTAGTACCCAGTAAATCTAAGCGCTCGTAGCCATCATTTGGTTGTTGTGGCTGCGAATCAACAGCTATTGTTACTACTACTGTCACTGGAGGACATCTGCCTATAATTTTACACTTTAAATTCATTACACCACGTATTTAACAGTTTTCATTTCCTGAAAAATAACATTTTCCCAACATTTGGTATTTTTAGAAATATTGATCACCACAGTCTTTCTTTACATAGATGCATATGATTTTCTTTGGATGTTGCCTGATTTTTGCAATATCTCAATTTACTTTTCATCATGTCTGTCGTTCCAAATCCAGGATCCTCATAGAAGATCTTCAGAAAACACTAGAGAAGGGAAACAACTTGCAAACCCAGAGAAACCGAAGATCCCTCTCTGGATATAATTATGAAGTTTATCACTCCTTAGAAGAAGTATGTAATCAAAAGAGCTTTTTCGGTTTTTTACAGAGGCGTCTTTATCATTTAGGTCTAAGGGAGAAAATGATGTGCTTTATGCTTCTGGGGGAGAAGCATAAAGACAGAGAAGGTACTATGTGAAGAATATGTGTAGCTTTTAAGTGGCCCAGGCACCTTATCTCTTCTATTAAGTCTTTGATGGTATCTAAGAAGTATCAAAATAATTTTAATTTCACTTGCTTTACCCATACCACTTTTACATAGGATGTAGGAAGTGCAATGAAAGAGTGGAGAAATGTTGCTATAATTACAGCTATAGTGGCCTCCACTAAGAAGTCAAGAAATGTAAAGCTAACCAGAGTTTGAGAAAATGATGAGTAGAGTGGACCTTACTTGCACCCTCTGCAAAGTTGAGACCTCTCAAAGGCAAAGCTTCATTTGTGGCACCTCTGCACCTTTGAACATGCATTTTTATCCTACCTGGAGAACTGACAGACACCTCATCCACACTGCCTCATCCTTTACTATTCACCTGGACAGCTTGTTGTTCTGCAAATCTCAGCTTAAGCAAAAAGGTAGCTGTTCCTATTCTCCCATATTGGATTTAAACCCCTCCTCCACCAACACCTAGTGAATTACATGCCCCCGTAGCACAATTAAAAACTGTGATAGTTTTTAATTATGTAATTATGTGATCATTTTATTAATGCCTTTCACCCCTAATAAGCTACAAGTTCCATGAAGGCAGGCCATTTCTTTCTTATTCACCACTATAACCACTATAACCCCAGTGGCAGGCAAATAGAGACCTCCAAATACGTAGTTGTTGACAGAGGAATAAATGAATGAATCATACATTTTCCATGCTTCCTCTGAATTGAACAAAGAAATGCCAGACATAAAATAAATGAGATGCTGCTCTATTCTTAAGACGATTTTTGGTTCTCTTGATGACAACTCTCCTTTCAAAATTATCTCCACATATTTCGTGTCTCAACATGTTTTGAAGCTTAGAAGCAATAGAAAGGTTTCAGATAACTTTGCACACAGAAGTACTGCTAACATGCACTAAAAAAAAGTCAAATTTTACAAATATAATATAGATATGCATAATGTATGTGTATATACACACACACAAACATCCTGCTCATAAGCTTAAATACGAGTGGAAAGAAAAGAATGTATGGGTACTTTCCTGAATGTATTTAGCTATTTTTTTTAACATTGATCCTTTTATACCATAAAATGGTAGGACACTTTTGTGTTATTTTTTTACACCTTATAAGGCTTTTAAGTCAGGAATGAAGCACCTTATTCATTCAAATGTATCTTTTCCTGATGACAGGTAAGTGTATATGAATGGATCAGTGCAAATGTGTCACTATCACTAGAGAAATTATTCAGAGTTTGCCCTCTGAGAACCCTCTGATGAAGAAGGTTCTCAGTAGAAGAACCTTTAAATGAAAAAAAGATAATGCCTTTTTCTTAGCATCCTCTGTTCAGTGGCAAATTGTAATATATGGGACTTTAAGAAACACTTTCAAGTAGTTTGGACAGTTTTCCTAAAGTTGATTTATTTCTTTCCCTCTTAAATACTTGTGGAAAATAGAAATAAATTCCGATTTTCAAGAAGAAACCAGAACACATCAATTTTTAATAAAAATCTGTAGCTAGTATATTGATATATGGTAAATAATGGAAGAACAATATAAAGACATAAGCTACTATCTGTAAAGGCAGAAAATTAAATGTAATTTTAGGTATCCCAAAGAAAATTAAAAATAGAAAGTAGGTTTTTGTTCAGTTTTATATTCCATGTGCACTCCTTGAATTCTAAGACCTACTATTGTCTTTTTGTTTCCTTTTGTTCTCTAGAAGCACCATTATTGTGAGAGAGTCTTAACATAGTTTTTATTTATTTGCTCTTAGATTCAAAATTGGATGCATCATCTGAATAAAACTCACTCAGGCCTCATTCACATGTTCTCTATTGGAAGATCATATGAGGGAAGATCTCTTTTTATTTTAAAGGTAAAAATAAGCAATTGCTATGTAAATACATAATGTTTACCAAATATTCATCTTTTTCAACTTTGACTTATGGGGAAAAGAAATGAAACGATCTTTTATAAAGTCTCATATTTAATATCATCTGATAATCTCAGAAATATTTTCCCTTAGGTTTCTGAGCCATATGTCATTTTTGCCATTGGATATTCCAGAGAATACTGTTGCTAACATTTTCAGTTGTCGAGGCGAAGTATTTGTGAGTTGGTGCTGCTTAAGATGAACCAACGCAAAACTATATAAATGTGTGAGAAACTGATCTGGCTTGGCTCTGTGTCCCCACCCAAATCTCACATCAAATTGTAATTTCCAGTGTTGCGGGAGGAACCTGGTGGGAGGTGATTGAATCATGAGGGCAGATTTCCCCCTTGCTGTTCTTGTGATAGTGAGTGAGTTCTCATGAGATCTGGTTGTTTAAAAGTGTGTAGCCCTTCCCCCTTCACTCTCTTCCTCCTGCTCCACCATGTAAGACGTGCCTCCTTCCTCTCCGCCTTCCGCCATGACTCTTAAGTTTCCTGAGGCCGCCCCAGCCATGCTTCCTGTACAGCCTACAGAACTGTGAGCCAATTAAACCTCTTTTATTTGTAACTACCCAGTTTCAGGTAGTTCTTTATAGCGACGTGAGAACTAACTAATGCAGAAGCTATGTATTATTCTCATTCATCTCTTGACCCTGCATTCTCTTCTGTCTACTGACCTATAGCTCTCCATTCTTTCTCAGCCAAACTTCTAAAAAGACTGACCTCTAATCACCATCTCTACTTCCTCTCCTGTCATTCAGACTTTGACTCACCAGCCTTTGCCCCCACAAGTCTTCTAAAACTTCTTTCCAAGGCCAGCAACCACTCCTAGTTGATTCTCCTCCTGTCTCTCTGACCATCTTGGTCTCACTCACTGGCTCCTTTCTCCTTGTTCTTTCTTAGATTCAGGTAATCCCTGAGACTCTGTCCTCAGCCCTACTTTCATACCACAAACACTCTCTAGATAGACACAGTTAGCCCATCATTTCAGCAGTCATCCCAGATCTCTGTATCTATTGCAGTCCACCCTCTGGAACCTTAAATTCACCCCCATTGCCTACTTGACACTCTTCCCTGGATATTCAGAAAAGCACCTCAGATTCAGAATGGCATCCCTCTCTTCCCAATTCAGAAACATGGGCATCATCCTAAATTCCTCTCCTTTAACCATTCACTTTAAATTACCACCAAAAGCTGACCATTTTTTCTTCTGAATATTTCAGATCTGCCCCAGTTGCTTCTCTTGTCCTCATAGCTATTACCCTGACTTCTCTCTGTGTCTGTTCTCCCTGGACTATTGCAGTGGTTGCCTCACTGCTGAGCTTCCTTGGAGCCCCCATTCTTGACCCTCTCCTGCTCTAATCCATCCTCCACACTGCTGCCAATATGAGCCCTCAAACATGAGCAAGCAGACACACACACACACACACAGCCCCCCATAGAATACAGGAGGAAGCTCATCTCTTTTATTTAGTATCCAGGGAATCCACGTTGAGCTTTATCTGCTGTTCCTTCCTCAAACTGCAGGCACAGTTCCTCCAATATGGTATGCTCAGATTCTCTTCCAGGATTGACATGCCTTCCTCCAACTTGTCTGCCAAACAAGCTTTATGTCTTGCTGAAGTACTCAAGTGCTCCTCTTCTGAGAAGCCACCTTTTATTACTTAGGAAAATTAAACATAACACTCTTATGTTCCCATGGTAACTTATCGATATTCACATCATAATTGTTGATTGATTGCTTACATGTTTGCCCTCCCCACTAGCATATGAATTCCTTGTCTGTTCATGTTTGAATCTCCAGTACTGAGCACAATGTCTGACATTAAAAAGGATTTCCTGAAATATTCGTGGAGTGAATGAATGAAAATTAGATCCCCTGTAATTATAATGACAGGAGCTCCTATTGATTTCTCGGCTAGCAACCACGTTAACAGTAATATTGATATAGTTGGATTGTAAAGAAAAATCTGCCACTTGATTCTAGAAATCAAGTTGTTTTATGTTTTCATTTCATGGTATAATAAAATTTGCCTTTATCCACCTACAAAATATAGCTATTATTTAAGAACTATTCCTTGGGATGGAGAGAGAAAGGGGATGAGGGAGGACTTAGCTTTTTACTTAACAGTAACATAGTATATTACAATGAAGAAGCACGCTGAGCCAGGAGGATTGCAAGAGACCAGGAGTTCAAGACCAGCCTTGGCAACATAGCAAGAACTCATCTCTTAAAAATTAATTAATTAATTAAAATAAAAATTTTTTTTAAATAAAGAAGCAACCTATATTAGGGATTTTCCTTTTCCTTTTGTGCTTTCTAGTTCTTTTATTATAATTAGGACAATAAATGTATTGTTTCTGCATAAACAAGCCTGGACTTTCGAGATAGATAGGAACTCCCTTTGTCCTTTTTATGCGTTACCTAATGAACCACACTATAATGAAGAATTATGCTGAAACCTTATTAAATTATGCTGGTCAGTGAATCTAAAAGCCTGAGTTGGTTACTGTGAATGCTCTTGTTTTCAGCTGGGCAGACGTTCACGACTCAAAAGAGCTGTTTGGATAGACTGTGGTATTCATGCCAGAGAATGGATCGGTCCTGCCTTTTGTCAGTGGTTTGTAAAAGAAGTAAGTTAAACCCTTTATACAATGTCCATTTCAGCTAGTCAGTGCTTCCCTGTGTTTTTATTCTGCTTAACAAATGAAGTGGGAATTTGAAACCAATGATACCTGGTTGAATAACAGTAACACCTTGATTCCATGGGCTGCTTTCATGTTTATGAAGACCTCTTGTAACCCTGGCTCAGCTTATCCTCACCTGTGCCCTTGAAAGTGGGAATTGGCAGCTCTCATTACAGAGAAAGAAACTGAAGTTCAGAGCCTTCTTGAATTTGTGACAAATTAGGAACTAACCTAGCAATGCATATATGGCACAGCTAAAAACCCATTCTGTGGTGTTCCAAATAATTTCTTACAAGATATCCAGCTCAGAAAGTTCTACATTACTTGACTTCCTCCTCAAAATCATTCCACATATGCTCTAACAATAAAGAGATGAACAAGGGGTTGCTTGTGCCCTCCTGCTATAGGTCCGTAATTTAGATACCAGCAGACCTTTAGCATCTGTGGATTTAACATTCCTAGTTTTGGTTATTTTTCGGTAACCCTAATCATTGATGACTCATAATGATTTCTCATTTTCTTAATGCTTCATTTGAGTCACAAGCCCTCTGAGCTAGTGCGTTGAGTGGGTCCCTATCCCAAGAGTGGGCCAGCCTTTTGTGCCAACACTTTTGTATGTTCTGATGCTTTTCTATTCATTGTCAAGGATGTAGTATCTTTCATGGGTTTTTTTTTTAACCTTGACTTTTAGTTTTGGGAGTTGAGGGGTGACTAATACTGGTAATGAAAGTGAAAGTCGAAGGATATGAAGGGTCTTAGCCACAAAACAACTCGACAAATTTTTTAGCCCTGTACTTATAGAAAACCATTAAAGACACAAAGGATATTTAAATGTATCAGTGATATTTTACCGTGTTTTATGGGGAAATTATGTGCTGTAGTGGAATTTGTAACTTTGAAAACTCTCCTAGGTCTTAGAAAACATAGCTCACAAATGTCAAGAATGTACTGAATTTACAAAATGTCTCTCTGCCACTACCAAAACCACAAACGTATGCTTAATCTTGTAAGTACTGAGTAATAAAATTTTCTAAACATTTCTACTCAGTTTATTGAGTAATTTGCATCCTCTTAAAACCCTATTTCATCCTGCTAGGACAAATGCAAAAGCTAATAAGAAATTAACTCTATTACATTGCATCAAATACCCAATGTATACATATCAACGTGTTGTCTGCTATTTCAGGTTTAAAAAAAAAAAAAGAAATAGTTAAGTACAGAACATCTGTTGTTGACAGGATATGGTCGTGTATATTATTGAAGAACATGAGAATGTATCTCCCTAGCATTCTAGCTAAAGTTTTCCCTCACCCCCAACATATGCAACCTTTTCTTTATAACATCTAAAGTTACTTTGTCTATTATATGGTTATCATCTTATTCCTGTACCAACTCCAACAAGAGAAACTGCATCCATCTTGTTCACTGCTAAATCCCCAACATGTAGAACAACACTTGGCATTTAATAGGTGTTCAAATATTTGTTAATGCACTGAAATGATGAGAATTCAGTGGTAATAATGTGGAAAGATTTCTGGATGATGACTTGTCAAATCTTCTCATAGGATATGAATGGTTCCATCTGGGTTTTTATAGCATACAATCTGTGGAGCCATATACAGCAGCACTGTAACCTGGGCTAAATTTCCAAGGAAGAGAAGGACAGTGTAACCACAGGTACACAGGAAAAGGAAGAGGCATGTGCAATGACTGTCAACTGAGGGCAGTTGATTTTGGAGCAAGAGCAAGAAGCAATTGAGATTAGGCTCCATTTCCACCAATACATTGTTGGGAGGAGAGGCTTTCCTCTCCATCCTCCTCCCTCCTGCACAGGGCCATCACGTGTGCAGAAGAGTGAGGCCATTCCTGTGCCTCTGCTACCCTCCCAACACCTCTTTCACTCCTCCAGATTATGGCTGCCATCTGCTCCTCCGCTTTACCACTCCATTTTCTGTCTGAGCCATGGAAGCAACCAGAAATGAAACAAAGGAGGCCTAGAGGTCATTCACCCCAGTGTCACAGTCAAGGTGTCAGCTGGAGCCCTGGACATGGGGATGTGTGGCTTCCCTGGGGGATGATGTCCTTCCAAGCTCACTCACATGGCTGGTGGCAAGCCTTAGGTCCTCACTGGCTGTGGGCCAGAGATATCAGCTCCTTGCCACATAAACTTCTTCCTAGACCAGCTCAAAACATGGCACCTGGCCTCACTCAAAGCAGGTGAGAGTGAAAGCAAGAGAAAACAGGCCCCAGATGGAAACTACGGTTCTTTTGTAACCTAGTCTTGGAAGTGACCTCATATCACTTTTGCCATATTTTCTTCATTAGAAGTGAGTCACTTGGTCCAGCCCATACTCAAGAGGAGGGAATTATGCAGGGACAGATACTAAGAAGCAGGAATTGTTGGGGATCAAATTAAAGTCTGCCTACCACTCCTTGATGAGATTTCCCCCATAACCACTTACATCCTTATGCAAATGTGAACTGGAAGAAAACTTATCAGCCCTTCTAGGATCCTGATAGAACCTCAGATTGTATAGGTGTTATGTGCACACAGTTGGAAGTCAGGCAACCCCACACTGATGTCAGGGTAATGTCAGCTCTACCACTTACTGTCTGTATTATCTTGGTATCAAGTCACTTAACCTTTCTGAGCCTCAGCAAAATGACGATAATGATAGTATGTAACACATTGGCTTATTGGGAGGATTAAATAATATAATGCATGTGTTCTCTCATAAGTGGGAGTTGAACAATGAGAACACATGGACACAGGGAGGGGAACATCACACACCGGGGCCTGCCGGGGGATGGGGGAAAAGAGGAGGGAGAGCATTAGAACAAATACCTAATGCATGCGGAGCTTAAACCTAGATGATTGGTTGATAGGCACAGCAAATCACTGTGGCACGTGTAAACCTATGTAAAAAACCTGCACGTTCAGCACATGTGTCCCAGAACTTAAAATAATAATAATAATAATAATATAATGCATGCAAAAGACTTAACAGAATGTTTGGCATATAATAAACACTTAATAAAATCAATTATTATTACTATTATATCAGCAATTTGGTATTTTTAAATAACTAATGAAAAGGGAACAATTAAAAAGAAAATCAAGCCAGGCATGGTGGCTCACACCTGTAATTCCAGCACTTTGGGAGGCTGAGGCAGGAGGATCACTTGAGCCCAGGAATTTGAGATCAGCCTGGGCAACATAGTGAGACCCTGTCTCTACAAAAAAAAAAAAAATTAGCTCGGTGTAGTGGTGCATGCCTGTAGTCCCAGCTACTCCAAAGGCTGAGGAGGGAGAACCTGTTGAACTCAGGAGGTCAAGGCTGCAGTGAGCTGTGATGATGCCACTGCACTCCAGCCTGGGCAACAGAATGAGACCCTGTCTCCATCAATAAATAAATAAAAAGACTCTGGGAGGCCTAGGCAGGTGGGTCACTTGAGGTCAGGAGTTCAAGACCAGCCTGGCCAATATGGTAAAACCCTGTCTCTACTAAAATTACAAAAATGAGCTGGGTGTGGTGGCGCACACCTGTAGTCCCAGCTTCTCACGAAGCTGAAGCAGGAGAATTCCTTGAACCTAGGGGGCAGAGGTTGCAGTGAGCCAAGATCATGCCACTACACTCCAGCCTGGGCAACAAAGCGAGACTCCATCTCAAAAATAAACAAATAAATAAATAAATAGAAATTTAAAAATCAAAGATATAAAGGAACTCAACAACACTATCAACCAACAGGATCTAATAGACTGTGCCCAACAACAGCAGAATACACTTTCAAGTGCCTATAGAACATATTCTAAAATATACCATATCCTCTTCCAAAACATAGACCTCAACAAGTGTAAAATAATTGAATTCATAAGATGTGTTCTGTAACCACAGTGAAACCAAACTAGTAATTGATGGCCGAAAGATAACAGGAAAATCTCCAAACACTTGGAAATTAAACACATTTCTAAATGATCTATGGGTCAGAGATAAAATCTCATGGGAAGTTTTGATAATACCTTGAACTGGATAAAAGTGAAAATACAACATATCAAAATGTGTGGGGCATAGCTAAAGCAGTGCTGAGAGGGAAATGTGTAGCACTAAAGGTATACATTAGAAAAGAGGGAAAGTCTCAAAACAATAAGCTCTTCCTTCATTGGCCTAGAAAAATAGAAAATAAACCCAAAGCATGCAGAAGGAAGAAAATAATAGAAATAAGAGCAAAAATCAATGAAATTGAAAACAAAGTTATTACAGAAAATCAATAACACAATAAGCTGACTGGAGTGCAGTAGCATGATCATGGCTCAGTGCAGCCTTGATTTCCCAGGCCCAAGCAAACCTCTCACCTCAGCCTCCATAGTATTTGGGACCATAGGTGTGTGCCATCAATTCAGGCTAACTTTTTTAAATTACTTTTTGTATAGACAGGGTCTCCCTATGTTTCCCAGGTTTATCTCGAACTCCTAGGCTCAACTCCCACCTCAGCCTCCCAGAGTTCTGGGATTATAGGCATGAGCCATGCACCTGGCCTAGTTCTTTTAAAAGATAGATAAAATTGGCAAAGCTCTAGCATGAGAGACAAAGAAAATAAGAAGATGCAAATTAACAATTTCAGGAATGAAATGGAATATCACTACAAACTCTGAAGATATAAAAAATGTTAATAAGGGAATACTGGGAATAATTCTACCCTTGTAAATTTGACAATGTAGACAAAATGAACCAATTAATTGAAAAACACTAACTACTACAACTTACCTGTTAGAAAGTAGAGAATTTGAATATCCCTATAACTATTACAAATTTTAATTTATGATTTTTAAATGCTCCAAAAAGGAAATTTCAAGACACAGAAGCTTTCACTGGAGAATTCTACCAAATGTTTAAAGAAGAATTAACACCAATTCAACACAGTCTTTTCAGAAAATAGAAGTTGGAACACTTCCAATTCTTTTTATGAAGCCTGATACCAAAACCAGAGACAGCACATGAAAAAGAAACTCAGACCAATATCCTTCTTGAAAATAGATACAGAAATCCTGAATAAAGTATTAACAGATAGAATTTAGCAATCAAGAGAAACAATTATATACCATAGCTAAGTGAGATTTACTTCAGGGATGCAATCCCAGTTTAATACTCAAAAGTTAATCATTGTAATCCACTGTATTAAAAGCTAAAGAAGAAAAATTATATAATTTTATCAATTGATGTAGAGAAAGCATTTGACAAAATTTAACATATATCCATGATAAAACTCTTAAAGAAAGAAAGGGGAAATTTTTCAACAGGATACAAGATAAACATACAAAATCAATTTTATTTCCATACACATAATAGCAATGAACACATGGACACTGGAATTTTTAAAATACAAGATTATATACAATTACTCAAAAAACTGTAATACTTTTAGGTGTAAATCCAACAAAACATGTACAGAACTTACATGCTGAAAACTACAAAATGCTGGCGAAATAAAGAAAATTGAAGTGAAGAGACATACCACATTCATGGATTGGGAGATTTCAAAATAGTAAAGATGGCAATTCTACTCAAATTGATATAGAGATTTAACACAATTCCTATCAAAATTTCAGCAAGACTTTTTGTAGCTGTAGATAAGATTATTCTTAAAAGTGTATGAAATGGCAAAGGAAGTAGGAGAGCTAAAACTTTTTTGAAAAAGAAGAATGAAATGAGAGGGAGGATTCATTCTGTCTAATTTCAAGACATACCATATACCTACAATAATTAAGCATGTGTGGTATTGGTGAAGGGATAGACATAGATAAATGGAACAGAATAGAAACCCAAAAATAGATCCACACAAATATTTCCAACTGACTTTTGACAAAAATGCAAAACCAATTCAAGGGAGGAAAGACAGCCTTTTCAACAAACAGTGCTGGAGCAATTGGATATTCATTGCAAAAAAAATGAGTCTTTTTTTATATATGGTATGAGTCTAAGTCTCATACCATATACAAAAAATTAACTCAAAATTGATCATGAATTTAAATGTAAAACGATAAAACTTTTAGGGGAAAAAAGCATAGAAGAAAATCTTGAGGATCTAAAACCAAGGCAAAGAGTTCTTTGATTTGACACCAAAAACATGCTCCATAAAAGGAAAAGTAGATACATTGTACATTATCAAACTTAATCAAAATTTTAAACTTTTGCCTATGAAAAACTGTTAAGAGGATAAAAATGATAAGCTGCAGACTGAGAAAAGATATGCAAATCACATATCTAATAAAAGACTCATTTGGAATGTATAAACTCAAAACTTGACAGTAAAAAGCAAGCAATCCAGTGAGAAAATGGGCAAAAGACAAGAAGAGACATTTAACCAAAGTGTATACATACAGATGGCAAATAAGCACATACAAAAAAGATGTTGGGAAAATTAAAGCCAGAGTGAGCTATCACTACACACCTATCTGAATGGCTAAAAACAGATAGATTTATATCTATAGATTATAGGTAGATCTATACATCTACAGATATATACCACCAATATCACCAAATGCCAGGGAGGATGCAGGAAACTAGAGCACTCATATGTTGCAGGTGCAAATGTAAAACGGTAGAGCTATTCTTGAAAACAGTTGGCAGTCTCTTTTCAAACTAGGCATGGAACTACCGTATGACCCAGTAATTGCACTCCTGGCATTTATCCCAGAGAAATTAAAACTTATGTTTGCTCAAAAACCCGTGCACAAATGTTTATAGCAGCTTTATTTATAATAGCCCAAAACTGGAAACAACCCAGGTGTCCATCAACAGGCAAATGGTTAAACAAACTGTAGTACATCCATACCATGGAAAACTACTCAACAATTAAGAGGAACAGATTCTTTTTCTTTTTTTTTTTTTTTTTTTTTTTTTTTTTTGAGGCGGAGTTTCACTCTTGTTGCCCAGGCTGGAGTGCAATGGCACAATCTCGGCTCACCGCAACCTCCGCAACCTCCGCAACCTCCCCCTCCCAGGTTCAAGCAATTCTCCTGCCTCAGCCTCCCTAGTAGCTGGGATTACAGGCATGTGCCACCAGGCCCAGCTAATTTTGTATTTTTAGTAGAGACGGGGTTTCTCCATGTTGGTCAGGCTGGTCTCGAACTCCCGACCTCAGGTGATCCACCCGCCTCGGCCTCCCAAAGTGCTGGGATTACAGGCGTGAGCCACTGCGCCCGGCAAGGAACAGATTCTTGATAAACGCAGCAACCTGGATGAATCTCCGGAGAATTATGCTGAATGAAAAAGTCAATCTTAAATACCTATTGTATTATTTCATTTATATATTGCTCTCTAAATGACAAAATTATGGAAATGGAGAACAGACAAGTGACTGCTCAGGGTTAGGGAAGGGGTGGAGTTGGAAGGAAAGTGGATGTGGCTGTAAAAGGGCAACATGAGGAATGTGTGTGAGGATGGAAATGTTCTGTATCTTGCCCGTATCGATGCCAATACCGTAATGGTAATATTATACTACAGTTTGGCAAGATATTACCAATGGGGAAAAATAGGTAAAGGGTATATGGTATCTATCCGTATTCTTATAAGTACATGTGGACCCTCATTTATCTCCAAATCAGAAGTTTATTATAAAAATAATAGCCAGGCTGCATATCCCTGGTTTCCATTCTCTTTGGAACCAGGTGCTATCTCTTGCCTAGAGAAACAGTCAGTTTCATCTGTGCTCTCTCTTCCCTGCTGTGTAATCCTCATCAGCTGGCCCTGACTCTCTCTGCCATGGAAACCAGAAGTATCAAGGGGGGCTCTGGCTCTGTAAGTTCATCTCCTCTTTGGCCAGCATTACTGTCCCATGCCATGCCCTGAGAGCCACTTTCACTTCTGCCTCCATTCCAATTTAGTGGATTGATCTGTGGATGTCTATTTTGAAAACACAAAGCTCAGAAAACAGTGATACAGAAGCAAACTACAATAATTAAATGACTGGTAAATTGGGCTTCATTATTTTGTTATTTTGAAAATTGCATAAATGAATTCATTATCTTAAATAATTTCTAGTTCCTAGTTGACAGACATTTTTAAAATGCCAGATATACCACAAAACTTATGGGCTTTAGTCTTTTAAGTTGATAGTCATTTAATTCTGTTGGAAAATGTAGAGCCATCACCTTTCTGTTTGCAGTACATGCTACCTCTCTTTCTTTCCTAATATTCACATAGCACAAATTTTTTTAATCTTGTAAGTAGAATTAAGAAAACAAATGGTGGGTACACTTAGATTGCAAAATCTCTCTCTCTTGCTGAATGCTTGCTTATACCAGGTTAGCAAAATCATTGACAATATCATATGATATTTATGGTGCCATGGGACTTTGAGGGGAGAGGAAAAAGATGAGCACAGACATGCTGGACTTACTGTTGAAATGTATACTACAGATGCTCCCTTCATCACAAAATTAAAAAGGAGTTTTAAGAAATATTCCTTTTTGATGTTAAAATTTTCTTTTTTTTTTTTGAGATGGAGTCTCACTCTGTCACCCAGGTTGGAGTGTAGTGGCACGATCTTGGCTCACTGCAACCTCTGCCTTCCGGGTTCAAGCGATACTCTTGCCTCAGCCTCCTGAGTAGCTGGGATTACAAGTGTGCACCACCACACACTGCTAATTTTTGTATTTTTAGTAGAGACAGGGTTTCACCATGTTGGCCAGGCTGGTCCCGAACTCCTGACCTCAAGTGATCCAACCACCTCAGCCTCCCAAAGGGCTGGGATTACAGACGTGAGCCACCACGCCCAGCCTAAAGTTTTCTTAAATTTGTCGTGGGCCAAGAGGGATGATACAGACACTAAATTCATCAAAGAAAGAAAACTAGAATAGATACATAAGGAGAAATAAGCAGAGATACACATACAGAACTTGGAAGTTATCTTTCTGCAAACGTGAACAGATATCTACAGAAGAGCAAGAGACTTAAACCTGAGAATGGGCAGGCCAGGGAACAAAGAGAATAGATAGCAAGGAGATACTTGTAAAGAGGGACACTTACAAAACTTAAAAACAATGGGCTTGAAAATTAAATTTAAAAATAGAGGATGGCTCACACCTGAAGTGGATGGATCACTTGAGGCCAGGAGTTCAAGACCAGCCTGGACAACATGGCAAAACCCCTTCTCTACTAAAAATACAAAAATTAGCTGGCCATGGTGGTACATGCCTATAACCCAGCTATTCGGGAGACTGAGGCAGGAGAATTGCTTGAACCCAGGAGGCGGAGGTTGCAGTGAGCCGAGATCGCACCACTGCACTCCAGCCTGGGTGACAGAGCAAGACTCCATTTCAAAAAAAAAAAAAGGTAGAGGAAATCACCAAGTTAAAATAGGGTTGAAAACAGTATGGCAGTTCTTCCAAAAGTTAAACATAGAGTCACTACGTGACCCCAAAATTCCACTGCTATGTGTGTACCCAAGAGAACTGAAAACATATCCACACAGAAACTTGTACATGAATGCTCATAGCAGCATTATTCGTAATAGCCAAAAAGTGGCCATCAGCTGATGAATAGTTTTTTATTGGTATAACCGTACAACAGGGCATTATTCAGCCATAAAAGGAATGAAGGTTTTAAGATACAGCAGTGATGGATCTTGAAGACATTGTGCTAAATGAAATGAGGCAGACACAAAGGCTCATATGTTGTATCACTCCATTTATATGAAATGTTCAGAGAATAGGCAAATCCACAAAAACAGGAAGCAGATTAGTACTTGCAAGGGGATGGGATAAGAGGGAATTGGAACTAACAACTACCAGGTTCTTTTTGGAGTGACGGAAATGTCCTAGAATTCAATAGTGATGGTGATTGTACAGCACTGCAAATATACTAAAAACCACTGAATTGTGTAAAATGGTGAATTTTATGTTCTGTGAATCATATCTCAATAAGAAGTAAATGAAGTGCTGATACATGCTACAACATACTTGAACTTGAAAACATGCTAAATGAAAGAAGTCGATCACAAAATATTACGTATTACCTGATTCCATACATATGCAGTGCCCCATATTGGTAAATTTCTGGAAAAAGAAAGTAGATTAGTGTTTGCCTGTGGTGAGGGAAGAGGATAGGATTATCGGGTTGATAGCTAAAGAGTATGGGCTTCCTTTTTGGATAATGAAAGTATAAGGCCGGGCACTGTGGCTCTCGCCTGTAATCCTAGCACTTTGGGAGGTCAAGGTGAGCAGATCATGAGGTCAGGAGTTCAAGACCAACCTGGCCAACATGGTGAAACCCCATTTCTACTAAAAATACAAAAATTAGCCAGGCATGGTGGCTCATGCCTGTAATCCCAGCTGTTGGGGAGGCTGAGGCAGGAGAATTGCTTGAACTGGGGAGGTGGAGGTTGCCGTGTGCCTAGATTGTGCCACTGCACTCTAATCTGGGTGACAGACACTCCATCTCAAAAAAAAAAAGGAAAATATAAAACTCTATAGTGGTGATGGTTGCACAACTCTGTAAATATACTAAAACACTAAATTGCACACTATAAAAGGATGAATTGTAAGGTGTGTGAATTATATCCCAATAAAGCTGTTATTTTTTCAATTAGGGTTAAATAGCATTCCCCCAGAAGATATTTATATTAATCAGTTCAACAAATTATTGTTGATCACCACATTTTTAGCACTCTGCTTATATTATGGCCATCAACAGATGTATAAATCATGGTCCCTGCGCTCAAGGGGTCTGCATTCTATTTGAGGAGGAATATTTATGTGCAGGAAACAACATAAAATAGTGTGTCTTTGGAGGCCTAAGTGTACTGATTATAGTACCTGAAGGAATTAAGGAATCAGAAAAATCCATTAAGGCTAAAAAGACAAGGTTTGGGGAAGCTTTGTGGAGGAAATGATTCTCAAGCCTTGACTTGGAAGTTGGAATTTGATCAGAGAAATGAACGTATTCCAAGAAAGAGAAAAGATTAATGTTGAGAATGAACATGATATGTGTGTCATTGTAGATTTAGTGAGGCAACAACCTATAGTCTGTGTGTGTAGACTCTAATGCCATATAATACTGCTTGAAAAATTATAGTAAGCCTTGGAAGCCAAGCAGAGTTTGGTCCAAAAAAGTGAAATGAGAAAACACTGGCCAGGTGCGGTGACTCACACCCGTAATCCCAGCACTTTGGGAGGCCAAGGTGGGAGGATCGCTTGAGCCCAGGAGGTCAAGCCTGCAGTGAGCTGTGATCGCACCACTGCGCTCCAGCCTGGGTGACAGAGTGAGATCTTGTTAAAAAAAAAAAAGAAAGAAAGAAAAAGAAAACACTGATAAGGAGCAAAAAGCACACCCCATTGTCAGAGAGCTTAAAGATGAAAGGCAATGATATATGGATGAAAGGAAGGAGAAAGAACCCAGAGTGAGGGCGACTAACTAGAAATGTCTAGGACAGGAATCTACACATAGGCAGGAAGAGTGGATGTAGGAATGGAAAGGGAAAAAACCATGTAAGAAAGTTCAAAGAGGCTGGGCACGGTGGCTCAAGCCTGTAATCCCAGCACTTTGGGAGGCTGAGGCGGGTGGATCACAAGGTCAGCAGACTGAGACCATACTGGCTAACACGGTGAAACCCTGTCTCTACTAAAAATACAAAAAATTAGCCGGGCGAGGTGGCGGGCACCTGTAGTCCCAGCTACTCGGGAGCAGGAGAATGGCGTGAACCCGGGAGGCAGAGCTTGCAGTGAGCCGAGATCGCGCCACTGCACTCCAGCCTGGGCGACAGAGCGAGACTCCCTCACAAAAAAAAAACGAAAAAGAAAGTTCAAAGAAAATATTCATTCATTCTATCAAAAGCTTATTGAGCACTTCCTTTTACATGAAAGCAGCATGCTAAGTCCTGTAATGGCACAAGTACTGTCCTAAAGTGCACAAAACATTTCCCTTTCCTCAGTGCATTTGCAGTTCTACTTGGGAGAAGAGACACAGACACTAAAGAAGGCAGCGATAAAGAAAGTCTTTAGGAATTTAGGAATTGATGATTGGCTTGATATGGGAATGGAAGAGGAGAATGAGTCAAAGATAAGATGCCCAAGAGATTAGTGGTGTCATTGAAGTTGGGGGAGCATCAGTTGAAGTGTTGGCAGGACCATTAGTCTGAAGGGAAGTACCCAACACAACACTACACTAAGCTGGTGGAATGATTAATTTGTTCAGCTAGTTATCAAGTGTTTACTACTATGCATCAGGCCAGGCCCTGTTAAGACACTGGATACTGGATAATGAGGAGGTAAAATCAAAAACTCTGCTGTTACCCAACTCATGGATTCTCACGGACCAAAAGAATGAATGCTGTTTGACAAAAGGTGAAAGATCAAGCAAGCTGTCAAAATGAATGAATACCTGATTCACAGGTCTAATTTGGGCAGCAGTCAACCAAGAATAAATTCCAGTGATTTTGTCCACCATAACAAAGTTGTGTGTAAGTACTTTTCTTGTCTGTATTACATAAGCTGATAAGAAGAGGCAAGCAAAGAGATGGAAGATTGTAGAAGTACACCACTGAGGTCCTGGTACAAATTCAGGGCAACTAATACCTATATTTAGGATCGCCTAGTAATTTTCAGTGGCGGCTCATTTTTACATCTTTTTGTCTTTTTAATTGTGGAAAGGCCACTTTAATTATTTGTTGCCAATGCAAGTGGAATAGCATTTGCTTCATTTTTCAGAATAACCTCCAACCGAATGAGGCAATTTGGGCTTTGTTCGCTTTTGCTAGTTTGAGACTGTCAACCTCCCAGATTGAGTATCTCAAGCCATGGTTGGTGCTTGCTGGCCCAGAGTTCTGCATAGCACTTCAGTTTTTTCCTCAAATAATTCTACATCGCTGGGATGAATTTGACCAGAGTCATTGTTTGTATAATATTAAGAAAGTAACTCAGGGAAATACTTATTTGACTTCTAAATGAGGAAGACATTTCCAAGCATAAAAGCAAAGAAAGAAGGCATAAAGGAATGACTGATAGCCCTAACTATGTAAAAATATTTTAGTGTAATATTTATTGATGAAGGAAACTCTTCATGACACGTTCCTATGTTTTAAAAAAAGCAAGCATGGACAATATAATTTCAATTTTGCAAAATCTATGTCTGAGAGTTATATAGCTATATATCTGAAAAATGTGCCAAACGTTAAAAGAGGATAGGATTATGGGTAATTTTTATTTTATTCTTTATGCATTTCTGAATTTCTCAAAATTTTCTGTATAAAACAGGACAAAAACTGACTATATTTTTAAAATAAATTTTACTCAGACAAAACAGAATGCATTTCATTCTCACACTAAACTCAGTTATGTTTGAGTCATGTATTTCTACAGGTATTTTAGACTCAGCAGTTGAATTATATTTAACTCAGTGGAAGACCAAAGATAAAGCAAGGGTTTGCAAAAAAATGTTTGGTACTAAAATGACCTGAAATGGAAAGTTCTGCCAGACATTGAAGATGTATAATATACAGGTGGATCTAATTTGATCCTGTTACAGAAAGGCAGCAGTACAAAAAAAGAAAGGAAAAGCAATAAAACATCCCTAATTCTCCAAGTGAGCCACAATATTCATCTGCTGTCTGTGTAATGTGAAACCTCGCCCTTCCAGGCCCAGTTTGATTATTGGAAAACCATCTCCATTGTGCATTCCCACCCATCTACACTGGGCACTGCAGTGATGGCTAATCCTAGTGCCAACATCTGGCATGTGATTCAGATATACTATGCAGATGATTCAAATAAAAATAAGAATAGGAGACTTTCAGGGAAGCAGGTTATTTTCCAGGCAGAGTACGTAGTAATATGTGAGGGCTATGGTGGGTTGTGTGTTTAGGACAGAGCTCTAAGAACGACTTAGAGCTGTGGTTGTAGAAGAAGTCCTCCAACTGGGAAGTCTTTCCAGAAGGGGAAGGCTCTTCTCTCAGGATCCAAAAGTTCTCCAGGGAATAGTCCTTTTGGATAATCATCTCTTTCAGTCTCATTATGTCTTGCTGCTCATTAAAGGTAAAATATAAGCCCTCAGTCATAGGCATGAAACACCAAGGTCTTGGTTAAAAAATAGATCACTAAAAATAAACCTTTTTAAGAGGAGAACTTAAATTGCATGTATGTACCAAAAAACAGGGAATAAATGAGACAACTACTAAGCCCAGATCAAGTATCTAATGATTTCAGCTGAGTAAGCAAATACATCTTTGTTCTTAATTACATAATGGAAAACAGCTCATCATATGAAAATGATCTTCATTTTTTAAATTGTCTGACTTAGGTTCACTGCCATTCTGAGTAATTACGATATTTTGGTTTGCTTTTTCCTGGCCTTCAGTACAGTTAGTTCCCCATGTTCTCCCGTGCTCACTCTCCCCAATCTCCTTCATTCTTCACGTCCTCCAACCTATCTCTTTCTCCCCTTCTATCCAATTTATAATGCCTTGAACATAGCAGAGTTTTTATTTAATATTTGTTTAGTTTCAGTTTAACTAAACTGAAATCCATTGCATCAGTTGTACTCCACTACTTAATAATAGCGAGTGTTCTGGCCATTGTGAGGACAGACAATGCTCGCTTACCACCAGTAGCACCGAACTATAAAAGTGGCCACACAGGCTGAAGCCGCACAGAGCAGTCTTCATAATCAATGAGAGAAATTGTTTGTTCTGTGATCCTAAAAGCTTTTGTCAAAATATTTAAAACTCTCTTACTTTGTTATACATGTATTGGGAAATGATTTTAAGTGGTAAAACTAGTATGCTGTGTTTTAAATCATGAGAAATACTGAGAATTAAAACATCTTATTTCTTTGTTAAAAAAAAAAAAACCTTATAAAGGGTAGTTTGGATTGTGCTCATTGTCTTCTCTCTGTATAGCTTGCAATATGAAATTAGCATCTTTCATAAAAAAAAATTTGCCTTGGCAGATTGTCATACTCCTTTCTTCACTGAATCAGCTTCCAGTACTTTTTTTTCCTTTATACTTTCAATGTCACGAAATATCTTAGAGTTCCTTTAATGTGAAGTGTTGCCAGGTCACTTCTTCTGGAATATCATCATCCTTTTCATCCCAACCACTTGTCTCATCTGTATTGGTAAATTGGTCCTCACTGTATTCCTGTGGCTGCATATCTAGAGCTGAATGGTGCAGTGTCAACATTCCTAGTCAGCTATTTGTTCTAAGCTCCATTTATATTTGGTTCAGATCTCACTTCCAGCATTAGCACTTTTCATTTCTTTGCTGCACTTTCACCTTTGTTGGACAATTTCCTCCTTCCGCCATCCATTATTGTAAATTACCTTGTAGATTTATCACCGGGAAACAAGGACACAACACAACTACACACTTTGCTGTCTGTGTGTAAACTGATTATGAGTTGCGCAGTAGTAACCAATCACCCACTGACAGACTTTCAAAGAAATGATACAATGGATCACGGATCTTGATGCTCATTTTTACTTATATAGTGATTTGTAAACTGGAGATCTAGCAGTGGTAACCAAAACTCACACTTCTGTGGGAGGACTAGTGTTATTTAACTGAAGTGCAGTAACAAATTTGTGTATATAAGAGCCTTGCAAAGTGAAGACACCTGTACTTTCTTTTTTGGTAGGTAAAATATACTTAAAGAGTAGATCTTCATAATACCAAAGTTGTCCTGGCTTCTTCTCATGAGCAAATACAACCACTGAACCACTGTTTTTAGGCTATCTCTGTGTGAAATGTGAAGTGGCATTACTTAGGAAAAAGAATAGACATGTATCTAGCAGTATATTCTTCCTGGTGACACAAAACATTTCAAATATTTATGTCTCTTATTAGAAAATGTAGAATAATTGACAACATTTTCTAGTCTTCACCTGCCCTGTTAGATTAGTCACTGTGGGTGGTTCTAAGTATAAGTATAAAAATAACTAGAATATACAAGATTAGGAGATGATTTTCAGTTTTTCACCCTTCATTTATGGAGCCTTTTCTTCTTGTTACTTTCAAACTGTTATCTGATTGACCATTTTGTATTTAATGAATATCATGTAGTGTGATGTCAGCTATTTTTATAGATTAAGATCCCCTAAAAAAAAAAAAAAAAAAACTTCCCGGTAAACTCTCCCCCACTCTAATTAATTCTCCTGCTGTTGAATTTTAAATACCTCCTTTGTGTTGAGATGCACCCACTTTGGTGCCACAGTGTTTACCTGTCCTAAGTGATATTCCTGTCCAGTCCAGTTGAGGCTGGTCTTCAGCTTGATGGTGGCTGTGCCCCTTTCTTTGGCCTTAGCTGTAACAGGCTTCGTTCTGCCAGTGTGTCCTGCATTGGATGTGTAGTTATTTTTAGGTCCTCTGCAGTGATTCTAAAATAAAAATAGAGGAAAGTTTTAAAGCTACCTTTTTAAAAGCCATTAACACCAATCCTCAAAAAAATGATCTCCATATTCCTTGCTGTCATGAGCTCTAAGAAAGCAACATCCAACCACATAAATCCACAAACATTGTAAAGGAGGGAAACCCTTTACCTCACTTTGTCATGCCACACAAAGGCATTAGTCATGGCAAAATTTGTCTTTGATTTTAACCAAAGTGTATTTGGTGAATTCCGATATTTAACATGTACATCAGTATGTAGAGGCCAAAATAGTCTTGGCAGATGGTGAATACCAAATAGATTCATTCTATGTCTTTCTTAATTAACTTCAGAAATGCCCCAATCAGTTCCAAACTTATCATTTGCCTGGCAGAAGATAATACTAAAAACTTTCTTTAATATCTTTTAATTGAACAAATCGGTTTGGTGAAGCCTCTTTAAAATAAATTGAAGGGAGGTGATGCAGTACCTAGGGACTGCCACACTGAGGCGTGTGGTGCATTGTTTTGCAACAGGCTTTCGGATCGCGACAACTTAAGTCTTCCTCATAAGCAACAATAGTAATAAAGAAATTAGACTTTGTAGGTCCAGATGCAACTTGATTATTGGGCATCTCCTTTTCAATGTGTATGGGGGGTATCTATCGATTGCTAAAAATAGTTCTACACATTAGAAGAAAAGCACACCCCTGTGTTCTTCATGGTTATCATATGTTAGAATAAGAGGAAATAGAGACACATGGTCATGTTTCTTCTAGAAACCGCCACCTAAATGATCTGTGTCCTATTATTTAAGGCACTCAAGCAAGGAGTTCTCCTAAACGTCCTGTTGAGTATTTAACAGTCATCACATCGTGATGATTCTTGCTTTGTGTGACCAGATAGAGAATAGCCGAAATTCTTAGAGAGTTATAAAAATCACGAATATAGCATATGCAATACAATGACACCCTGCTTGTTTGTCAGAGGAAGAACACGTTCTGACAAGTCTTGGAAATTAAACTGTTTCCAGAATAGAATACTACAGAACAGCTTCTTTGATTAATATATTACTTAGAAATGAAAAAATTATAAATGATGTTAATGGCCTCAAAACATATAAAACAAAAATTGATAGCATGTAAGAGAAGCCAATAAGGCCAAAATAACAATATGAGGTTTTAACACAATTCTCAGTGGTTAAAATAGCAGACAAATGTTTAGTAAGAATATAGGTGATACAAACAGTAATAACATAATCCAATGAACACATATAGTATTTTTACCCAATCATTAGAGAATGTATATTTTTTTCAAGCACAACTGGAACATTCACAAAAATTGATTATATTCTAGTCCACAAAGTAAGTATCAACAAATACCAAATCATCTGTTAAAAATACCATGTTCTCTAACTGTAATGCAGTTATCAGAAATCACTTATTTAAAAAAAAAAGATTAGCATATTTAGAAACAAAAACATTTATAAATAAAATTTAAATCAAGGAAATTCAGTATTTAGAACTGAATGGTAACAAAACTACTATATATCATAGGCAATTTCATCTTGATAGATATATAGAATGCAACTAAAGTAGTATTAAAGGGAAATTTATAATTTTAAATCAATATATTAGAAAAGAATAGTCTCCGAGTTAGTGAGCTGATCTATCCACTCAAGAAATTAGAAAAAGAACAAAAGTGTCAATGACAGGTCAGGTCTGGTAGCTCATGCCTGTAATCCCAGCACTTTAGGAATCTGAGAAGGGAGGATTGCTTGAGCCCAGGAGTCTGAGACCAGCCTGAGCAACATAGGGAGACCCTGTCTCTACCAAAAATAAAAATAAAAAACCACTCTTATTCAACATAGTGTTGGAAGTTTTGGCCAGGGCAATCAGGCAGGAGAAAGAAATAAAGGGTATTCAATTAGGAAAAGAGGAAGTCAAATTGTCCCTGTTTGCAGATGACATGATTGTATATTTAGAAAACCCCATCGTCTCAGCCCAAAATCT
>NW_012115088.1:2066718-2066930 GCF_000951035.1 Colobus angolensis palliatus | reverse complement strand
TGTAAACTAGTTCAACCATTGTGGAAGACAGTGTGGTGATTCCTCACGGATCTAGAACTAGAAACACCATTTGACCCCAGCGATCCCATTACTGGGTATGTACCCAAAGCATTATAAATCATGTTACTATGAAGACACAAGCACACGTATGTTTATTGTGGCACCATTCCCAATAGCAAAGACTTGGAACCAACCCAAATGTCCATCAATGA
>NW_012115088.1:2047822-2066136 GCF_000951035.1 Colobus angolensis palliatus | reverse complement strand
AGAAAACAAGGATATATCTTTCTTAGTGTATCTTCATTTTATATTTCATTAACTTCTGCTCTAGACCTAAATGATCTTAGAACTGAGTTCTACCATTCAGGGAACTAATAATTCAAATATATTAAAAAATATTCTACAAATATAATTTTTAGATACCTCCAAATCACAATAGGGTAATATAACACTTGTAGCAAAACCAGACAAGGACAAAATACGAAAGAAAATCATACACTTAGCTCATGTAGAAATGCAGATGTTAATACAGTCATGCATTGCTTGACAACGAGGATACGTTCTGAGAAATGTGTCATTAGGCAATTTCATCATTGTGTGAACATCATAGAGTGTACTTAGGCAAACCTAGATGGTATTTTATTTATGTGTATTTTTTCATGTGGAAAACCAAATGCCCCAGTATCACTAGTGAATTTCAGCCATTTTCCCTATTGATCTGCAGTGCAAATATCAAGTGTCACATAGCAGATTTCTCTACATGTTCCATTATAATCTTGTGGATCCACAGTGGCATATGCAATCCATTGTTGACCAAAACATCATTATATAGTGTATGACTGCATTAGCAACCTGAATCCAGCCAACATATTAAAAATACACATCATAACCAAATGGGCTTATCCCAGGAATACAAGGATGGTTTAACAGAAAATTAATTCTTGACACATTATAACAACCAAATGATTATGACAACATAGGAAGAAAAAGTCATTTGCTAAAATTCAACAAACATTAGTGACAAAAACAACCTGAGTACAAAACAGAACCTCCTTAATGTGTTCAACCTTGCTTTCAAAATTAATGTGAACAGAGAAGAGTCAAAAATAGCCAAGATAATTTTAAACTCAAAAAACGTGGGGAGACACATCCTCCCAGACTCATCAGATTCTATATAACCCATGGTGTGGGTTTGGTGAACTGATACAAACCAGAGTGCATTAATGCAATTCCATCCACAAATGGAAACTTGTCCTCTGGCACAGGTAGCCTGCGCACTCACTGCAGATAGGAGTGTTTACTGATTTAATAAAATATGGCAACATTTAGTAAAATTGAAAACATGTAAATTCATGACCCAACAAATCCATTCCTGGCTATATGTTATAAACAAACTCTCACATGTCTAGGAGAAATAATCAAGAATATTTATTGCAATATTATAACCATGAAATACCAAACTCAATCTAACTGTCCATCCACAAAATAAGTTGTGTATTTACCTATAATGGAATACCATTTAACAGTTAAAATGAAGAAGTCCTCAACTTAGTAAACGTCAACATTATATTGGGAGGAAAGCAGATCACAGATTAACATATCTCACATATAATGTTAAGGCATACACACAATATCATACATTGTTCTCATGCTACATATATATGTAGCAATACATACAATCATGCATGGAAAGGATAATGTCAAACTTAGGATAGGAATTACCTTGGTGGAGGGAAAGAAAATGGAATCAGGAAGCAATAAAAAGGGAGTTTTTGTTTATGATATCTCAATTTTTTTAAAGCTTTCATAAATATGGCAAGATGTATTGGTGGGCTCATAGGTGCAATAGATGTCTCTTTATTTTTTCTATTTGCTTAAAATATGTCATAGTTTTTCAAAGGGAAGTTAGCAGTTTGTTTTAAATATAAAGTCATGGAGGTCACCTGCACTGGAGAGGACAGAATAAGATGCAAGCATTGCCATGCAGTTCTCTAGATCAGTTGCCCATGTAAGTACTAACATCCGTGCTTGGGAAAGATGAGACTTCCTCAGCTTGGACTGAGACAAAAGAGCTGTGGTCCCCAATGGTAGAAGAGGAGGGAGAGAAATTACCATAGCTTTTTTCTACCCCTTTTTTCCTGCCTTGTTGCCCCAGCTCCTTTCTTCTGCCATCTCTTTTCTCTTCCTCTCTAGAGTGACATGGAAAGTCATAGCTAAGGAAGAATATAGCCAATCACGTAGCTCTGTCCCTGCCATCCCAGCAGAAGACTTCATCCAAGCATTGAGGAATCTCCACTTATCTGGGGAAAAAAATTCTACCATTTTACAGCTGATTGCATACTAGGGATTTCTCCCTAGTTCGAGGGTTCAGATAATAGAAATTCAAGCACATAGGAAAGTCCCATTGAAGTTAGTTGCCCAACAAATTATTATTGAGTCTCAAACAAAAGGACAAGAGAGAAAGGGTATTAATGTTTATAAACATGTGTTACCGTCATAGATATTTAGATTATATATAAGATTATATTTAACTCATGTTCTTGAGTGTATCCCTATATTTTCAATATTATTTCTAATATAGTGATAGTTTCTAACAACTTGTATCATTAGATTTCCTCTCGATGAATAGAATTCTTATGTAAATACAGAATGCTGCTTATGTGGGTTGAGAAATCCTACTTAACTACATGTTAAAGAAGATTGAAATTTCAAAGATTTAATTTTGCAAGGCAGTTTATACATAATTTTAGAATTCTTTTATTTGGGGAGGGGGAAACAGGTTTTTTGTTATGTGAGTTGAATAAGTCCTGGAGATCGACTGTACAGCATAGTGCCTATAGTTAACAATACTGTATTATATACTTAAAAACTTCCTAAGAGGGTAGAGCTTATGTTAAGTGTTCTTATCACAAAAAAAAAAAGATAATCTATAAAGAGAGCAGGAGAGCAGGAGGAAACTATTAAAGTGACGGATATGTTTATGGCATAAATTATGGTGATGGTTTATGGGTATATACTTATCTCAAGATGCATCAAGTTGTATACATTAATTACATATGTATGACTCTTTGTATGTCAGCAATACTCCAATAAAGTGGGGGTTGTTGTTGTTGTTGTTGTTGTTGTTGTTGTTTTGAGACGGAGTCTCACTCTGCCGCCCAGGCTGGAGTGCAGTGGCCGGATCTCAGCTCACTGCAAGCCCCGTCTCCTGGGTTTATGCCATTCTCCTGCCTCAGCCTCCTGAGTAGCTGAGACTACAGGCGCCTGCCACCTCGCCCGGCTAGTTTTTTGTATTTCTAGTAGAGACAGGGTTTCACCTTGTTAGCCAGGATGGTCTCGATCTCCTAACCTCGTGATCCACCCACATCGGCCTTCCCAAGTATTGGGATTACAGGCGTGAGCCACCGCGCCCAGCCACGTGGGGTTTTTTTAAACAAATTCATTTATCTGAATTGTGTTTTTAATATGGTAAAAATGCAAACAATCCAAATAAGTGTGAAATGAAAGATAGGCGGGGCGTGGTGTCTCATGCCTGTAATCCCAGCACTTTGGGAGACCGAGGCGGGTGGATCACGAGGTCAAAAGTTTGGGAACAGTCTGGCCAACATAGTGAAACCCTGTCTCTACTAAAAATACAAAAATTAGCCCAGTGTGGTGGTGTGCATGCTTGTAATCCCAGCTTCTCTGGAGGCTGAGGCAGGAGAATTGCGTGAACCTGGGAGGCGGAGGTTGCAGTGAGCCAAGATTGCGCCATTGTACTCCAGCCCAGGCAACAGTGCAAGACTCCATCTCAAAAAAAAAAAAAAAAGAGAGAGAAAGAAGAATAATTCTCCTTCCCACACATTGTCCCCTAGTCCCCCTCCACAAAGACAACCAACCACTGTTATAAATGGCCTGTATGCTCCTCCAAGATATTCTATACATAGACAAACATGCATCACAAAGAACTTTTTAAAAGGTTCATTCCATAAGAATGGTATTTCAAAATGTCTATCTTCTTGAAAGCACATACAATATTTTTCTATTTGAGGCCAATCTGTAGTGCAGAATATTCAGACTTGGGGCCAGGCACCATATAAGTAAAACCCAATCACAAGAGCAAGACTTCAAAGGAGCCACAATGAAGATGGCAAAGATGTTGTATTGTTCATTAAATTCTTTATAGAAAAGTAAGGAGAAAAGAATAGAGTCTCAGTGCAGTAAGTTCCAAGGTTTGAGGCTGCTACTAATTAGACAATTAAATGACATGCAGCTGGTCTGTGTTATGATCTATCGGGTAAAGCTATCAAATAGATTTAGGTAATGATTTTGTCCACAATTGAATGGAATCTAAAAACAGATGGTTATACAAAAGCCTATCTATGTTGTTGCTTTCTTAATCAGCCTAAAACTTTAACCAGATCTTAAATACAATTAAGAGGCTGCCTAATTGATCTTTTTTAACAGCTCTGCTAAAAGATTATCGGTAATAAAGAGTTTAATTCAGACAGAAGTCTTAACAGAGAATTATGATGTCGAAGAGTAAAGTTCATGTTAGTTTATTACTTTTTAAACCACAGTATTTGGTATTTCTCATGGGTACAAAGGATATCTCACACTCTTTTTTCCTCCTTTTTTGGGAACCAATTTAAAAGAAAAATCTCACCTTTGTCTTTTAGGCTCTTCTAACACATAAGAGTGACCCAGCCATGAGAAAAATGTTGAATCATCTATATTTCTATATCATGCCTGTGTTTAACGTCGATGGATACCATTTTAGTTGGACCAGTGTAAGTCACTTTGCCTATCTAGTTGAAAAGATGACTAAATAAATCTTAGAAAACAGAGTCACAAACTTCCAGGACAGGAAGGAAGCTGGACAGACAGTCAACTGAGTGATTCTCGAGATGCAAAAGAGACCTTCACTCTTTCCCCAGTCAGAGCACTAACAATTTGATTTCATTTTCACGTCTAGATTTTGTAGAGATTTCACAAAAATAAAGATTTCAGCCGGGCGCGGTGGCTCAAGCCTGTAATCCCAGCACTTTGGGAGGCCGAGGTGGGCGGATCACGAGGTCAGGAGATCGAGACCATCCTGGCTAACACTGTGAAACCCCGTCTCTACTAAAAAATACAAAAAACTAGCCGGGCGAGGTGGCGGGCGCCTGTAGTCCCAGCTACTCGGGAGGCTGAGGCAGGAGAATGGCGTAAACCCAGGAGGCGGAGCTTGCAGTGAGCTGAGATCCGGCCACTGCACTCCAGCCTGGGCGACAGAGCGAGACTCCGTCTCAAAAAAAAAAAAAAAGATTTCTTCTTCCAAATAAATAGTGAAAAACCACTGGTCTAGTCCAGCCTATTCAATTTTGCCTGTAAAGAAATGGGGCCAAGAGAAGGCAAAATACAGAAAGTTTGTAGCAGAAATTGGAGCATGAACCTGGGTCTCCACTACTAATCCAGTCTTCTTTTTCACTCCCTGGGCTTGTCTATTCACAGGAGAACTCTCTCCTCAGCGGTATGACTCGTTCATTGATTGAGCTATTAAAATGCATGCGAATAACCTTTTAAGTATTTTTCTCTACACCTGTTTTCTTAATTATGTCTAGGATCGATTTTGGAGAAAAACAAGGTCAAGGAACTCAAGGTTTCGCTGCCGTGGGGTGGATGCCAATCGGAACTGGAAAGTAAAGTGGTGTGGTAAGTTTGGGACCAACTGGGATCCAGATCCAAAGGTTTCTGCAGGTTTTACTCTGCAAAATATGAGCCCAGAGGATGCTCATGGGAGACTGATGTTTTTCTCTATGTAAAAACCTGGTAGAGAAAGGTACAGACACATACATGAAAGCTATAATTGGCAAAAGAAAATGAAAGAATTCTTTTTTAATATATAAAAATCAAGGATTTTAGATCTGTCAACTCAGTCCTGAAAACTGAAAATTTAAATACATATGTAAAAGCAGAAAACTGAGGAATATTTGTCATTCCCCAAATTAAAACATGAACTGTGGTGTAGTATAATTCTGGTTAAATCTTTTTCTCCTTTTCGTACAAGCACCACCGATCCTCCCTTCGTCTGTCTGTTGTGGTCAAAGCTGTCACAACCTTGTCTATATCCTACCACTCTGCTGGTCATACGTGGATTGACCACGCACGTCGGGAATGTATTTCTGCTGCATTCCATGTTTCATTAATAATCACCTTTAAAATAAAAGGAAGATGTCATTTTAAGGAAGGAAATCCTTTTCCTGAAGAAAGGAGCAGGCAAGTTCAGGGAGAAATGAGAAAATTAGTCATGGCTAGTTTAGTTGCAGCAAAAAAAGGAGAGGATGGAAAACTATTATCAAAATGCAGTTGTTAGGAGCTGCCTTTTTATTGAGACTTTCTATAGGTCCCTCAAAATATAGACCCTTGTTTAATGGAAATCCTTCCTTTAGTCCCTTAGAAATGAGGCCTATTCCACATTCACTCATTCTACAATGAGGGTTAGGTTCTATGTGAGATGCCAATCCTCCCATCCCACTAGCATCAGCTAGAATAACTGGGCGTGGGCTTTGATTCCTTCCACACATCCCTCCAAGCAAGAGGCTTCAGTCGATTAGAATTGGCAAATAAGAACATGACATAGCTAAAAGAATATGGCTCTAAAATAAGACAAATGTAGTCTGATTCTACCATTACTAGCTCAGTGATCTGGGCAATTTTATTTAATCTATGAAATTATAATGCCAATCACTTCGTGGGGTTCTTATAGGGACTAAAGAAATTTATATATGTGAAATGTCTAATTTAGTTCCTAGCTCCAAACTGGGATCTAAGTATCAGTAACCCATTCCTTGTTCCCTGACCTCCAAAACAGAGTCAGTTCTCCTCTAAGCCTCACATCAATTGGTGAAACAACTTCTTATCTTCATGGGAATGTTGTGATGATGAGCAATAATGTATACTTAAAAGCACTTGCATTTATGAAGGGGAAAAAAAAGCATTGTATAAATACTATGATGTGGTGTTATAGATGGCTATTTCTATTTAGAAACTGTTTTCTGGCCGGGCGCGGTGGCTCAAGCCTGTAATCCCAGCACTTTGGGAGGCCGAGACGGGCGGATCACGAGGTCAGGAGATCGAGACCATACTGGCTAACACAGTGAAACCCCGTCTCTACTTAAAAAAAAAAACACAAAAAACTAGCCGGGCGAGGTGGCGGGCGCCTGTAGTCCCAGCTACTCGGGAGGCTGAGGCAGGAGAATGGCTAAACCCGGGGGGCGGAGCTTGCAGTGAGCTGAGATCCGGCCACTGCACTCCAGCCTGGGCCACAGAGCGAGACTCCGTCTCAAAAAAAAAAAAAAAAAAGAAACTGTTTTCTACAACCTATACTAAGACAACAAGTATGTTAACTACTGAAATCCACTAATTTAAAGAAAACTTTTCACTTTCCCTTCTCTCTGATGGGGCCATTTTCCATACTCATAACCACAGGGATGTTTCCCTTGTTAGCGGAGACTCGCATCCATATATGTGTCATATGCACGCCTACAGGCATCTACATGAGTGCTCTGGATGGGTAATTGAGCTGAGTAACTCTAGCAGCAGCTGGTTCTGCCTGTGTAAACTTAGACTCCTGTTTATATCGGGTTGCAAGTAAGGTCTTGCTTCCCTTTGTTGTTCTTCCTTTACCCAGCTTGCTTCCTTCATACACATGCCTTCTTTGGTTTTTCAGTTTCAGCTGCAGCCCCAACTAGAATTCCTTTGAGTCTTCCCAGTTTTGAATCATTCTGATTTTTGCTGTGAGCCAACACTCAAGATATACAAGGGATTATGTCAAATGCAGTTGCAAAATGATCTTGATAGACTGTTGGGAGTGTTGGGGAAGTGCAGGCAGCCTGGCTGGTACTGTGTCAGCTGCAGGGTCTCCAGAGTGGATTCAGCTGATCTGATAGGCAGGCAGCCAAGTGTGACCTGCCTCCCTCCCAGGGTCAGGTCCATCCCCCCGCAGCTATGTGCTACATGAAGCGGACAGGGAACTACAATGTAGGAATCACTCTGAGGTCAGGGATATTGAGGCAAGTATGAAATTCCCTAAAGTGAACCTCCAAATAAACATCCCTAGCATAAATGACATAGAAATGCCCAGACCATTGAAAATACTGTAGGGTCAGCATGGAAGTGACAAAAACAGCTGTTTCTTTCTCTTAAGTCAGTAATTCTTGAAATTATAGAGCAGAACATGAAACTGCTTTTTACCGTGAAGAATCTGTGGATCCTCATGTGATAGTGGTTATGCTTTAGTGTGTGCATGTGGAATAGTCCAGCATGCACGTAGAGACAGGCATACTTTTTGAATACTTCATAGCTCTCCTGAGGGTGTTTCACCCATAAGATGAATATCACTCTTCTGAAAGTCCCCCAGAGGGACTCGACAAGTCAGAGTAGTGGTAGAAACCCGGAATAAATGCATAAATTTCATTCATTCATTTGCCAAAGTTAATCGAGCACATTCTCTCTGTGAAGCACTGTGCTTTTTTCTTTCCTCTGTGCACTTTTTAAAATATGCTGGAAGCACTGATTTTCCAAATTGGAACAAATCCAGGAGAAAGGTAAAGGGTTTGGATAATGTCCATACTTAATCTTTAACTTCTGAATAATTCAAGTGTTGCCTAAATACAAATTACTATTTAGAAAAGCCTATGGAACATAAGACAGTTTCACAAATCATATATCTACTAAGAGACTTGTATTCAAAACGTAGAAAGAATTCTGTCAACTCACAATAAAAACACAAGTAACCCAATTTAAAAGTGCACAAATTATTTGAACAGATACTCTCCAAAGAAGATATATAAAAGGGAATAAGCACATGAAAATATGCTCAGCGTCATTAGCCAACAGAGAAATGTACATCAAAACCACAATAGGAATAGGTGCCCCTTCACACCCACTAAGATGGCTGTAATAAAAAGACAATAACGTATTTGTGAGGGTGTAAAAAAACTGGGACATTCATACTTGCTGGTGAGAATGTAAAATGGTGCAGCCACTTTGGAAAACAGTTTGACATTTCCCTAAAAAGTTAAACGTATGACCCAGCAACTCCACTCTTAGATATATATACCCAAGAGAAATGAAAACATTTGCCCACATAATGACTTGTACGTGAATGTTCATAGTAGCATTACTCATAATAGCCAAAAAGTGGAAACAACCCAAATGTCTATCAACTGATGAACAGATAAAATGTGGTGTATTTATAGAACGGAATATTATTTGGGCATAAAAAGAATGAAGTATTGATACATTCTGCAACATAGATGATACTTAAAAATATTATGCTAAGTGAAAAAAGTCGCAAAAGAGCAAATGAAATGTCCAGAACGGGCAAATCTATATAGAGCATAGATTAGTGGTTGCCACCGGCTGAGGAGAGGGGAAAATTAGGGAGTGACTGCTAAGGGCTAAGGGGTTTCTTTTGGAGGTGATGAAAATATTCTAGAATGAGATGTGACAATTGTGAATATCCTGAAAGTCATTGAATTATACATTTTAAAAGGGTAGATTTCATAATATGTGAATTATAGCTGATTATAAAACAAAGCTATTGTAAAAATGTTTTTGTTTCTATTTAGGAGCAAGTTAGGCACTTATTGAAACATAATAACTCTTTTAGAACACTCAGTTACCTCATATTATAAATTAGATGTAATATGGAGAAAACTATATGATTTTTTTAGCAGCCGAACCACATGTGCCCCTCTCTATATATGCCCTTCTCTGACCACCACCCTCCCACTCTATCCAAAAAAAAAAGGTGGAGCAGGGGGCTGTTCTGCTTGGGCAATCATTTGGGTAGATCATCTTGGGTGAAGAGAGAAACCATCACAAATTGGTGATTTTCAGCCAATCCCTATGAAATAAACAATAGATGGCCACTGGCCTGCTTTCTAAAACGATGAGTTCCTCCGGCTGAGTGGCTTTTGTTTGGAGAGAGCTATACTAGCTAAGGGCCTAAACTGAATTGTTCTGAAAATATAGAGAATTTCAGAGCCTAAATTTGGGGCAAGGAGAGCAATAAAAAGAGGTAATGTTGCTAGACTGTATGGAAAGAGAGACTTTAGTACTCAAAAATGCCTATAGAGGATTGCAATTAAATTTTGCCGTGAAGAATGCAAATTCTCCAGCATTTCACAGCCACCACCACAGGTAATATTCAGTACAATCTACTTCACTAAGTGTAGAGTCAAGGGAAAACTCTCCCTTCGCCCTCTGAAGGTTCGCTGAAAATCAGCTGACAAAAGGCAGATTCATAGGATGAAAGGCATACAAATTTTATTTTAACATGCATAGCATGAGGGAATCACAGAAGGATGATTACCCAATAATCCAATGGGGTACAGATGTTTATAAACCCTTCTTTATAGGGGTAGGGAGAAACGTGGCAATTTGAGGCATGGTGAAATATTTTTAAGGGAATTCAATGGGCTTGTAGAACATGCAGTAGACAATAGTTGATGACAAATGCTTGTCCAGGTGTGTTGACAAACCTCAGTCTCTTCCTGCGATATGAGTTAAATTAATGAAAACTCAGAGAAAGGACTACAGGTAACTGTTTTCTTCTTTGGCGGGTCTGGACTTGAGCTAGATAAGGAAATATCAGCATAAAGCTTCTTCCATGATCTGCTGTTCTTCAAGGGCCATTAATTGAAAATAATTAGCATGCCAGGGTGCTATATTGGGGATGTCAATTTCTTTCTTTCTTTTCTTTTCTTTTAGACAGAGTCTTACTCTGTCGCCCAGGCTGGAGTGCAGTGACGTGATCTCAGCTTACTGCAACCTCCGCCTTCCAGGTTCAAGCGTTTGTCCTGACTCAGCCTCCTAAACTGGGATCACAGGCACCCACCACCACACCTGGCTAATTTTTGTATTTTTAGTAGAGATGTGGTTTCATCACGTTGGCCAGGCTGGTCTCAAACTCCTGACCTCAAGTGATCCACCTGCCTCAGCCCCCCGAAGTGCTGGGATTACAAGTGTAAGCCACCACACCCAGGCAGGGGTGTCAATTTCTAAGCCCCAACATAAGGATTTGTGGAATTGGATCTGTCCTCTGGGTAAGGAATGATCAGAAAAACCCAAATTGTTTTTACTTTTCTTAGTACAACACTTCTGACACCAGATGTTTGAGGTTTTCTTGCTAAACCCCAAGCAGCTCTGCAGTGGACACCAGCTGGGTGTCTTATAATTCAATTCAATTCTGACACTGTCTACTTAAAGGGAGTGTCTGATTCCTCAAGTTAAAGGCTCAGTCCCACAAGATTGCCCCCAACCTCAAATACCAGTCACAAATGTCAGCTTGCAACCTGTACTTCTGACTGACTGGTTATAAATCAGGGTTCCCAAGACCCCCTCTTTCCGTTCGATCTGCTACAATGATTCACAGAAACACTTTATATATGTTTATCAGTTTATTATAAAGGATACAGACAAACAGCCAGATGAAAGAGATGCATAGAGCAAGGTATGTGGGAAGGGCATGAAAGCTCCATGCCCTTTCCATAGGCACCACCCTCCATGAACCTCCATGTGTCCAGCTATCCAGAGCTCTCTGAATCCAATTCTTTTGGTTTTTTACAGAGGCTTGATCATGTGGACATGCTTGATTAAATCACCGGCCATTAGTGATTGGCTCAACCTTAAGCCTTCCCAAGAGGTTGGGGAGGTGGCACTGAAAGTCCCAACCCTCTCATGCCTTGGTCTTTCAGTGACCTGTCCCCATTCTTCAGCTGCCTAGGGACCCCCAGCCACCAGTCATCCTATTAGCATACAAAGATACTCATCACTCCAGAGAGTCTAAAGATTTTAGGAGCTGTATATATTCCAGGAAACAGGATGAAGACCGAATATATATTTCACAGTATCACCCCGGGGATGTGATGAAGTGCTGAGTCTGGCTTCAAGGTAAGCTGAGGGAGAGAACTAATCCACATCAAATTTCAGAGGCATGGAACAGCAAGAATGCACTGCCTTAGAAGAGTTAATTTCTGTCACTGGAGATTAATAGACAAGCTCTGATCCAGATAACTTCTGGCTGAGAATGACATGTTGATGGGGATTAAACATCAACTAACTGGTCAGACTAGGCCCTTAAGATTCCTACCACCTCTGTTAGTGATGACTCTAACATATATTAATCCACTTTTGTATCCAAACAAATATATTGAGCCCCTTCTATATTGCAAAGTGCTAGAAATTATATAAGAAAGTCTCGAAAGATTTAATGAGTTCACATCCTACTCCTAAGAAATTATATGGGATCCTGGAGAAATACAAAGTGAAAAGATCTGTTGGCTTATCGTATTCTTTGCTTAACAACCAATTTAATATGAAAAGATATAAATCATCTAATATCTATCAAAGTTGGTAGAAAATTTTAAAACTAGAAGATCAATGAGCTAAACCGTAATGCTTAGTTATGCTTTTTATAAAGGAAGTTTAAGGACCTACAATCCTGGATATTTAGAAATTTAGGTCATAAGGATTTGCACAGCATTGTTGATACATGGCTGGCATTTCTTAAGGACTCATTATGTGCCAAGTAAGTGCTAAATGCTCAACATGAACTTCTCACTGGTAGATGCTATTATTATCCCTATTTGGCTGATGAAACGAGGAGAGAAGTTACGGAACTTGCTCAAGATTATGAATTGAGCTCAAATGAAAAGTCAAATCTGACTGACTTTAGTGTCTGTTTCTCACCATAGTCTGACTCCTTAGGGATCAAGTTATCGTGAATGATTCCTGTTACTCATTTGGTTACAGAGTTAAACAATGTGTAACTGCAGAGGAGTAGTTTAGGTATCAGAATAACAATATGAATGAAACTTTTATCCGAAATGAAATAGATTTTTTAAAAAAATGAGAGATTGGGAATGTATGGTAAGAGGGAAGTAGAGGAAGATCCCCCAGGTATTATTTCTGATCTTGGACCACCACACACCATGCAAATAGTTTGAATTTACAAACCCATGAGATGTCAGGCATATGGTTATGAATTCTCCAGGAAGACTTTTTTCTTTCCCAGCCAGAGTTTGGCATCTTCCCATGAAGGCCGATTTTTTGTAGCCCACATTTTCATGGAAAGTGTCCTACTTTGGGGCAGGCACGGTGGCTCACACCTGTAATCCCAGCACTTTGGGAGGCTGAGTTGGGCAGATCACTTGAGGCCAGGAGTTCGAGACCAGCCTGGCCAACATGGTGAAACCCCATATCTACTAAATATATGAATATTAGCCAGGTGTGGTGGCACATGTCTATAATCTCAGCTACTTGGGAGGCTGAGGCACAGGAATGGCTTGAACAGTTAAAGTGAGCCGAGATCACACCACTGCACTCCAACCTGGGCAACAGAGCAAGACTCTGTATTTAAAAAAAAAGAAGAAGAAGAAAGAAAGAAAGAAAGAAAGTGTCCTACTCTGAGACTCCCAAGTGTATGTCTGAGTCTTGCTCCCTTTTCCTGCATACCGAGAACCCAAATGCTGATCCCCTGCCTCCACCACTTGTGGCCACTGAAACAAGTCTCCAGGTCAGAGACCAGCAAACACCCCAAGCATGCCTGCAGTTTTTGCTTCAGCTTCAGCCATTATTCCAGCTCCCTCTTCACACTTGTACCCTCAGGAACATTCTTGAGAACTTTGCCATGTATTTACATTGTTTTATTGATCATTTAGATGTGTTTGTAGCAGGAGCTTTTATCACAGTATCTGCCACAATTCCGTCATATTGCTGGAAAACCCAGCTATCATTTTAGACATTAACACAATTAGAATTAGTGCTGGCCTGACTTCTTGATGATGGTTTTAGGGCCTTTTACCCTCATCATAGTATATCTAAAACAATCTTATCTGCACTTGGTTCCCCAGAACTTACCAATGCCAGACAACTTACTTTCTTCTTTGCCACCTCCTACAAGTAGCAGTGTCACAGTAGTATCACAGTTTCCAAATAAAAGTGTGTAGCTTGAAGGTATTTCTTATTTTAAATGTTGTCTTTCAAATCCTGTATGACAGTCCTTTTGATACTTAAGGAGAGCTAACAATGAATGCTGAAACTTAGGAAGAACTGGTTTTTTGGGATTTTTTGTTTTTCTTTTTGAGATAGGATCTAGCTCTCTTGCCCAGGTTGGAGTGCAGTAGTGTAATCCTGGCTCACTGCAACCTCTACTAAAAGCCTCAACATCTTGGGTTCAATCAACCCTTCTGCCTCAGCCTTCTGAGAGTAGCTGGGATTACCAGTGAGAGCCACCACACCTGGCTAATTTATTTTTTATTTTTCATAGAGAAAAATTTCTCACTATATTGCCCAAGCTGGTCTCAAGTGCCTGTGCTTAAACAATCTTTCCAACTAGCCTCCCAAAGTGCTAGAATTACTGACATGAGCCACCATGTCCAACCAGAAGAACTGGTTCTTAATGATCTTTCTGATTTTGTTATTTTAGGTGTTTTCCTTACAGTTTCTCTAAGAATGAAGTCAGTAGTGTGCATTATGGGTATGGGCACTCTCCATCCATTCCAAACTCTTTCTAAGTGCCTTCCTGTACTGCTGAGGCCAAAAAGATAAAAGCTGCAGCCAGCTGTGGTGGCTCACGTCTGTAATCCCAGCACTTTGGGAGGCCGAGGTGGGCAGATCACGAGGTCAGGAATTTGAGACCAGCCTGGCCAATATGGTGAAACCCCATCTCTACTAAAAATACAAAAAATTAGCCGGGCATGGTGGCCCACACCTGTAGTCCCGGCTACTCAGGAGGCTGAGGCAGGAGAATCACTTGAACCCGGGAGGTGGAGGTTGTAGTAAGCCAAGATCGCACCACTGCACTCAAGCCTGGGCGACAGAGCAAGACTCCATCTCAAAAAAAAAAAAAAAAAAATTAAAATTAAAATTAAAATAAATAAAAGCTGCATTTCTGGAACTCCTTAAGCTAGGGATCTGGGTGTGACTTAGGTTCTACCTCTTTGGTGCGCTCACCTTGGCTTAAAGCATGGAAGAAAGATGGAAGTTGCTTTTCTGTGCCTTCCGTGTTCCTACTGTCTGCTACCATTATGGAAGTGTGTGGTTCATCCAAAGCAGCTCACCTTCTTGGCTCTCCCCTGAATGTGCTGCTTCCTCATCTTGGAAGAGACAGTAGCCTTCTTGGTCAAGTCTTCCAAGAAGGCTCTGAAAAATGTTTTATACTTTTTTTTTTTTTTAATATCCTCTGCTAACAGTCATGGTGGCTCAAGCGTGTAATCCCAGCACTTTGGGAGGCCTAGGAAGGCGGATCACTTGAGCCCGGGAGTTTGAGACCAGCTGGGCAACAATACTGAAACCCCATCTCGACAAAAAAAAATACAAAAATTAGCCAGGCATGGTGGCATATGCCTGTAATCCCAGTTACTCGGAGGATGAGGCAGAAAGATTGCCTGAGCCTGGGAGGTGGAGGTTGCAGTCAGCCAAGATCAAACCACTATACTCCAGCCTGGGTGACAGAGTGAGACCTTGTCTCAAAAAATAAAAATAAAAATAAAATCCCCTCTGCTTAAAACTAGCCATAGTGAATTCTGTGCCCTTTCGTGAAACTCTGACCAGTACAGAGTCTTTTTATAAACATTTCATTTCCTACTTTGTATCTATTACTTTGACCAAGAATTCTTTCATAAGCTTTGTCTAACATTCAGCTCAATTTTTCTTTTTCCTTGTATTCATTACTGCTACTATCTTACCTTTTCATATTTCATTGCCATCTACCATGCTAATTTGTCCTTTTAAAACAATGTATCTACTAAAAATATTAGTAAGCTATTATCTCCCTCCTTAGCACTACTCAACTAGGGAATATATTAATCCCTTTCAGCACTCCTCTCTCATATTTTTGCTAACTTCATTCTTTCTAGGATAGAAGATCACAGGCTAACTGGAAATCTTTTGTTTCTAAGATTTAAAGAAAATACGAAAAGCTTTCCTTTTCTTCTCTTCCTATTCAAACCTATTTTCCAGCTAATACACTGCTAAAAAGAGCTATTCTATCTTTTGTGAAGTTGCTCTTAAGTTGTTCTTTTCCTGATCTAAAACACTGATTATATGCAAAAATCATTTCCTCTCCCTGTTTTATATTTCATGATCCTTAGGCAGAACATGCCCAAAAGCTTTTTAAAATGAATTTTTTGTAAGAACAGACTATAAATAATGCTTGGGACTCATTTTGTGTGTATACACAATACACTATATTGTTGTTTTATATCTCTGATTATTCTTGTGGGTAAATATGTAAGAATTTGCATTTGGAGGACAATAGTTATTTATAACATCTATTGCAACATCATGAATAAATATATTTGCTGAAGTTTTTGATAATGACATTACAAACAATGTTTAAAAACCCTTTACAGGCCAGGTGCAGTGGTTCATGCTTGTACTCCCAGCATTTGGGGAGGCCAGGGCAAGCAGGTCACTTGAGCTCAGGAGTTTGAGACCAGCCTGGGCAACATGACAAAACCCTGTCTATACCAAAAAAAAATACAAAAATTAGTTGGGCATGGTGACGTGTGCCTATAGTCCCAGCTACTCGGAAGGCTGAGGTGGTTAGGATCACTTGAGCCTGGGAGGCGGAGGTTGCAGTGAGCCCAGACTGTGCCACTGCACTCCAGCCTGGGTGACAGAGCCAGACCCTGTCTCAAAAAAATAAAAATATTTTACAAATAACTTAGTTTTGAAAGTCAATGAGTGAGCAGCACATAAAAATGCTATTTTTGAAGTAAGCCGTGGGGGAGGTGGCAGAATCACTCCCTTGGCTCTTGGGACACTAAGCTACTGATTTTTTACTTGGTACTGATTATTAAGTCCAGTAATTTTATTGTCTCTGTTCCCATGCTGCTCAATCTTTAGGAGGCTTCCAGTCTTTCCATCAGCATATGAGTAAGGTTTTCAAAAAGCCTTTACCTACTAATTCCTTTTCCACTATACTGGCCACTTTTCAGTGTTTTTGCATTTCTGATTTCACTGATAACAAACTATATCTCTCTGATAATTTTCCTCCAGCTATATCATTTGCATTTGAGAAGTCATGCTGTTTTTTATTTTTATAAATTTCATACCTATAGAACTGCTTTGATTTTTGGGGCCCTTGTTACCATTTTATCATTTCATAAGTATTATAGCATTATATTCCTCCTGGGTCACTAATGTTATTAAATATTTTCCTTATTTTCAGATTCCCAATTCCCTTTCAATTTATATTCTTGTTTTTAATCCAAACTCCTTATAATGTAACTTTTCTGTTATTAAAACCATCTCTTCTGAATGCTATTCTCAAACACAGATGTAGGTAAATGATGATATTCTTTTTATCTACCACCTTTTATAATTGTTTGAAAAGCTGAGGTATGCTGAATAATGACAAGAGACAGAAGGGCAGTCACCTTGCCTTTATTCTGTCTTCCAGAAGAGCATTTCCCAAGCTCCACAAAACTCTAGTGAACGATAGAACACACACAGAAGGTGCCAAAAAACAAAACAAAACAAACAAACAAAAAAACCAACACTAACGTTAGGAGTGTTTTTAATATGTAAGAAAAAAGGATTTCTTTTTACAATAAAAAAAAATACCAAGTGCATTTTATATAGTTGTCACCTCAGAGGTTATCAGATGCATCCTTGAATTTAGTCATTCATGTATTTAACTAGCTGAGTATTGGGGAAACAGCAATGAAGAAAACAAAGTCAAGTTGTTACACATGCTAGACAGTGTAGGGTGGGAGTTGGTGAGCTATTTTAGGTGGCCTAGGGAAGCCCACTCTGATGATACTTGGGAGGAGAGGAGGTCTAGGGAAAGGAGAGTGCACATAGAAGGAACAGTCATGTAAAGGTCCACGATGGGAGCATCTTTGGTGGGTTTCAGGGAGAGCCAGGAGGGTGTCTGGCTAGAGCTGAGGGAGGAAGAGAGAGAGGAGTAGGAGAAGAGGCAGACATGGTCAGAAGCAAGATAATGGAGGTTCTGTGTCGAAGGAAGGACTTTGGATTTTACTCTGCATGAGATGGGAGAGCACTGCAGAGTTTTGAACCAAGGAACAACATGACCTTACTTTTTAAGAGACTCCTGGCTATTGCATACCAAATGGATCATCAAGGGCAGATATTTGGATTCTAATTAAACCTTCCCATTTGAATGCACTGCTTTCAAAATATAATAAAAGCCTAATCTACGAATATTATTATCTGCATCTTTAGAGAATCATGACATGTACCACATTGAATTATACATATAAATATACCTTTATTATGTGAAGAATTGTTATTTTAAAAGGTACCAAAATGGAGATAAGCAACCATGTGAAAAAAAGTATTTACAGCAAATACAGCAGAGAATGTTTTATTATCGTTTTTATATAAACACTTCAGAATCAAACATTACATAAAAATAATTTTAACAGTCCACACAAAATATGAAGAAAATCTCCAAGACTCTGGTAGATTAAAGAACTTTAAAAAGCATAGAGTAATACCACACATCTACAGCCATCTGATCTTTGACAAACCTGACAAAAACAAGAAATGGGGAAAGGATTCCCTATTTAATAAATGGTGCTGGG
>NW_012115088.1:2034837-2045527 GCF_000951035.1 Colobus angolensis palliatus | reverse complement strand
TCACTCTGTCACCCAGGCTAGAGTACAGTGGCACAATCTCACCTCACTGCAACCTCTGCCTCCTGGGTTCAAGCGCGCCTCTCCTGCCTTAGCCTCCTGAGTAGCTGGGATTACAGGCATGCACCTCCACGCCCAACTAATTTTCATATTTTTAGTACAGATGGGGTTTCACCATGTTAACCAGGCTGTTCTTGAACTCCTGACCTCAGGTGGTCTCCCTGCCTCAGCTGCCCACAGTGCTGGGATTACAGGCGTGAGCAACCATGCCCAGCCTCTTTTTGTTCTATTCAGGCCTTTAACTGATTGGATGAGGCCCACCACTTTATGGAGGGTAATCTGCCTTACCCAAAGCCCCCTGATTTAAATGTTAATCTCATCCATAAGTACCCTCACAAAACATTAAGAGTAACGTTTGATCAAATATTATATGGGTGCTGTGGCCTAGCCAAATTGACACACAAAATTAACCATCACAGATACTATAACAGAAATAGATATATACAAATACATACAAATATATTCACACTTGGTAAAGTCAGAAAAGTCTTCATAGGGGAGAGAAGCACAAATTTGAATATTAAGAATGTATTTGACACCAGGGTAGACTAAACTGTAGGGCAGAAGGTAAATAAAGGATGCAAGGTCAAGAGGACATTCTTGGTAAGGGACACAGGTGGAGACCTGAGGAAAATATGTGGCATGTCAACAGCATGGAACATGGTGAGGACAGCAAGAGGCCCTGTGTGGCTCTGATGAAGGATAACAGGAAGCAGTAGTGAGAAGTGAGGACCCAGAGATACAGTACATGCTGAGGTTCCATGCCATGCTGAGCTATGAAGATTTTATTCTAGAAGCCATGTTATTCAAACTGATATGTTTGCAAGTGGGGTTATGTCACCGAGAAAGTCATAAAAGGTTATTGCCCACTTATAGGACACATGAATTTCTTTTTCTTTACCTTTTTTTTTTTGAGACAGAGTCTTGCTCTTGTCACCCAGGCTAGAGTGCAATGACATGCTCTCGGCTCACTGCAACCTCCACCTCCCAGGTTCGAGCGATTCTCCTGCCTCAGTCCCAAGTAGCTGGGATTACAGGCCCCTGCCACCACACCCAGTGGTATTTTTTAGTATTTTTAGAGACAGAGTTTCGCCATGTTGGCCAGTCTGGTCTTGAACTCCTGACCTCAGGTGATCTGCCTGCTTCAGTCTCCCAAAGTGCTGGGATTACAGGCGTGAGCCACTGCACCCAGCCAGGGAACATCAGTTTCACTGAAAGATTTTGGAAGCAGAATTATTTTATGTGGAGATAAACCCAAACATATAATCAAATAAACCTTACAGTTCACGTTAATTTTTAAGATAAAACAAGGATTTCAAAGGAGCTCTTAACTAACAGTCTATGTTGGCACTGCCTGTTAAGGGGTATTTTGGTGGAAATGTTTGACAAACACAAAATAATTGGGAGCCCTTAGAGATTGTTTTTTGGGGTTGTTTGTTTGAGACAGCATCTCACTCTATCGCCAAGGCTGGAGTGCAGTGGTGCGATCTCAGCTCCACTGCAACCTCCACCTTCTGGGTTCAAGTGATTCTCTTGCCTCAGCCTCCCAACTAACTGGGATTACAGGAGCATGCCACCACACCAGACTAATTTTTTTTTTTTTTTTTTTTTTTTTTTTTTTGAGAAGGAGTTTCACTCTTGTTGCCCAGGCTTAATTTTTGTATTTTTAGTAGAGATGGGTTTTCACCATGTTGGCCAGACTGGTCTCGAATTCTTGACCTCAAGTGATTTGCCCACCTCGGCCTCCAAAAGTCCTGGGATTACAGGCGTGAACCACCATGCCTGGTCGCCCTTACAGATTTTAAAGCTGGAAGAAAACAACTGATCCCTGAGTATCACTTGAGTGACAGTGTCAACCAAAGGACTGGTTAGGAAACTACAGTAGGACCATAAGCCATGATACAATAAAGCAGACGAAGAGAAACTGTGCTCACAAGGAATGTGGAAGCAGCACTTATTAAGACACCAGCAAGACAGAGAAGCAGAGGGAAAGAGAGGTATCTAGGATGACTCTGTTTTTGGTTAGAGGTTAGAGTACCCGGTGGATAGAGGCACTACTTACCGAGATTTGGCAGCTAGTAGGAGGTTAGAATCTGGTGGAAAACATGAGTCCAATTGTGAGTAGTGGATTTGAGGTGCTTGTGGGAATGGAGTGGAGGGGAAAGATAGACAATGGTAACTAGATATAGATCTGGAGTATTATAAAAGGTCTAGCCTAAACAGATAGACTTGTGGGTCCTCAGCACAAAGGGAGTGATTGAAGCTTTGCAGGCAGATTGGATTGCCCAGGTACACATGAATAGTGAACAGAGAAGAGATTCGAGGCAGAACCTTGAGCCTGTTTGTACCCTTTGGTCTAAATTTTCTGTTTTGAAAATACATTATAAGGCAACAGAAAAAGATGCTGACCATAATGTCATTTATAGTAAGAAGAGTGACCCAAATGTTGAACAAGGCAATGTTCAAATAAATTAATATATATTCAGCTGATAAAGTTTTAGGAAGCCACAAAAATTGATAAGAAGTTTATTTTAAAATAATAAAAGAACGTATATTATTGAGCCTAATGCTGGCAATGTAATTATTTTTTCACTGGTTTTAATTCTGTAAAATACATAATGATGAATATATATGTATATGTGACAGATAGGTGTATATGATACATACACATTATATAGAAACACAGGGAGTGAAAAGACTGAGGAAAAATATACTAAAATGCCAGAATTGGAGGACTAGTGTTGTTTTTCCTTCTTTCAAATGTTTTCTCAACCACACAGTCACATGGAAATTAACCAACTTGCTCTTGAATGATTTTTGGGTAAACAACAAAATTAACACAGAAATCACAAAATTCTTTTTTTTTTTTTTTTTTTTTTTTTTTTTCTGAGATGGAATCTCGCTCTGTCGCCGGAGCTGAAGTGCAGTGGCCTGATCTCAGCTCACTGCAAGCTCCGCCTCCCGGGTTCACGCCATTCTCCTGCCTCAGCCTCTGGAGTAGCTGGGACTACAGGCGCCCGCCACCTCGCCCAGCTAGTTTTTTGTACTTTTTTTAGTAGAGACGGGGTTTCACCGTGTTAGCCAGGATGGTCTCGATCTCCTGACCTCGTGATCCGCCCGTCTCGGCCCCCCAAAGTGCTGCGATTACAGGCTTGAGCCACCGCGCCCGGCCACAAAATTCTTTAAAATAAATGAAAACAGGAAGAGAACATACAGAATCTCTGGGATGCAGCAAAGGCAGTGTTAAGATGAAAGTTTATAGTGCTAAATGCATACCTTAAAAAGTTAGAAAGTCCAAATTAATGATCTAACATAACACCTACAGCAACTAGAAAAGCAAGATAAAACTAACTTCAAAGCTAGCAGACGAAATTTAAAATCTAAAATCAGAGCAGAACTGAATGAAATTGAGACCCAAACATTCATACAAACAACAAACAAAACAAAAAAATGGATTCCTTGATAGGATAAACCAGATCGATAGACTGCTAGCTAGATTAACAAAGAAAAAAAGATGATCCAAATAAGTACGATCAGAAACAACAGAAGTGACATTACAAGTGATCTCACAGAAATACAAAAGATCCTCAGAGACTGTAATGAGCACCTCTATGCACACAAACTAGGAAATCTAGAGAAAGTGGATAAATTCCTAGAAATACACAATCTCCCAAGATTGAATCAGGAAGAAATTGAAACCCTGAACAGACCAATATGGAATTCCAAACTTGAAGCAGTAATTAAAAACCTACCAACCAAAAAAAAAAAAAAAAGCCTCAGACCAGATGAATCCATAGCTAAATTCTGCCAGAAGAAGAGCTGGTACCAATTCTACTGAAACTTTTCCAAAAATTTAAGGAGGTAGGATTCCTCCCTAACTTACTCTATGAAGCCAGTATCACCCTGATATCAAATTCTGGCAGAGACACAGTGAAAAAGAAAACTACAGGCCAATATCCCTGATGAACATAGATGTAAAAATCCTTAACAAAATACTAGCAAACAAAACCCAACAGCACATTAAAAAGTTAATTCATCATCATCAAGTAGGCTTCATTCATGGGATGCAAGTGTGGTTCAACATATACAAATCAATAAATGTGATTCACCACATAAACAATTAAAACTGTATGTGTATCTTAATAAACATAGGAAAAGCTTTTAATAAAATTCAGCATCCCCTCATGATAAAAATCCTCCAGAAACTAGCCATCTATGACAAACCCAGGGCCAACATCATACTGAATGGGAAAAACTAGGGCACTCCCCTTGTGAACTGGAACAAGACAGGAATGCCCATCTCACAACTCCTATTCAACATAGTACTGGAAGTGCTAGCCAGAGCAAGCAAGCAAGAGAAAGAAATAAAAGGCATCCAAATAGAAAAAGAAGTTAAACTAGCTCTCTTTGCAAATAATGTGATTCTATACCTAGAAAACTCTAAAGACTCTACCAAAAGCATCCTGGAACTGATAAACGACTTCAGTTAAGTTTCAAGATACAAAATTGATGCACAAAACACTGCTAAAAGAAATATTACATGACACAAAAAAATGGAAAAACATTCCATGCTCATGGATTAGAAAACTTAATATTAAAATGGCCATACTGCCCAAAGCAGTTTACAGATTCCATACTATTCTTATCAAACTACCAACATCATTTTTCACAGAATTAGAAAAAAACTATTCTAAAATTCATATGGAACCCAAAAGGAGCCTGAATAGCCACAGCAATTCTAAGCAAAAAGAACAAAGCTGGAGCCTTCACATTACCTGACTTCAAACTATATTATGAGGCTACAGTAACCAAAACAGTATGGTACTGGTACAAAAACAGATGTATCAACCAATGGAACAAAATAGAGAACCCAGAATAAAGCCACACACCTACAGCCATCTGATCTTCAACTAAGTCGACAGAAATAAGCAATGGAGATAGGACTCCCTATTCAATAAATGGTGCTAAGGTAGCTGACTAGCCATATGCAGAAGAATGAAACTGGACCTCTATCTGTCACCATATACAAAAATTAAGTTGGATTAAGTGTTTAAATGTAAGACCTCAAACTATAAAAATTCTAGAAGAAAACCTAAGAAACACCATTCTGGACATGGGCTGTGGGATAGAATTTGTGACTAAGTCCTCAAAGGCAATTGCAACAAAAACAAAAATTGACAAGTGGGACCTGATTAAAGAACTTCTGCACAGCAAAAGAAACTGTCAATACAGTAAACAGACAATCTACAAGTGGGAGAAAATATTCACGAACTATATATCTGACAAAGGTCTAATATCTAGAATCTATAGAACTTAACTCGACAAGCAAAAACTGAATAACCTCATTTAAAAATGGGCAAAAGACATGAACAGATATTTCTACATTTCTCAAAAAAAGATATATAAGCAGTCAACAAACCTGTGAAAAAATGCTCCACATCACTAATCATCAGAGTAATGCAAATCAAAACTACAACGAGATACGATCTCACACCAATCAAAATGGCTATTAAAAAATAATAATAATAACATGCTGGCAAGGCTGCAGTGTAAAAGGAATGCTAATACACTGCTGGTGGGAATGTAAATTAGTTCAGCCACTGTGGAAAGCGGTTTTGCAATTTCTCAAAGAACTTAGAACTAGCATTTGACCCAGCAATCCCATTATTGGATATAGATCCAAAAGAAAACAAATTGTTTTGCCAAAAAGACATATGCACTCGCATGTTCACTGAAGCACTATTCACAATAACAAAGTTAAGGAATCAACCTAGATGCCTATCAACAGTGAACTGGATTTAAAAAATGTGGTACATATATACCATGAAATATTATGCAGCCATAAAAAAGAATGAAATCAAGTCGTTTGCAGCAACATGGATTAGGTTGGAGGCCATTATCCTAAGCAAATTAATGCAGGAACAGAAACCCAAGTACCATATGTTCTCACTTATAAGTGGGAGCTAAATATTGGGTACTCAGAGATGTAAAGATTGCAGCAATAGAAATTGAAACAACTAGAGGTGGGAGGGAAGGAGAGGGACAAGAGTTGAAAAACTGTTGGGTCCTTTGCTCAGTATGTGGGGCACGCTATCATTCATACTCCAAACCTTAGAATGATGCAACATAGGTAGCAAACCTGCACTTGTATCTCCAAATTTAAAATAAAAGTTGGAGAAAAAATGTTTTCTAAACTTCTAAACTTAGTTTTAGGATTCTTCTCTTTTTTTTTTTTTGAAAGAGAGTTTCACTCTGTCACCCAGGCTGGAGTGCTGTGGTGCAATCTCGGCTCACTGCAACCTCTGCCTCCTGGGTTCAAGAAATCCTCCTGCCTCAGCCTCCCAAGCAGCTAGGTTGTCCCACCACACCTGGCTAATGTTTTTATTTTTAGTGGAGACGGGGTTTCAGCATGTTGGCCAGGCTGGTCTCGAACTCCTGACCTCAAGTGATCCACCTACCTCGACCTCCCAAAGTGCTGGGATTACAGCCATGAGCCACTGTGCCCAGCCAGAATTCTTCTTTAAAGAACAAATTTGCCTTTAATAGTATGTTTTCTGCATTTATTTTTCCCATACAACCTACAAGTGGTTAGCCAAATAACCAATTAAGCTGAATAATTCTTAAAAGATGCATATATTAAAATGAATTCCAGAGATAAATATAATTTAAATGTAAAATCTTGTTGCCACTATGAGACTTTAAGTTAGGTCATTCGACTATACCTCTCCAAGAATTTATCAAAAGTCAATAGAGCCACAGGAGTCATTCTACAAATATTTACTGAGCACCATCTATATGCAGGCACTCTGCTTGAATGCTACTCTGGAATGTTTCTTCAGTCAGTACTGAGATCTTCACTGTATTTTTCTCTACCTAGCTATATGCAAATGATACTTAAAAACACCTTTTCTTACAAGCTAACTTGGATGTATTGATACTCTTACAATTTTCTGATACAGCACAGCTCTGTATGTTTGTTAAAAGAGAAAGAGACAAGAGAATTGGAAGGATGTGGGAAAACAGGCAATATTACACATTGCTTTTGAGTGTGAATGGGTCTTTGGCAATGTCCATCCAAAACAAAATACTTGTGCCTTTTGAATAATTAAGTGATTCTTTTAGGAATATATCCTACTACTATACTCACATATGTGGGAAATAATATATGCACAAGGATATTCATTGCAGTCCTCTGCATAATAGCAAGAGATTAGAAGCGTTCCAAATGCTCAACAGAGGACTAGTTAAGTAAATTAGGCTCCAATTATATAGTAAAATACTGTATTTAGCCAGAATGAGACTGGCTAAATATATTTTATGCACTGACATGGAAATTCTCCAGGATTGCATACACACACACAGTTGAACAAAGCAAGGTAAGATCAATAGATGTAAAAAAATACTGCTACTTGTATAGAAAAGATTTTTTTCACAGATGGATATAATAAAACTGGCTTTTTGCTTAAAAACACAGACTATCCCTGGATTTATACCCAAAAAAGCGGTGAATGTGGTTGCTTCTGGGGAAAAAAAAATAGATGGCTAGACAGACGAAGGCGAAAGCAATCTGTGTGGCATACTATGTACATCCATTGGCCATTCAAAAATATTTTAAACAGTAAAAATAAGTCAGTGTTCTTCAAAAAAAAAAAAAAAAACCTGAAAATTTTAACTAAAGCCTCTAGAATGCACAACCACTGTTCAAAACACTTTTCCTTGCATATTAGCTTTTGTTATTCAGCTTAATTTGTTTGTGTTGGTAAAACAGGGAGGAGGCAAAAAGAGGCCTCATGGGCCTATAAAGAAACCGTATTATGCTCCTTCCACCACCATTCCTCATGCCTCCGCTCACTACCCCCACCAAATGGGAAAGGGGTGGGGAAGAACAAAATAGAGGTCCCACTGAGTTATATTTAATCTAGTCTAATCAATGCCAAGTCACTGCTTCCTGTGCCTGTGGCCTCTCCCATCTTCTCTCCTGGTACTTCCCTAGAGATGCTGACTGTGAAATAGATTGAGAGAAAGTGAACAGTTTTACACTGATTCAAAACATTTCACAAAAATATATTATTTTATTATATACATAAATAGAACAAGCATATCAGCACAAACAATTTCTTTAGTGTGACATATTTTATTAGAATGCAATAAATTTGTTTTATTATACTGGCATCTATTTAAAATGAGGTTTTGGCATGTCATTCTAGCCCGCATAATTCTGAGAGAAAGATTCCAGAATGGCCTTCCAGCAAATTCCACAATTAAGAAATAAGCTAGCACTAATTCGTCTCATCCACTACTCCTAGATTGGGAATGTAGATTGGTGACAACCAAAGACAAAGTAATAATATGATTCAAAACTATTGATTCCCTTTCCTTATTATTCATTCATATTTGCTGGTATCTCTATCTTTATTTGCACATATTTTCAGGTTATGCCATAATGGTAGAAAACAGCATCATTGTTCAGGCTCTTATGCAATCTCTTACCTTTTATTATAACCTTATATTATAATAACTGAGCTTCAAATGTAAAACACAAATGGAATTTTTATGTGATAGACTAAGAGGGACCTTGCTGTGGGGCAGATTGATTCACTCAGTAAGCATCTATTGAGCCCCTCCTATGAGCAAAGCACAATGCTGGGCCAGTACGAATAATACTCGGTTCTTGTTCTTAGCGATAGTCTAGTGAGGTTGACAAGCCAGCTGCATTTCAAGGATGAGCATTAATAAAAGCCAAGAAATAGAGACAGCCAGGTCACACTCCCAGAGGAAGGAGAAATTCTGACGGGGTGAGAGTGGGAAAGTTGCAGGCAAGTGCCTTTTTTTCCCCCAAGACTTTATTTCTTTAGAGCAGTTTTTGGTTCACAGCAAAATTAAAAGGAAGATAGGGAGATTTTCCATGTACCTACTGCCCCTACACATGCATAGCCTCCCCCATTGTCAACTACCCCCACCAGGATGGTACATTTATTACAATAGATAAAAACCTATATTGACACATCATTATCCAAAGTTCATCGTTTACATTGGAATTCATGCATGCAATAAATACTTTGGAATTGGAATGTATTACATTGGAATGTTGGACTGCATAGTTTACATTGGAATTCGTTCTATGGGTTTGGTCAAACGGATAATGACATGTATCCCTCACTATAGTATCTTACAGAGTATCTTCATTGCCCTAAAAACCTTCTGTACTCTGCCTACTCATCCCTCCCTCCACCAACCCCATGACAACCATGAATCCTTTTACTTCGCCGATGGTTTTACCTTTTCCAGAGTGTCATCTAGTTGGAACCACAGTAGGTAACCTTTTCGGATTGGCTTCTTTCGCTTAGTAACACGTGTTTACGTTTCTTCCATGTCTTTTTATTGCTCAATAGCTCATTCCTTTTCAGTGCTGAATAATACCCCATTCCCTGCATGTACCACAGTTCATTCATCTGTTCATCTACTAAAGGACATCTTGGTTGCTTCCAAATTTTGTCAATTATAAAGAAAGCTGTCGGCTGGGTGTGGTGGCACACACCTATAATCCCAGCACTTTGGGAGGCCAAGGCAGGCAAATCGCTTGAGCCCAGGAGTTTGAGACCAGCCTGGGCAACATGGCGAAACCCCACCTCTACCAAAAGTACAAAAATTACCCAGTCTCATAACTGGGTCTCAAAATAAATAAATAGATAAAAATTTTTAAATAAAATAATTTTTTTAAAAAAGGAAAGCTGTTGTAAACATCCATGTGCATGCTTGTATGGGTATAAGTTTTCAGCTCCTTTAAATAAATTGCAAGGAGCATAATTGCTGGATCATATGGCAAGAGTATGTTTAGTTTTGTATAAAATTGCCAAACTCTCTTTCAGAGTGGCTGCACAATTTCGTATTACCACAGTCAATGAATGAAAGTTCCTGTTGCTCCACATCTTCACCACCATTTGCTGTTGTCAGTGTTCTGGATTTTGACCACTCAAATTGGTGTGTAGTGGCATCTCATTGTTGTTTTAATTGGAATTTCCCTCATGACATATGATGTGGGGCATCTTTTCATTTGCTTGTTTGCATTTTGTGCTTTCTTTGATGATCTGTCTGTTAAGATCTTTAGCCCATTTTTAAATTGTTTTCTTATTGCTGAGTTTTAACAGCTCTTTGTATATTTTTGATAACAATATTTTAAAAGATGTGTCTTTTGCAAATGTTCTCTCCCATTCTGTGGCCTGTCTTTTCATTCTGTCGACATTGTCTTTCACAGAACAGAAGTTTTTAATTTGAAAGTCCCACTTATCAATTATTTCTTTCAAGGATTGTGCCTTTTGTGTTGTATTTTAAAAGTGATTGCTGGCCAGGCATGGTGGCTCACTCCTGTAATCCCAGCACTTTGGGAGGCCAAGGCAGGTGGATCACCTGAACTGAGGAATTCAAGATCAGCCTGGCCAATATGGTGAAACCCCATTTCTACTAAAAATACAGAAAGTAGCGGGGTGTGGTGGTGGGTGCCTGTAATTCCAGCTACTCAGGGAGGCCGAGGCACGAGAATCACCTGAACCCAGAAAGTGGAGGTTGCAGTGAGCCGAGATCGCACCACTGCACTCCAACCTAGGCAACAGAGTGAGACTCAATCTCAAAAAAA
>NW_012115088.1:1992457-2034787 GCF_000951035.1 Colobus angolensis palliatus | reverse complement strand
ATCAAAACCACAATGAGATACCATCTCACACCAGTTAGAATGGCCATCATTAAAAAATCAGGAAACAACAAGTGTTGGAGAGGATGAGGAGAAATAGGAACACTTTTACACTGTTGGTGGGATTGTAAACTAGTTCAACCATTATGGAAAACAGTATGGCGATTCCTCAAGAAAGTGGAGGTTGCAGTGAGCCGAGATCGCACCACTGCACTCCAACCTAGGCAACAGAGTGAGACTCAATCTCAAAAAAAAAAAAAAGTGGTTGCCATAGCTAACATTGTCTAGATTTTCTCCTACATTATTTTCTACGAGTTTTAGAGTTTTTCTTTTTCATTTAGGTCTATGATCCATTTTGAGTTATTTTTGAGAAGGGTGTAAGCTCTGTGTCTAGATTCACTTTTTCGTATGTGGATGTTCAGTTGTTCCAGCATCATTTGTTAAAAAGACTACCTTTGCTCCATTGTATTGCCTGACAAGTAGCTTTTCAGCTGACCCTTCCCAGTGTGGAAGGATTTCAATAGGTTTCAAGAGAGGAAATGAACAACCTGAGCTGAAGGAAGAACAGGAACAAAGGCAAAGAGATGGGGAGGGAATGGCAGAGCAGGAATTGGCAAGTGAAGGGTGGGGCTGTGGCTGTTTGTGGGATCTGCAGAAGAGAACATGAGCCTAGAAATGTTCAATCAGTAGGGGCTTGGACACCATGATAAGGAACTGACACTGATGTTGCCCACAAGAAGCCAGTGAGCATTTTTTTTCTGAGGTCGGGGAAATAACATGATCTATTTTGGTTATAGAAAAGTGCTCTGAGAGCAAGATGAAGGATGGATTAAAGTGTGAGGGGAACCAGTTTAGAGGCCATGGCGCCATCCAGGTGAGAGGTGATGAAACCAGGATAGAAGCGGAGAGGACAGAAAGAAGATGGCATTGGAAAGGTAGAATGATGGAACTCAGTGACTGACTGGAGGAAAGAGGAAGGGATCAGATTGCTGTAGAGCTGAGGATCTTCAGCCAAAAAAATAAGTCCCCCATATATCCAGTTAAAGGGCTTTGGCCAAAAACCAAAGAATGTTAATAGACAAGAAAAAAATGAGAATTTTGGAGGGCATCCTCTAGTCTGAATCACATTAATAAATTCATTCATTTACTTAATAAATTTTTAAGAACAGTATGCTAGGCACAGGAGATAAAAACATGAAAAGCAGGTAATTCCTGCCCTCAAGATTGGCAGCTTAGTAAAAATGTTATGCTGTGCTAAATGCTGTGTAGGGATAAATAAAGAGTGCTTGTGAAAGCTTATTAGTGCCCCATTGCTGCTGTAACAAATTACAAACTTGGTGACCTAAAACATGACAAATGTGTTCTTTTACAGTTCTGGAGGCCAGAGTCCAAAGTGGGTTTTGCCAGGCCGAAGGCGTGGCAAGGCCACACTCCCTCAGGCAGTTCTTGAGAGAATCTGTTTCCTTCCCTTTTCCAGCTCCTAGAGGCCACTATATTCCTTGCCCTGAGAGCTCTTCCTCCACAGTCAAAGCCTGTGGCGCGCCATCTCGTCTCTCTGAATCCGTCCCCTCTTCTGCTGTCTCATAGCCTTCTCTTCTGCTGGTATTCAAATCTCTCTCTTATAAGGGCACTTGTAATTACATATAGGGCCTATCCACATAATCCAGAATAATCTCCTCATCTCAAGATCCTTAATGTATCACATCTACAGAGGCCCTTTTCCACATAAGGTAACATTCAGTTTCCATGGATTAGGACCTGGTGATTTGGGGGGCCATTATTTCACCTACCACATCTAGCCCCTTTATCTTGAAGGCTGTGGTGAACCATTATAAAGTTTAAGCAGAGGAATTACGTGGTAAGATTTGCATTTTAGCAAAATTAACTTGGGACTTCTGAAGATATAGACTGAAGAAGAACCTGGGGTCAGAGGACCCCTACAATAATTCAGAAAAGGTTTGACTGCTCATAGGAGTTAGGCTGAGTGTATTGAAGGGAAATTGAGACAATGTACCAACTGCTCTTTGCAAATTGTTGGATGTAGTAGATGATTTCTGGTTTGGGCAATCAGTTGCCATATACCACAATTTGTAATAAAAGATAAGTCAGTTTGAGAGGGATTTGGGAGACCTTGAGCAAGGAAGAAAGTTTTACCCAAGGAAAAGTGCATTCTGAGAATTAGACATTTGCTAACTACATTTTAGAATGCAATCCATCCTCAGAGACTGCCTCTAAGAACAAAATCAGAAATCAGTTACACAACTGTTATTACTAAATTTTGTCCTCAGATCTTTAAGACAGAATCTAAGCATGCTGAGGAAAAGTAAGTATGTAATTACATTAAAATTTTTGTTTCACCTGGACTGGAACCATAAACTGTCAACGCTGTAAAGAATCTTAGGGCTGAGCACAGTCACAGTGGCTCATGCTTATAATCCTAGCACTTTGGGATGCTGAGGCAAGAGGATCACCTGAGGCCAGGAGGTCAAGATCAACTCAGATAATATGGCAAGACCGCATCTTTACAAAACATTCAAAAATTAGCTGAACATTCTAGTGCATGCCTGTAGTCTCAGCTACTCAAGAGACTGAGGTGGGAGGATCACCTAAGCCCAGGAGTTGATGTCTACAGATTACACCACTGCACTCCAGCCTGGCAACAAAATGAGACCCTATCTTTTAAAAAGCAAAAAACAAACAAACAAACAAACAGTCTAGGCAATCATTTTCTTTCTTCTTCTTCTTCTTTTTTTTTTGCTTTTGTAGAGAAGGGGCCTCACTGTGTTTTCCAGGCTGGTCTCAAACTCCTGGCCTCCTTAGCATTCATTTTCTAATCCAACAATTTTCAACCTTTTTTTCTGTGCTACACACCCTGTTAATGATGAAAGCATAGTCCTGTGGTCAATTTCAAGCACACTCGTACTAATTTCACCTTTTTTACCTTCTTCTTTACAAAAGTATATTAAAGTAAGAGTTATTTATCAGGATAACCAAACCTATTTTTTTAGTCAAGTAATTTTATAGCATGTAACAAATTACTGTGAGACATCCCCCACTACTGATAGCAACACATTTTTCCAACACCACAGTGAGAACCCTGGATTCGGTTCTCAAGTCCACCCAGGACAAATGCAGCTGGAGTAGTGGAATGCCTGTCACTGAGCTGATTAGTGATGCTGTTGTAACTAGAGCCCAGCCTCATGATTTTTTAGCCCACTGCACCTTCTGGTACCCCTCCGTTCTTTGTTTCTCCTCTAAAGCCTAGTTTACATCTTATTTTATCATCCAGAAAAGCTAGGGTTCACAGAAGCAACAAAACCTTTTCTTTGTTGTCCTTTATTTCTTAAGTAAAATCATATTCTTTTGAGCTCCCTCCATCTTGAGCTCCATTGAGTCTCTTCTTTGCCACTGTAGTTACCCCAGGGCTCCTAATCTTCCCTGCTCTCTCTCCTCCTCGGTGCTCTGTGCACTTAGAGTCTGCACTGCACACTTTACGATTATATCCTGCATTGACGTGTTCTCTAGTTTTCTCATGTGTGCATGTCTTGTCTCCTTTCTAGATTTATAAGGTCCTTGTAGAGTTTTACATCTCAATACTCAAAAACTAAAAAGGTGATGTATGGTATGGAAGTTAAATCGCTGAAGTGTTCAGAACAGAGATGTATGCCGTTTTATTAGACAAGACTAAAATCTCCTCTCCACTCTGCACTGGAGAAATCTGTTATATATTCTGCAGTTGTTCTGCATGTGAAGATGAGAAAGAGAATTTTGTCTCTTTCAGAAACAATATATTGGTTCCCGTAAACTAAAGGAAAACTAATAACTTTTAGATTCTCATATTCCTAAAACATTAAGAACGATGGATTTGATGCTGCTTGCTCCTTTTCCCTAGAAGAAGTCTATTTTATCACATTTGCTGTTGTTTTTTGCTTGTTTCCTTGAAATGCTATGTCCTGACGCTTTGGCTTTCTGCTATCTTGATCTTTCATAGTACTGCAGACATTTCTCACCAGAATCTGCATAACTGAGGCCAGATCTGGACAGGACTCTTAAAATAATGTGTCCACCCAGCACTTTGGGAGGCCGAGGCGGGCGGATCACGAGGTCAGGAGATCGAGACCATCCTGGCTAACACGGTGAAACCCCGTCTCTACTAAAAAATACAAAAAATTAGCCGGGCGAGGTGGCGGGCGCCTGTAGTCCCAGCTACTCGGGAGGCTGAGGCAGGAGAATGGCGTGAACCCGAGAGGCGGAGCTTGCAGTGAGCTGAGATCCGGCCACTGCACTCCAGCCTGGGCGGCAGAGCGAGACTCCGTCTCAGAAAAAAAAAAAAATAATAATAATAATGTGTCCATCCAACACAGCTACATAAAATCCAGAAGGCACTTAGTATTCAACAGTATTTGTGAGCTGTTTCTTTGCATTTTAGTAAAACCTAGATAGTGCCCCCAGAAGGCTATAAATAAAAATAGATGGTTTTAGTGATCTTCTTTCCACCCAAATTAATTTATTTCCATGTTAGAGACACAACCATTCAGGATTCTGATTTTATTTTGTAAAGACAGTGTTGGTATAGAAGATGAGTAAGGCAACATTTCAGAAATAAACAGTGGCAAAAAGAATTTTGGATATGATATCCCATTCTGCTGAATCAATACTTAATCTGCAGTAAATAACATTGGCAGGATGCCAATCCATAAAATCAACCATAAAATGCTGTAGAATATTCCAGTGTCTAATGTGCTTCTCAGGCAAACAGCATCAACTCAAGGCACAGTCCTTCTGAATATTACACCGTTTAGCTCATGTATGATAATAATGAAATAAAATGCTTTCTCATTTTATTATGTCTCTAATATTAGTCAAATGCTAGGCCCAATCAAGTAGAGAAATGGGTATATATACAATTTTAATGCAGGATACTACATTTTTGACAAATGTAGTTAAAGGGCCTTATAAGCACATTTAGGAAAAGCACCTAACCCAGCCTGGGGGTGTTAGAGAAGATGCCAAATCTATTTTGTTGGTCCTGTTCTTTTCCCTACATTCTTAATGTTGGAAGGCCCAGGGATCAGCCTTTGTCTTCTTCTCTTCTCTATCTACATTCATTCCCTTAGACATGTCATCATTCTCTACTGTGTGCCTGTGACCCCCCAAATCTCCAGATGTAAAACTCTCTCCCAAGCTCCGTATATAATATCTATTAGCATCTTCGCTGGGGGTATCTAATAGACATCTCAACTCAAAATATCCAGAAATGAACTCCTGACCTGCACTCTGCCAAATCTGGTCTTCCCGTAGCCATTCTCAGCTCAGTTGGTGGCAGCTCCATCCTTCCAGTTGCTCAGGCCTTAAACCCATGGATCAATCTTTAACATTGCTCTTTCTCCTACACCATACATCCAACCAATTATGAAATCCCTTTGGTTTTACCTTAAGAATCCTCCAGATTCCAACCCTTTCTGACCACTTCTGTTACTACCAACCCAGTCTAAGTTACCATCTTCTCTCGTGGGTTACTGCAGGAGCCTTCTAACTACTCTCACCGCTGCTACACTTGCCTCCCTGCCACCCACACAAACACACAAACACTCTCTATCCTCAGCCACCATGAACCTTTTAAAATATAAGTTAGATGATGGTAACTACTGAAAATGCTACAGTGGCTCCAAATTTTACTTGCCTAAGGGACTTAATATAGCCTGTAAACTTCACATAATCTGGTCTCCCATTGATTGATCTCATCTATTTCTATCCTCATTTCCCACTTGGCTCCAGCCACATTGGCCTCAGGGTCTTTGCACTGGCTGTTCCCTCTGCTTAAAACTCTTCTCTGGATGCCATAGCTGACTCCTTGGATTCTACAAGTCTGCTCAAAAGCCAGCATCTGGGAACAACGTCATCACCATCTCTATCATTGCAACCCAACTCCCCAGTACTCCTAGTCTTTCTCACACTGTTCTTTTTCTTGTTTCCATGGCACTTTTCTCCTATACAGTAGAATTCTCACTCTCACTGTGTCTAGTGTTTATTGTCTCGCCACCACCACTGGAATGGAAGTTCTCTACAAGGCAAAAACCTTTGGTTCATGATGTATCCCAGTGCATGAGGCATGGTGTGTACATAGTAAAGACGTGTTGAATACATGAAAGTATCTACATGTAAGTAATAGTTGAGGCTGCCATGCTCAAATGAAGAGAGTGACCACTGAAGAACATGGCTAAGAGCAGAACAATTGGATTCCCCTTCATTTAAGGGACTAATAGAAGAAGAGAACCCCATAAAGGGGGTTGAGAAGGAAAGAACAGAGATACTGGAAGAAAAGCTTGAGGGAACAGTGTGTTAAAAGCCAAGGGAGGAGAATATTTCAAGTAGGAGGTCAAGTCCTATGAAAAGCCAGGTAAAATAGATCCCCTGGCCCTCTTGAAGTCATTGCCCTGTTTCCCTGCTCCACATCCTAGCCTGTCCCTTTTGTGGCCCTGCCCGTCTTTCCCACACTTCTGCTCTCTCTGCATGTTCCTTAAAACCTTCCTGTTATAAATGACCCTCTCCAATTGCACATCTCCCTCCATTGATTCTTTGGAGGAAAGCTCATCAGCACACAATTACAGTTTTTATACAGTCTGGGAGGAAATTTAATGGTCCTATTTTTCTCTATGAAAATGCTTAGTCATGAAGTTATCACTCCGTATTTTGTTGATCATAAGCATTGATTTGTACCCATGTACACAAGCAACTTAGGACTTACTGCCCATATACAAAGATTGTTGAAGTATCTCATTTTCTTTGGGAAACATTTTTTAAAGTACCTACAATTTAGGAGAACCTCAGTGTTTCAGATTTTAAGTTATTAAAGAAATATTTAGATGATGATAATATTCTCATGGACCAACAGGCTTATTTGAAAATATTTTGTGGTGGTGGTGATATCCCTGGTGTGTCCTCAGCCTTCCATAGAGATGAACTGGAGTTTAGTTGTCTAATCAAAGCCTAAATGTTAATTAAATAGTCTAAGGCAACAGTCCCCAACCTTTGTGGCACCAAGGACCAGTTTCATGGAAGACAATTTTTCCACAGACAGGAGAGGGGGGAGGGGATGGTTTCGGGATGATTCAAGCACATTATATTTATTGTGCACTTTATTTATATTGTTACTACATTGTGATATATAATGAAATAATTATACAGCCCACCATAATGTAGAGTCAGTGGGAGCCCTGAACTTGTTTCCTGAAACTAGACAGTCCCATCTGGGGGTGATGGGAGACAGTGACAGATCATCAGGCATCATTAGATTCTCATAAGGAGCACACAACCTAGATCCCTTGCATGCGCAGTTCACAATAAGGTTCGCACTCCTATGAGAATCTAATGTTGCCACTGATCTGATGGGAGGCAGAGCTCACCTAGTAATGTGGACAATGGGAAGCAGCTATAAATACAGATGAAGCTTTGCTTGCTCACATGCCACTCACCTTCTGCTATGTGGCCCAGTTCCTAATAAGCCATGGACTGGTACCAGTTTGTGGCCCAGAGATTAGGGATCCCTGTTCTAAGGTACAAGCACCTTCCCTGCACAGGGTCAGCTCCACTTATTCATTTAAGTAACATTTAAAGGGTAGTGAGGGTGTCTGTTTTGCTAAGTCCTAGGAAACTGTAGTCCATGACCTCTGTCCTCAGGGAGCTCACCCTCTAAAGGAGAGGAGAGTCTATATAAATAAATAGCTTCAGTGCAACATAAGTGCTATCATTTTTACAGCCTTCTACAGCCAAACACAGCTACTTCTAAGATTAGTCTATATTCTCTACTCTGCCACTCTTCGCACATCATGTTGGGTCTGTACTGTACCACCTGAGCTAGTATGGGATGTTATAAAGACCCCAAGTTTACCTAGAGAAAGTTGGTGTTGGTTGGATCTAGTGAGGATTCTATGGATAAAGCAAGTAGCCTCAGGTCAAGAGGAATGCTCCTCTGTGGCTATACAGCCAATAGATACAAGGCAAAATTGTCACCACTCACATCTTCACCTGTAGCCTGATTGCCTTCCACTACAATAGCACTGGTCCTGTTTTCAGTACAAAATAGTTACCCTTTTTCTTACTCAATCTTGAAGGAGAAAATTAATGTTTGGTTTTTCTCTCCTTAAAAAGGATAAAAGGTAGCAATTCCTATCCTTTGTTAATTGACATGAGTCTCTAGACTCTTCAGGAGTGGCTTATAAATAGTTACAAATCTACAGAGAAGATGGAAATTAAATTACTCCATCTTTGCCTTCTTCTTTGAACTTTGAATAAAGCAACTAATTTATCTTTATAACTTAGAATGTTTAGTTATTTACAAGAGGGTCTGATTTTCTAAGGAAACATCAATAGAGAGCCATTACTTGTTATTCCAAATACAAAGTAAGCATATTACCTATAAGTAAAGTTATCAGGAATTTTTGTAACTCTCAGAACACTATGTTTACAGGGTTATATTTTTATTTTGATATCATATAAGCCTCCAAAATGAAGTTTAAAGAGATGGCTTGGGTGACTGATTCCCCAGATTGCATTTGATGGAGGTGGAGGTGGAGGACAGGAAGGCAGAACATGAGAGAAACATTGATGGCATCGTGAAGTGGCTTCTACCTCACTGTTCTGAGAAGACCATCTGAAAAATGGCTGTCTGATCACAATAATGACAACAGCAACAAGAGTCAAGAATCTGAACAAATGGAACGGCATATAACTGTCCTTGGAAGGATGACTCAAAGTAATAAAATCCTCCCCAAATCAGTACAAATTGAATGCAATTCCTATTAGAATCTCAAGGTTTTTTAAATTTTGTATTCTGCTTTTAGGAATTGGATAAAATGATCATAAAGTTTACATGGAAAAATAAGTAGACAAAAAAGCCGATAAAACTGTAAAAAGAATAGTGAGGGGACTGTCTCTTGCCTGTATCAGAGCATACTTTAATGCTGCTATAGATTGTTAGGGTAACAACATGAGAATAGACACATAGAACAGCAGAACAGAACAGAGAGTCCAAGAATTGATCCACACATGTGTTACACTTTTATTTTGCTTTTTTGAGACAGTCTCACTGTGTTGCCCAGGCTGGAGTACAGTGGCATGATCTTGGCTCGTTGCAACTTCTGCCTCCCGGGTTCAAGTAATTCTCATGCCTTAGCCTCTTTGAGTAGCTGGTATTACAAGCATGCACCACCACACCTGGCTAATATTTGTATTTGTAGTAGAGATGGAGTTTTACCTTGGCCAAGCTGGTCTTGAACTCCTGGCCTCAAGTGATCCTCCCTCCTCAGCCTCCCAAAGTGCTGCAATTACAGGCATGAGCCACCATCCCTGGCTGCATTACACTTTAATATATAACAAAAGTAATGTTTTAATTCGTTAGGCAAACGACAGGATATTTAATAAATGATGCTGACAGAATTGGCTATTCCTCTAGAAAAACTGAAGGGATAACGTTACATATGTACAAAAAGAAATCCAGAATGATTAAAGACTTCCATGGAAAAAAATAAAGTGATAAAATTCTTAGAAGAAAATCTAGAAAGCACCTATAATCTTTAAGGATAGGAAAAACTTTCTTTTTCTTTTTTTTTTTTTTTTTTTTTTTTTGTCTTTTTTGAGATAGGGTCTCACTCTGTCACCCAGGCTGGAATGCAGTGGCACAATCATAGCCCACAATAACCTCGACTTTCTGGTCTGAGGTGATATGCCCACCTCAGCCTACCAAGTAGCTGGGACCACAGGCGCACACCATCACAACCAGCTAATTTTTTGTATTTTTAGCAGAGACATGTTTCGCCATGTTGCCCAGGCTGGTCTCAAACTCCTAAATGGAAGCGATCTGCCCACCTCAGCCTCCCAAGGGAAAACTTTCTTAACCAAGACCAAAAAAAAAAAAGCCATTTTTTACAAAGACATAGTGATTATATGAAATGTAAAATGTCTAAAATGATAAAGTTTCCATAAATGATTAAATAGAAAAATTGCAGATTTGAGGATAAAATGCAATGCAAGTGACAGTCTTTACAAAGCACTTTCTACATGGGTAAGGAAAAGATAAATAGCCCAGCAGAAAACAAAATGAGCTAAGAACGTGATTAAGCAATTCAGAGTCCAGTCTAAAGTATGAACACAAACACACTTCCAGTAAGGAAAGCAAATTGGCTGGGCACGGTGGCTCATGCCTGTAATCCCAGCACTTTGGGAGGCCGAGGCGGGTGGATCACCTGAGGTTGGGAGTTCGAGACCAGCCTGGCCGACATGGTGAAACCCTGTCTCTACTAAAAATACAAAAATTAGCCTGGCATAGTGGCACACATCTATAATCCCAGCTCCTCAGGAGGCCGAGGCAGAAGAATTGCTTAAACCCGGGAGGTGATGGTTGCGGTAAACTGAGATCGTGCCACTGCACTCCAGCCTGGGTGACAGAGCAAGACTCTGTCTCAAAAGAAAAAAGAAAAAAAAGGAAGTAAAATTAATTTTTGCCATCAAACTGGCAAAAATCAAAAGGTGATACACTTGTAGAGTATTGCTAGTAGGGATGAAGGAGAGATAGTACTCTTACATACTACTTGTGGAAATATAAATAGTAGCAATCTTAGTAAGCAATCTGGCAAAAAAAACCTATGAGAATTAAAAATATCCTTTTATAACTTTAAATATTTGAATCATGTGAATTTATCATCTTTTAAAAATGTGTATGTGTGTGTGTGTATACACATATCTCCTTTGACCCAAGGCCCTATTCCTGTAAGTCTGTCCCATAGAAATAAAAGCACTCAGATGTAAGGATATGTATACTTTGATGCTTATTGCATTATTGTTTCTTTCAGGTCAGTAGTAATGTCTCCACCTTCTTTATTGTGGTATTGTTTCATCATGGTAAAGAGAGAGAAATAAGCATGATTCCCAACAATAGACAGGCAGGAGACTAGATTATGTTACACTAGAATGAATTTGAAAGAATGAATTCAAATCTGTATGGAAGACATTCCACAAAATATCATTGAAGAAAAAAGCAAGAGGCAAAAAAATTGTATGATTATGATCTTGTTTTGTGAGTAAAAATAGCTCATATATATGTGTGTGTGTGTATATATATATATATAAACGTGTAATTTATACCTATATAGCTATATCAAGATACATATATGCACGGTGTGTGAGTACATATATGCACACCAGTGTGTATATTTGTAAACTATATTAACTACACTCAGTTTTTAACATGGGTCATTCCAGGATAAGTTGACAGTGGGAGATGCAAGTGAAAAAGAAATCTTTTAAAAGATGACAATTTTTAAATTAGCATTGTGATTCCATTTATGAGAAATTGAAAAGCTATAAATGAAAAACATTGAAAGTGATAATATAACAATGAAAACATGTCACAATAACCATGCCTTCCCAATACTGCTTACCAGAGGATTCAGCTGCAACTGTCAAGTCAATTTCCACAGGGACCAGTTGCTGTCAAATGTAAAATAAAACCAAATATTCCTGCTGCTTTTCTGTTTTTACTTATTTTCCTTTAAAAACTTTTAATTTTTTTAAAAATGTATTTCAGATCTCTATTTTTCTTTTCTAATTTTTTTACTTATGAATTGAGATAATATGACAGAAATAAAAATTAGGCTAGACGTGATGACTTACACCTGTAACCCCAGTACTTTGGAAGGCCGAGGACCAGGCTGGATGATATATCAAGACTGTAAAAAAAAAAAAAAGAAAAAAAGAAATAATACCATTATTGCCAGCCTAGCAAATGACTATTAATCTTTACTTCTTTGATTTTTTCCTTTGTTTTTAACCATCTCATTTATACAATTGCATGCTCTTTTTTCCATTAAATAATTCTAATCATTTTTTCCAGGTATTTATTGAATTCACTCTCCAATGTTTATTTTTAGAGAAATAAAAAGATGTTTTGAATGTACAGAGAGACAACAGATTGCAATACACATACTTTTGCCAGTTAGGAGATCAACCAAGAACTTTATGTTCTCACATTCTTTTATATCACCATTTACATCATGAATTCATTGAAGAAAAACAACAGGTAGACACTGCTAAGGTATTTAAGTTAGATTTCATCTATCTTTCTGATCCTTATTTCAAGAAAATTAAAATACAATTAATTTTAAAATTGTATTTTTAATTTCTATACAATTAATTTAAAAATTAAAAATATTTTAATTATAGTTTAATTCATCTCTAAACATTCTAAATATTATTTTGGTATGTTTTATATGATATTAGACTACAAATAAGACGTATATAAATTAAAAATATATATCAGGGATATGCAAAAAGTTTCTTAGTGATGGGATGAGGAATCAAAGACATTTGAAGAAAACAGGAAATCCAAAGCCCCATCTCTTATTCAAGGCCTGTCACGCCACCTGGTTGCTGATTCCACCCATTCACATCTTTTCTAGAACTTTCTCCTATCAAATAATCTCTCTTTTTCTTTTTTCATCTATACTTTTCCCCTTTCTTTCTTTAGATATGCTTGTCCTCCCTAAAGAAAGAAAACTTAAATCTGCTTCTTATCCCCAAGGTTACCTCTAGCTATCATTGTATATATTTTCTTCCCTTGTAGACCAAGCCTCCCAAAAAAGATAGTCTATACTTACTATCTCCTTCTCCTTTCTTCACATTCATTCCTCTAAGTGCCTATAACATCTGGCTTTTGCCCCTACCACTCCACTAATTTTTCTAAAGCAAAAGTCCCCAGTTACTTTGTTACTACAAAATTAAATGAAATTCTTTTCTGCATTTTACAGGCTAACCACACTCTCCTTGAAACATCAAACCCCTGGATTCCTTGACATCAGCATCTTGTGGTCCTCCTGCTTTCCTCACAGTTCCTCCCTAGTGTGAATGACAGAGTCCTCTTATACTCTTTGTGTCTTTTAAATACTGATATTCCCCACAGTTTGAAGCTTTGTATTCATTTTGAGTGATTTCACTTTTTTTTTTTTTTTTGAAACGGAGTCTCACTCTGTTGCCCAGAGTGGGGTGCAGTGGCTCACTGCAACCTCTGCCTCCTGGGTTCAAGGGATTTTTCTGCCTCAGCCTCCCAAGTAGCTGGAATTGCAGGCACCCACCAAAGCACCCAGCTAATTTTTGTATTTTTACTAGAGACAGGGTTTTACCATGTTGGTCAGACTGATCTCGAACTCCTGATCTCAAGTGATCCACCTACCTCGGCCTCCCAAAGTGCTGGGATTGCAGTCATGAGCAGCCGATTTTACTTTCACAAAATGATAATGACCCCCAAATCTTTTTCTCTAGCCTAGTATTTCCTTTGAGCTTCATATTTATCTTCAGTACCCCATTAGAAATATCTATTGACAGCCAAACTTAACATGTCCAAAATGAAATAAACATCTTCCTTTTCTCCCTATATGTCCACATCCCTTCTCATCTATTCAATGTTTCATTCAAAACAACTACTGTCGGCCGGGCATGGTGGCTCACGCCTATAATCCCAGCACTTTGGGAGGCCGAGGCGGGTGGATCACGAGGTCAGGAGATCGAGGCCATCCTGGCTAACACGGTGAAACCTCATCTCTACTAAAAATACAAAAAAAAAAAAAAATTAGCCAGGCGTGGTGGCGGGCGTCTGTAGTCCCAGCTACTCGGGAGGCTGAGGCAGGAGAATGGCGTGAACCCGGGAGGCGGAGCTTGCAGTGAGCTGAGATCGTCCACTGCCCTCCAGCCTGGGCGACAGAGCGAGACTCCGTCTCAAAAAAAAAAAAAAAAAAAAAAAAATTAGCCAGGCGTGGTGGCGGGCGTCTGTAGTCCCAGCTACTCGGGAGGCTGAGGCAGGAGAATGGCGTGAACCCGGGAGGCGGAGCTTGCAGTGAGCTGAGATCGTCCACTGCCCTCCAGCCTGGGCGACAGAGCGAGACTCCGTCTCAAAAAAAAAAAAAAAAAAAAACTGTCGACTAAGTTGACCAAGCCAGAGAGGTAAGATGTTATCAAACCCCGCCTCATTGCCCTGCATATTCAACCAATCACCAAGTCCAATTAGTTAATCTTCCAAATATTTCTTTAATGCACCCCCTTGGTACTGTTCCTAATACCACAGCCCTAACTCCAGCTGTCAATATCTCTGGCCCAGATTGTTGTAATTGTGTCTTGATTTGGTCTCCCTGATTATAGACTTGCCTCTTACAAATCTATCCTATAAACTTTTGCAAGATAAATCTAAAATAAAAATCTGACCATGCCTTAAAATCCTTCATGGTTAAGAGACTAAGAGGAAGAGAAATGTGAATTGACTGCTAAGAAGTGTGGGATTTCTTTTTGGAATTGAACGTTATAAAATTAGATAATGGTGATGGTTGCACAGCTCAGTAAATATACTAAAAACTTCTGAATTATCCACTTTAAAAGAGTGAATTTATTGTATGTAAATTATATCTCAATAAAGTGGTGATTAAAAAAGAACTTCAGTTATGGTAGCTCAAGACCTCCAGGAAGCAGGGATCAACTCAGGATTAGATGACAAGAGATGTATTTGAAGGAAACACCTTTCAAAAATAAAGAAGAGGAAGCAAGAATAGCTAGGACACGGGCCGGGAGCAGTGGTTCACGCCTGTAATCCCAGAACTTTGGGAGGCTAAGGCGGGTGGATCACTTGATGTCAGGAGTTAGAGACCAGCCTGGCCAGCATGGTGAAACCCCGTTTCTACTAAAAATACAAAATTAGCCAGGCATGATGGTGCGCACCTATAATCTCAGCTACTCGGGAGACTGAGGCAGGAGAATCATTTGAATACAGGAGGTGGAGGTTCCAGTGAGCCAAGATCGTGCCACCGCACTCCTGCCTGGGTGACAGAGCAAGACTCCGTCTCAAAAAAAAAAAAAAAATAGACTAGGAGAGCTTTTTTGCCATGATGCAGGTCAGAAACCTATGAAAGGAGAGGGGAGAAAAGAATGGGGCTGGAAGAGTCTCAGACTAACATGCAATTCTAAGAAAGGCTTTGGCAGGCCTATGGGGATGCATCAAGCCAAAGTTGCCTTGTAAAGGATACCTGCATCTGGCAAGAATGGGCCTGCACTAATGCCTCTACTATGATCAGTCATTGGCAAAGAGCAACTGTAGGGAAATGTGGGCTTGATGAGAATGTAGTGATGGATCCAGAGGGTAGCAAGTGGAGCTGTCAGTCAACTATGCTCACGGCAGCAAGAGGTCTCAGTAGTGTATTTTCTGGGCACCACAGAGGTTCTTCACTGCCTAGAGGACACTACAAGCTCCTTTGCATAATATATAAGATGTTCCATGAACTAGTTCCTAATTACTACTCTAGGCGCATCCACCAGAATTCTCTGACTCACATTTTATGTTGAATCTTACTACCAAATGTCTCTTGCCTTTACACCGTTGTTGATACTGTTCTTACTACCTGAAATTATCTTCTAACTCATATCTATCCCTCTAGATTTGTCTCTTCCAGGGGACATTATCTCCTCTAAGAAGATTTTCCTGAACACTCACACAGGATGATTGCCTCTGCCCTGTCTTCTAAATATATCATAGCATTTACCACATTATATTGATTTTTTCTGTTACCTTTATGTGTTCCAGCATAATCTTTATGTTCGTCAACTCAGGGTCTGTGGCTTCTTTATATTTGATTCCCAGTATATAACATAGTGTCTAGAACAGAAGTATTCAAAAATTTTTGTTAAGTTGAATTCAACATCAGGTTGTAATTTTAAAATATAAGCCCTTTATATTATTACATTATTACACATAGTCTGACTTATGTTGTCATGTATATTTGTGTTACTTTATATTTCCTTGCTCTTTTTGGTGAAATTGTAATTATAATACTAAAAACTTCTTAATTCATTCTACATTCATTATATGTGACCAAACATACATAAGGTCCTTTTTCCCCACTGTTCACCCTGCCTATAATCTTGTGGAAAAACTTAGTTATTAAAGAGCACCTCTTTTGTAGATTCATCCCCACTTTCTGTAAGTCCATCCAGAAGGATGATATGAAGGAAAAGGGTTAAGGAAAGCCCCTAACAACAACCAAACCCTTATATTTTTTTTCTGCTTACCATGTCTTATTTTTGCTATTTAAATTATTAAACCATTTAGAATTGACTTTTGTACATTTATGTGCTAAGGATCCAACTCTGGTTTCTCCATATTATGTGCTAGTTTCTCAACATCATTTACTAAACAATCATTTTCCTGGTGATTCTGTTCCATTGGTCTACTAGCTTATTTCTGACTTTATATCATATTGTTTCTATGATTATACCTATGTATGTTTTAATGCCTGATAGGATAAGCCCTTCTCTACTCTTCTTCTCCAAGATTTTCTGAGCTATTTATTCTCCCTCAAAACTTTCAGAGTTCTTTAGTTGAGTTTTCTCCCAAAATCCTGCTGCTGATATTTTTGTCAAAATTGAATTGAACAAAATAACTAAACAAATCGGGAAAAATGAATATCTTTACACTACCAAGTCATCATATTCATGAACATAGTATAGTTCTCTAATTCAATTCTGAAATTATAGATCTTTTAGTAGAGTTTTAACATTTTCTTTCTAATAGTCAGGCATTATTTAATAGCTTAATTCCTACATATTGTGAATAATACCTTATTTTCTACTACACATTCTTATAAGTAATATTGTCAAGAGTAGAATTACACTATTGAATTTTTTAATTGATCTTTTATCCAAGTGTCTTGGAGACTCCTCTACTTCTTGCAAGATAAACAGTGTCTCAGAGAAAGTATCCTATGCAGGATCTAGTTTTTCCGCAATAGGATAATTCCTCAAAACTGTGGTGGGATAGTGTTCCCCGCAAATTCATGTCCACTGAAACCTTGGAATATGACCTTATTTGGAAAAAGTTTATTTGTGGAAGTAATTAGTTAAATTCAGTGAGTTGTCCCTATAATAAGAAGAGAGAACACACAGAGAAACACACAGGGAAGAAAGCCATGTGAACATACAAGAAGAGACTGGAGTATAGTCATGCACCACATGACAATGTTTTAGTCAACAGTGATTGTATATATGACAGAGGTCTCATAAAATTATAATACTGAATTTTTACTTCACTGTTTCCATGTTTAGATACACAAATATTTATCATCTTGTTATAATTGCCTACAGTATTCAGTAGAATGATATACTGTATAGGTTTACAGCCTAGAGCAATGGGCTACACCATCTACATTTGCATAAGTACATTCTATGATGTTCGCTCACTGATGAAATTGTCTAATGATGTATTTCTTAGAACATATTATTTTTTATTTATTTATTTGTTTTTGAGATAGGGTCTTTCTCTATCACCCAGGCTAGAGTACAGTGGCACGATCTTGGCTCACTGCAAACTCCAACCCCTGGGTTCAAGTGATTCTCACGCCTCAGCCTCCTGAGTAGCTGGGATTACAGGTGCATGCCACCACGCCCGGCCAATTTTTGTATTTTCAGTAGAGACAGAGTTTCACCATGTTGGCCAGCCTGGTCTCAAACTCCTGACCTCAAGTGATCCACCCACCTCAGCCTCCCAAAGTGTTGTGATTACAGGCGTGAGCCACCAAACCTGGCATGTCTTTCTATAAGTGATACATGGCTGGAATGCATCCACAAACCAAGAAATACCAAGGATTGCCAAGAACCACCAGAAGCTAGGAAGAGGCTTCTGTAGATAGGAAGGATTCTTCTGTAGATAATTCAGAAGGTGGATGGCCCTGCTGACACCTTGATTTCAGACTTTTAGCCTCAAGAACTGTAAGAGAATAAATTTCTGTTATTTTAAGTGGCTTACTTTGTAGTAATGTGTTATGGCAGCCTTAGGAAACTAATACAAATACCAAGGCTGCCACAGTACTAAAAGTAGACATCTGGTATATCTACTTACACCACATGTTTTTCTATGGATCTTCTTTATTTTTCTGTATGAAAACATCAGTCCAGGCACTGTGACTCATGCCTGTAATCTCAATATTTTGGGAATCCAGGGTGGAAGGATTGCTTGAGCTCAGGAATTCAACACCAGCCTGGGCAACATAGCAAGACCTCATCTCTATTAAAAATAAAGTTTAAATCATTTTCTACAGGATTGGAGATAAAAAATAAATAAAATAAAATCAGTCATTTGATCAATTAGTTCACCTATTAGCATTCTTCATAATCACTGTTACTTTAAGACTTATTTCTGCCGTCTTAATTCCTGTATTCCTGTTCTCTGTTTTCCAGAGTTTCTTTTCTTTCTTTTTTTTTGAGATGGAGTCTCGTTCTTGTCACCCAGGCTGGAGTGCGATGGTGTGATCTCAGTTCACTTAAACCTCTGCCTCCCGGGTTCAAGTGATTCTTCTGCCTTAGCCTTCCAAGTAACTTGGGTTACACACATGCACCACCACACCTGGCTAATTTTTTTGTATTTTTAGAAGAAATGGGGTTTCACCATGTTGACCAGGCAGGTCTCAAGCTCCTTACCTCAGGTGATCCACCCGCCCTGGCTCCCGAAGTGCTGGGATTACACGCGTGAGCCACCACACTCAGCCTCTTTTCTTTTAAGACACAGGGTATTGCTCTGTCACCCAGACTAGAGTGCAATGTCACCATCACAACTCACTATAACTTCAAACTCCTGGGCTCAGGCGATCCTGCCTCTGCCTTTCAAGTAACTAGGACTACAGGTGTGTGCCACCATACCTGGCTAACTTTTTTTAATTTTTGTAGAGATGAGATCTCACTATGTTGGCCAGGCTGGTCTCAAACTCCTGGTCTCAAGCAGTCCTCCAACCTTAGCCTCCCAAAGTGCTGGGATTAAGGTGTAAGCCATTGCAGCTGGCCCTGTTTCTTCTTTTTTCTTTTTTCCTTCTTTACTACTTTCAATTAAATGGTTCAAAGTTAATTCCATTAGTTATGAAGTCTGTGTTCTATTTTTCTTATTCTGGTGGTTATTCCTAATTTAATACCCATACTTAGGTTTGTTTTCTTCCATCAATTTCTAAATTTAATCAGTATCTATATCTCCTTTTCAAAACAGACCAACAATTTAGCATGCTTTTGCCTTTCCTGCCCACCCACCTCTTTATTTTTCCATCAATTTGTTGTTTCCTAGAATTTGATACCTAGATCATTATACTTTCCACCCTTCCACCCTTTCGCTATTGCTTATTTAGATAGCAAATGTTACTAAGCTACTTATTAACCTGCAATTATCATATCAAATAGGCTCTCTGGAGTTACTCATTATTTTGTTGGAATACTTTCTTCAGGGGTGTTTTCAAAGTATGTCAGTGTATGGTATATTCTTTTGAGGCCTTTTAGATGCTAGGGAACATTGTTATTTCACTCTCACATTGCAGTGAGAATCCAGCTAGATATAGAAGCCTAGATTCAAAATTCCTTTTTAATAAATACATTGGATTTATTACTCTAATGTTGCTGTTGAAAAGTCAAATGTGAATGGAATTCTTGTTCCTTTCTAAATGACTTGCTTTTTCTCTCTAGAATTGTTTTCTTTTCTTAAATTGCACTATAATTTGTCAAAGTGTTGATATTTTCCTCTCTATCTCTTTTGTTTGGTGCACAATAAGTCTGTTCAATCTTTCCTTAATTGTGGAGACATTTTTAGCTGGGCATGGTGGCTCATGCCTGTAATCCCAGCACTTTCGGGGGCCAAGGCGGGCAGATCACTTGAGGTCAGGAGTTCAAGACCAGCCTGGCCAGCATGGTGAAACCCCGTCTCTACCAAAAATACAAAAACTAGCCAGGTGTGGTGGCAGGCACCTGTAATCTCAGGTACTCAGGAGGCTGAGGCAAGAGAATCACTTGAACCCAAGGAGGCAGAGAGTTTGCAGTGAGCTGAGATTGTACCACTGCGTGCCAGCCTGAGTGACAAAGCGAGACTCCATCCCCCCCCAAAAAAAAATTGTGGAGAAATTTTAATTTGCAGTTATTCAAATATTTAACTTTATTTTTTCCTTTCATTCTAGGGCTCCCGTTAATCACATATTGATATTTATTTTATTTTTCATGCCCTTTCATTTTTCTCTCATTTTTCTTATTCTTTACTCTTCCCGATGCCTTCTGGGAATGTTTCAAACCACTCTCCATCTCATTAATTCATTCATCAACTGTATTCATTCAACCCTGAATTAAATTGTTTGTTTCTACTATATCTGATTGGTCCTTTTTTTATAACTCCTTGTCCCTATTTGTTTCCAGTGCCCTCCTACATGCCCTTGAGAGTGTTTATTAGGATTATTGTAAATTCTTGTTTTCTCTGGCTCATCAGTTCTGCTCCCTCCAGAACTAGTTGTTTAGTTTGTGATCTTGCCTTTCCAGTGCTTTAGGTCTGTATTCCACAGATCTCTCTATTTTTTCCATTCCCTCCAGAGTATCAGCTATAGTATTTTTTGTTTTGTTTTGTTTTGAGACGGAGTCTTACTCTGTAGCCCAGGCTGGAGTGCAGTGGCGCAAGCTCCGCTCACTGAGAGCTCCGCCTCCTGGGTTCACACCATTCTCCTGCCTCAGCCTCCCGAGTAGCTGGGACTACAGGTGCCCGCCACCACGCCCGACTAATTTTTTTGTATTTTTAGTAGAGACGGAGTTTCGCCATGTTAGCCAGGATGGTCTCCTGACCTTGTGATCCACCCGCCTCGGCCTCCCAAAGTGCTGGGATTACAAGCCTAAGCCACCACACTCTGCCCAGCTATAGTTTTTATGTTACATTCTGAGTTCCACCTATAGCCCACTTGCTTCTGAGGCATCTCCAGGATGAGATTCAAAGGAGGAAAACCCCAATTGCTGTAAGTTCCCCATCTTGACTCTTGTCTTCACTGCAGCATAAGCTACACTTATGGTCCTCAAGATTTAGCCCAATTTGACTGGGCTGTCTTTTTATGTTCAGTAGAATTTGACTACATCACAGAACCACCAAACATTTTCTACTAGTTTGTGGAGAGAATTATCATTTTCTAGAGGTAGGGAAGAGACATCAGTGGCCTCATATGGCAAATAACTATGGAAAATGTAATTATTTCCAAATTTTCTTAGAACCATAATACTTTGTGATTGTTCTAGTGATTCTTATTTTCCTTCTTTCCTTCCTTAAACCTCTTAAGTATATGCTATATAATTTGATTTTTAATTCAAAAGTTATTAAAATTTTGTTTTGAAGATTTCATAACTAAACTCTAACCAAGATAACTAACAAAGCCTCCTGGTTTTACAAAACTAGTTTGGATAGTGCTATTCTAAAAGTATAATAGAAATTGGTGAAATTATTTCTGGCCTGTCTTTATGTTCTTGCTATATCAGTATTTGTATCTTATCAGATACCTTTACATATGTCTAGCCTTTTCTTTCTAACTGACATTAACTTATTCAACAAATATTTGTTGAACACTTGCTGTACTATTTTTCAAGCTGCTAGGTGCAGCTAGAAGTGACAGCTGGTAGAGCGATTTCTTTAGAGTAGTTTGTGCAGGTTCAAACTTGAAAAATCAGTACCTGGTTTCCATTCAGGCCCTCCTATTGTGCATGGGAACTTGAATCACCTTGGAACTTTTGTATTGATTTCCATAAATGAGAAGTTAGATGAATTGCTTAATAATACCATATGTTTGCAGAAATAAAAGAAAAATCACAGCTTAACAGTGCTGATTTGTGTTTCTTGTTTCTTCCCTGCCTACTTCCTTACCCCATTTTCTTTTCTGACTTGCAGATGAAGGAGCTTCTATGCACCCTTGTGATGATACATACTGTGGCCCTTTTCCAGAATCTGAGCCGGAAGTGAAGGCTGTAGCTAACTTCCTTCGAAAACACAGAAAGCACATTAGGGCTTATCTCTCCTTTCATGCATATGCTCAGATGTTGCTGTATCCCTATTCTTACAAATATGCAACAATTCCCAATTTTAGCTGTGTGGTAAGTATTTGACCCTGTGCATGTGCATCAGGCTTCATGCTGCTTTTCTGAAGCTAAGATGGTTCTAAGTACTAATGATGATGGCAAACAAATGTTTGTGTTATCCTAATAAGTATTTTACATGTATTGATTCATTTATTCTTCATAACAATCATATGAGGCAGCTTTTATTATCCCCACTTTACAGATAAAGAAGCTAGAAGCTAAGAGATTAAGTAATTAGATGGAGAACACACAACTACTAAGTCTCATAGCCAGGATTCAGCTCCAACTCTAGTTCCATAGCGGTTGCTTTTAACCGTAGTGCTGCTTCTCAAATACAGTCCTTTCAAACCTATTTGTATTCTTACCGCAGGTTACACAGAAAAGGTCAGGGTGGATTTGATTAGTATCATAGCTCTGGTCATGTATGCAAGGCTGTAATTAATTTTATTGAGTAAACGATTGTTCATAAATTATAGATTGACTCTCATTAGTTAAAAGCAGGTTTTAATTTATAAGTGCTGTTTGCTTAATGCTACTAAGTCTTTGGGTATGTATCTGACAAGTTAGTACTTGTCTAACAGAATGAACAGACTTTCAGGCTTAAGATTACTTAAAAATGAAAAAGCAGAGTTTCTTTCTCTCCTTATATCAGAAACCCAACAAGCTATTCACTATGGGGCATCATTCATCACTAAGTGAGTCATTTCAGAGCCTATAGCATCTAAAAGCTTATGAAGTTCAAAAACCAAGAAAAACTAATATACAGTGCTAGAAGTCAGGTGGCACTTACCTTTGGGGAAAAAGGAAGGGGTACAGTGATTGAGAGGAAATTGGGTTGCTGCTGAAGTTCTATTCCTTGACCTGGGTGGTGGTTACATGAATGTGTTCAATTTGTGATCATTTGTTGAGCAATCAGCTCAAAAATGGTGTACTCTTCTACATGTATATTTTAGGGCTTTTTTGGCCTCTTGACACCAAATGTGTAATGTCTTTTTCCAGCACCACTTCTCCAACACCACTTGGGTGTCCAACAATTCAATTCCATTTGGTCACTCACTACCCAGAGTTAGCATCAGACTCCACAGGTTTAAGGACTCAGTCCCACACGACTGCCCTCACTTCAGACACCAGTAGCAAGCAGGGGGTTCCCAAGTTAACCACATTCCTGTCTGACTTGGCTGCAGAGTTGCAGGTTCCTACCAGCCCACCTCTCGTTTGATAATTCACTAGAATGACTCACAGAGCTCAGGAAAGAGCTTTACATACTATCACCTGTTTATTTAAGATACACAATTGGCTGGATACAGTGGCTCACTCCTATAATCCCAGTACTTTGGGAGGCCCAGGCAGGTGTATCATTTGAGCCCAGACATTTGAGACCAGCCTGTACAACATGGTGAGACTCCCATCTCTACAAAAAAATTAAAAATTAGCCAGGCATGGTGATGGCACATACCTGTGGTCCCAGCTACTCAGGAGGCTGGAACAGGAGGATCACTTGAGCTCAGGAGGTTAGGGCTGCAGTGAGTCATGTTCATGCCACTGCCCTGCAGCCAGGGAGACAGAGTGAGACCCTGTCTTATCAATCCATCAATCACACAACTCAGGAACCGCCAACTGGAAGAGATGCATAAGGCAAGGTACAGGGGAAGGGGCTGAAGGCTTCCGTGCCTTCTCTAGGTGCATCAACCTCCCAGCACATCCAGTGCTCATTAACCCAAACGCTCTCCAAACCCTGCTGTTTAGGGGTATTCATGGCGATTTCATTATAGAGGTCTAATTGATTAAGTCATTAGCCATTGGAGTTTTTACTCAATCTCTGGCCCCTCTCTTCTCCTCAGAGGGTGAAGGATGGAGCTAAAAGTTACAACTCTCTAATCACAAAGTTTGGTCTTTCTGGCAGCACCCTGCATCCTGAAGCTACTTAGGGGCCTCTAGCCACAAGTCATCTCATTACCATCCAAAAGACACCCTTAGCACTCTGGAGATTCCAGGAGTTTTTAGAAACTGTGTGCCAAGAACCAGGGACAAGGACCAAATATTTATTTTTTTATTATACCACAATATTATACTTGAATTTAAAATTTTATTGAAGAGAATCATTCCCTTTCTCCCTACACCTTAAACTCCAAATCCTGCACCAATTGCTTGGGGTTTTAGGAATTTCTGATCTAGATGTCGAAGACTTTAGGAGGGCCTGGGGAAGACTTATTCTGTCCAAAAAGAGAATTTTGTTCTTGGCCTTCCAAGAATTCTGAGCAAATTCTCCCTCTTTAGAACTATTGTAAAAGTGATAATTATATTCTATACTGCTATTCTTTAGCTGCTCTGTGGGTCAAATATACTTTGTTTTTGTTGCTGCTGCTGCTATAGCTGTTGTTTTTGTTGACCTGGCATCCTAACAATTTGTATCACAGTATTCCTATAGGCAAATGTTCAACTTTTCTTACGTGGGCACTGTGTCTGTTTATATTCATACAACAGATGATGTGGACTACATAATATATAAAAATTATTGTATGAGGGCCGGGCACAGTGGCTGACACCTGTAATCCCAGCACTTTGGGAGGCCAAGCTGCCAGGAATTTGAGAGCAGCCTGGGCAACATGGTGAAACCCATCTCTAAAATAAAAAAATATAAAAATTAGCCGGGCCTGGTGGCAGACACCTGTAGTCTCAGCTACTTGGGAGGCTGAGGCAGGATAATCACTTGAACCTGGGAGGTGGAGATTTGCAGTGAGCTGAGATAGCACCACTACATTCCAGCCTGGGCAACAGAGTAAGACTCCATCTGAAAAAAAAAAAAAAATTCTCATATGAGAATGTTCTTCATATTTTAAGTTTGTCTTCCCACTTTAAGTTAAGTCTATTTTCCTTTGTCTTGGATTAGAAGATGTGGCATAAAATAGATCATTAGTGCCTGTAATCCCAGCACTTTGGGAGGCCCAGGCTGGAGGATTGCTTGGGCCCAGGAGTTCAAGAATAGCCTGGTTAATGTAGTGAGACTTCATCTCTACAAAATATTTTTAAAAATTAGCCAGGCATAGCGGTGCATACCTGTAGTCCCAGCAACTCAAGAGGCAGAGGTGAGAGGATTGCTTGAGTCCAGGAGGCAGAGGTTACAGTAAGCTAAGGTTATGCTACTGCACTCCGGCCTGGGTGATAGAGTGAGACCCTGTCTCAAAGAAAGGAAAAAAAAAAAAAAAGGATGAATTTGCCTCCCCGTGGACATCTGGCAATGTCTAGAGACATGTTTCATTGGCACAACAGGGTTGGGGGATGCTACTGGCATCTCGCAGGTATAGGCCAAGGATGCTGCTAAACACCCTACAGTGCACAGGACAGAACCCACAGCAAAGAATTATTCAGTCTAAGACGTCAACAATGCCATTGTTGAGAAATCCTGGAGAGAGTTAATCATAAGCTTGGTCACTAAAATCATGATTATAATTCTCAGGAACTAGACAATCCCTGAATGTTAAGCAGAAACCATTAAATTTGATTGAAATTGTTTAAAAATATTCCATCAATATGTAAGATTCGGTATTTCTGGCAGTGTTTTTTAAGTCATTAAGTTGCTTTAAATATGGAAATATTTAAATAAAAATGTATACCATTATGGGAGGCCAAGGCAGGCAGATCACCTGAAGTCAGGAGTTTGAAACCAGCCTGGCCAACATGGTGAAACCCCATCTCTACTAAAAATACAAAAATTAGCCAGGCTTGGTCACGGGTACCTGTAATCCTAGCTACAGGATTAGCTGAGGCAGGAGAATTGCTTGAACCTGGCAGGCAGAGGTTGCAGTAAGCTGAGATCACACCATTTTACTCCAGCCTGGGCGACAAGAGCAAAACTCTGTCTAAAATATATATATTATATAATATATATATATGTACACACATATACACACACACACACACCATTTACTTAGCTGAAGCCCAATAACTGATGTCTAGGTACTTTTTGACAATTGGAAACAGGATAGAGTAGAGAAAAGAGAGATCACTTAAGTCAGTCCTTTCAAATAGGTGTCTAGCTGTGGCCCCCTGTAAAATAATTCTTTGAAAAAATGATGGAGTTTTGTTTTTGTGGAGAGATGACATCTAAACCCTAGTCAACATGCACCAGTACCCAAGTGGCAGAGGTGCAGTGAGCTCAAAAGGCTAAAACTGTGCCTCTCCTTCGTGTAAATAGGCAAAGTGATTTTTTTTTCTTAGATCTGTTTGCCCTTGGGTTTAGTCAGCCTAAATAATGAGAAGCAAGTTTCCCTCACTAGCAAAATGCAATAATCTTCTAAATGTAGAAATATCTGTCCTTGCCATGGAATATTGCTGAGACTATTGGAGAAGATGTTAAAATCTTAGAACAATCTCCATAAAGTTATTTAATTATGGTGTTTATATTCCTATTCTGTTGGCTCCCATGAGAAGAATGTCGTCATCAGTGAGATCAATAGTAAATAGTCTGCCAGCTTCTGGAGCCTGGTCCCTGAATATCCACAAACGGTGACATTTGCTGCAAATACTGCCTCATGCATTTCTGAGCTGAATGAGGACAGCAACCTGAAACTCAGTCCAGTACACACCACCATGTTGTCCAGAGTACTCCAATTTAAGTATTAAATTATTCATAAGCAAGTTGAAATGGGAGAGTTGTATTCTGGTTTCAACATACTTCTTTTCCTCTCACTTGTCATATAATACTTCTCTAACTCCTTGTTGAAACCAGTGTTTTTATACCATATTTAAAGGATAGTGAGTATCATTCCAGTTCATGTTAGAATATGCATATTTTAGTATTTTGGTTGTGTTGAATATTTTTCCTAATTTTTTCCATTGGTAGGAAAAGTTCCACCTTAGACTTTCTGCCTCTTAGCAGTACTTGTCTAACCTCTGTGGGAGGCATATGTAACCTTGTAAGTCATGAGCATTCTGAAGTTGTTTCCATTCCCAGTGAGGATAAGCACATAGCATAAGAGAAGTCATTCTTATTGAATTAAAGCGTTTCTTAATTGATTCAGGTGTGTTCTAAATACCTTGTACATACCCAGTGAAATGTATACTTATCTTAATACTCTTTCAGATTTATGCTTATTCAACATTCATATAAGAAATATTGATCAAGCATCTGTTGTATACAGGCATATTGCTAAGTACTGATTGTGAGCTATGACTGAGACTGACATGGTCCCTGCCCTGCCAAGTATTTTGTAACTTGTAGAAATAGGTGTCCCTGGCCGGGTGCAGTGACTCATGTCTGTAATACCAGCACTTTGGAAGGCCAAGATGGGCCGATCACAAGGCAAGGAGATCTAGACCATCCTGGCTAGCATGGTGAAACTCCATCTATACTAAGAATACAAAAAATTAGCCAGGCATGGTGGCACATGCCTGTAGTCCCAGCGACTCAGGAGGCTGAGGCAGGAGGATCACTTGAACCTGGGAGGCAGAGGTTGCAGTAAGCTGAAATTGCACCACTGCACTCCAGTCTGAGCGATAGAGCAAGACTCCATCTCAAAAAAAAAAAAAAAAAAAAAAGAAAGAAAGAAATAGGTGTCCTTGAACTGAAGAGAATAGAACACTAAGTCAGCCTTAGAAAATATGAGTACTTAGCTCAACCACTCTGCATACCCATTTAACCTTGCTGAGCCTTCCTTCTCTCAACTATAAAATAGAAATATTATTGATCACTGGTTTGTTGTGAGATCAATGAAATGATGTGCTCTAAAACATGTTGCAAAATGTAGCGTGTGACATAAGAGTAATATAATATTATTAATGAATGTAGATCTTAACCAATGAAGCCATCTATTGATGACCGATAAGGCTCAAACAACATAGCAGTGTATGTAAAAAGTTTCAATGCAACGATATATAAAATTTCTCCATTTTCCCTCATAGGAATCTGCAGCTTATAAAGCTGTGAATGCACTTCAGTCAGTATACGGGGTACGATACAGATATGGACCAGCCTCTACAACATTGTGTAAGTTTCCTGCATACATTGTGTTAGAATCCTCTCTCTTGAACCAATATCCTGTACCATGACTTCCTTTTAGAAGGGAGAAAGTGTGTTCTCCCTAAAGTAAAATTTTTGACTATCAAATTAGCTGAGGAAAATAGGAGTTTATATCTGATTAGTTTTACACAGCTTGACAGAAATCACCCTACCCATTTAAACAAATTCAAAGCAGAGAATATGCTAAGCATGCAGTAATGACTACAAACTCAATGGAGATCTTATGACAGTAGAACATACCAAAATGGGCTCCTGAAGCAATTCTAACTACTACAAGGGTGAAAACGGACCTTGGGAAGATAATGAAGTAAATGTTTCAGCCCTACAACTGCTTCCCTTTTACTCCTTTCTGCCACTGTTCTTGTTATGAAATGCTGTTTCTTATGTAGCACCTTCCATTGAATTATCCCTTAAAAGGTGATTTAAAAGTATTTCTTTTTTTACATGGAGAAAAATGTATAGTGGAGCCAGAGATCACTTCCAATCCCCCGTCACCTCCCATCTTTCATTCCAAGTAGGCCCCGCAGCTGGATCTAGAAACCAAATTGACACCACGCAGGTTAAACAAGAGAAAAGCATACAAATTTTATTACTTCTGTGTGTACAGGATCTTCACAACAGAGTGAAGTCCAAAGAGGTGGCCAAAGCAAGATGATTTTACACTTTTTGGACAAGGAACGATAAATTTGAGAATAGATAACAGGACAAAAAAAAATCTGGCTAAGGGCAGTAAATTTTCTAGGGAAATAGGAAATAAATAGGGGGTATGTAAAACCAATGGAAGATAGGGGTTACTTTGTTGAGTACATTTAGGCCCGCTACAGCCTTGAATTCCAAGTCTGTGGTGAGAATACCCTTCTTATAGTGAGAATATCCCTCCTAGAGGACTCTTTACTGTTTGCTGCGTGCAGGAAGAAACAAGTCGGCTTACCCTTTCTGTAACTACAATCTCCAATGTTTTCAACAATTAATATACCGATCTGGCTTATTTCAGGATGGCGTGTCCTTCCAAATGGGTATATGGCAAGAACTTAGACAAAGAATCATAATATATGCTTTTTTTTTTTTTTTTTTGAGACGGAGTCTCGCTCTGTCTCCCAGGCTGGAGTAGCTGGGACTACAGGCGCCCGCCATCTCGCCCAGCTAGTTTTTTGTAATTTTAGTAGAGACGGGGTTTCACCGTGGTCTCGATCTTCTGACCTTGTGATCCGCCCGCCTCGGCCTCCCAAAGTGCTGGGATTACAGGCGTGAGCCACCGCGTCCGGCCAGTTTTTGTATTTTTAGTAGAGACGGGGTTTCACCGTGTTAGCCAGGATGGTCTCGATCTCCTGACCTCGTGATCCGCCCGTCTCGGCCTCCCAAAGTGCTGGGATTACAGGCTTGAGCCACCGCGCCCGGCCAATATATGCATTCTAGTCCTAATTCTGCCAGGTCTGTCAACCAGGCCAAGGTATTTATTAATCCTGGGCCTCAGTTTCCACAACTGTAACAAGAATTGGATTCAGGGCCTTTTAAACTGTAAAATGTATTCACTATGTGACTTGGAAAATCTAGTGAGAAATCATTTATATATGAATGTGTATGCAAATGAAAGTAAACACGCACATGTTGTATGTATATGTGTAGGTAGTGACATCTGATTATGCTTCTGAGTAAAGTAGCAAAATTCTCCTTGACTTCTTTAATCTACCTATCATTGTATTCCTAATATTTTACCACTCACTTTCTTCAGCCTTCAGAGTAAACACTTGGTTTGTCAATTAACATTGACAAATAAGTTTATTCTAATAATGAGAATGTCAGGAGTATCAATAGTTTTATTTATTTTTTCAAAGTCCATGTTCATTGGTCTCATGTTGACCTTTTTAAAACTGTTTTTCAGTGGCCACCTTGAAAGGGAAAAAAACTGTATTTAAAAATCATATTACCAATTAATGCCAACATAATATATATAAACAATTTTTAAACATTAATTTTTTTTTTGATCTTACTGTTTACCTTTTCAACTTTGTATAGAGGCACAGTCAGAGTATTATATTTACTGAGAACAATCTATTACCATAGGAATGAGGTAGTTGGCCAGGTTCTGTGGCTCATGCCTGTAATCCTAGCACTTTGGAAGGCCAAAGCGGGTGCATCATCTGAGGTCAGGAGTTCGAGACCAGCCTGGTCAACATGGCAAAACCCCTTCTCTACTAAAAAGACAAAAATTAACTGGGCATGGAGGCATATGCCTGTAATCCCAGCTACACAGTTGGCTGAGGCGGGAGAATCACTTGAACCAGGGAAGCAGAGGTAGGGGGCACCTGTAATCACAGCTAATTGGGAGGCTGAGGCAGGAGAATCTCTTGAACCCCAGGAGCAGAGATTGCAGTGAGCCAAGATGGTGCCATTGCGCTCCAGCCTGAGTGACAGAGCGAGACTCCGTTTCCAAAAAAAAAAAAAGAAATGAGGCTGTCACATCACCATGATGTAACTGTTGGCACATATTGTCTCTGACTTGGCTACTATGACTACTATTTGTAGTTCCAATGTACCCTAACCAGAGGGACACTGAAGCCACAGCCTCTTTTCTGTCCTTAACTGAAGCAAAGGGAATCTGAGAAACAGTCATTTTAATTGTCATCTTTATATAATAATTCCATCTCTGGCCTGGCACGGTGGCTCACGCCTATAATCCCAGCACTTTGGAAGGTCGAGGTGGGTGGATCACCTGAGCAGGAGTTCAAGACCAGCCTGGCCAACGTGGTGAAACCCTGTCTCTACTAAAAATACAAAAAATTAGCTTGGCATGGTGAGGAGCACCTGTAATCCCAGCTACTCAGTTGACTGAGGCAGGAAAATCACTTGAACCAGGGGGACAGAGGTTGCAGTGAGTCAAGATCGCACCACTGCACTCTAACCTGAGTGACAGAGGGAGAATCTGGCTCAAGAAAAAATAACAATAATAATAATAATTCTGTCTCTAACTTGTCCTAGGAAAAATAGCATAAAAGCAATATTTTTTGAGTAAATGACCATGCTTTGAAAATTTAATGATAATAATAATAGGATTATCTCAAGCTAAATTATATAAATTTCAGGAAAAATGTATACAAAGATTTTTTCCATGAAACATTTATCATTTAATGAATTAGTATTAAAAGCCTGTTAGACTAAAAACTACATATGCACTTGGGGGTATAAAGAGACAAATAATAACAGTTAATGTATCTTGAGTACTTTCAAGTGATTTATTACTTTATTTAATTTTCCCAACAACCCTATGCTATGCAGGTACTGTATTATCATCAGTCTCTTTTTCAAAAAGGGAAACTGAGGCACAGAGAAGTTACCCACTATGTGGTGGGATCAGATACAGCCCAGGCTGCAGGCTACGTCTAGTTCCCTGCTTTCAACTCTGTGCTGAAAAGCTAAAGAGTGTGAGGTCACAGGAGCCAGAAGGAGAGAGTAGCCAGAGGGCTTGTCCGCTGTGTTAAAGGCTGTGGAGACACTGAAAGTGGGATCTGAGGGGAAAACAAAAAAACAGAAAAAGAGGCCAGACCTGCGGTCATTGGTAATCTTCAAAAAGAAAGTTTAATACACGGGTAGAGGCAATAGCCAGATTGAAAGTGGCTGAGGATGTAGACACAGTATATGTAGGTTCTCCCTCGGGTTCTAAAGCAAAAGAAAGAGGAAAAAGAAGAGGGTAACCAAGGGCATATGGTAGGGTAATGTGAAGGAAGTGCTGTAGGAAAGGGGTCCTTGAGTACTCGGACCAATGCAGATGCATAATTAATAACACAAAGTCATGGAGAAGGGCCTTTTACTACCAGAGTCGACAATAACCAACAGTATCAAGGGATGACACATGTGAAAGACAGGGAGCATTTCTTCCTCTGAGCTCAAAGGGGGAAAGTCAGAGGGCTCTAATGTCAGTAGAGGAGGCAATGGGGCAATCATCTACAGCTGCAGTCCCCAACCTTTTTGGCACCAGGGACTGGTTTCATAGAAGACAATTATTCCACGGACAGGGGTGGGGTGGGGGAGGGATGGTTTTGGTATGATTCAAGTGCATTACATTTATTGCACACTTTATTTCCATTATTATTACATTGTAATATATAATGAAATAATTATATAATTCACCATAATGTAGAATCACTGGGAGCTCTGAGCTTGTTTTCCTCCAACTGGACGGTCCCATATAGGGGTGATGGGAGACAGTGACAGATCGTCAGGCATAAGATTCTTAAAAGGAGCACACAACCTAGATCCCTCACATGTGCAGTTCAGGATAGGGCTCATGCTCTTATGAGAATCTAATGCTGCCACTGATCTGACAAGAGGCAGAGCTCAGGCAGTAATGCAAGTGATAGTGAGTGGCTGTAAATACAGGTGAAGCTTCACTGGCTCACCCACCACTCACCTCCCACTGTGCAGCCCAAGTTCTAACAGGCCACGGACCAGGACCAGTGCATGGAACTTATAGAGCATGCCAGTACTGGTCTGTGGCCTGGGGGTTGGGGACCCCTGATCTAGAGTAGTGGGGACAGTGTAGAGTGAAGATGAGAAGAGGATGGGAAAGTTTCAGTAAACGAACTAGAAAAGGAACCTAGAGCAGCATGGGGGCAGAAAGAGACTTCAGTAATGAGGTAGTGTGACTTTATAGGATCTCTGCTCAGCAAAGACTTTCTCTAGCTCCCTCACCTAGCAGAAGCAGAGAAACTGGGCCAGGGATTGAGGATGAGCCAAACAAAGGCAGAAAAAGGACAGGAATCAGGCATGTTGAGGGTCTGGAGAGAAATTCAGTGAAATAATTGACCATGGCCAACTAGAGAATCTACAAGAAAACAGAGAGGAATCTGGAAACTACCAATCTAAGTAAAGGCACAGAATAGGTTAGGCCGGAGTGGAAACACAGGGAGGTGGAAGAAATAAGGAGGTTTTCTGGGGCCTGGAGCAGTGGCTCACACCTGTAATCCCAGCACTTCGGGAGGCCAAGGCAGGAGGATCAGTTGAGCCCAGGAGTTCAAGACCAACGTGGCCAACATGGTAAAACCTTGTCTCTACTACAAATACAAAAATTAGCTGGGCATGGTGGTGAGTTCCTGTAATCCCAGATACTTGGGAGGCTGAGGCAGGATAATCACTTGAACCCAGGAAGCAGAGGTTGCAGTGAGCCAAGATGGTGACGCTGCACTCCAGCCTGGGTGACAGAGTGAGACTCCATCTCAAAAAAAAAAAAAAAAAGGACGTTTCTGGGAACACAATTTCAGTATTCTAGACATTGAAGTAGAGAAGAACTGAGTGATAACTAAAAACAAAAAGAGTTCCCAGTATAGGTTGTTTATAGGTGAATAAAGTGGGGATGAACATAAACATTTTTGGAATTGAGGTTGAGAAATTTTAAGGTCTTCATGCTGGTAAGGCATTCACACGTAGACTGGATCCTTAAAGATGGTTGAAGGGATGATTTATAAGTTCCATGCACCAGATGCCAAAGAACTCCTGTTAAATCATTCTTATTAAAACAGTGTTTAATTGGAAGGATTTAGTAAAGCTTAATAAGCAGATACTATACAGTATATACATTTAGAAAATTATATGAACTCTTTAGTGAGGCTGATCTTTTTTATGTTTTAACTTTTAGATGTAAGCTCTGGTAGCTCAATGGATTGGGCCTACAAAAATGGAATACCTTATGCATTTGCTTTCGAACTGCGTGACACTGGGCATTTTGGATTTTTACTTCCAGAGATGCTCATCAAACCCACCTGTACAGAAACTATGCTGGCTGTGAAAAATATCACAATGCACCTGCTAAAGAAATGTCCCTGAGACAGCCCAAGGTTTAGGTCAACTGCCATAGGATTCTGAGCAAGGCCTACCTGGCCCTGGATAGAAACTGTTTTCAAAGAGAAGGGCAGCTGCTTAGAGCGAACATATCTATGGACTTTAAAAAGACCCCACGCAATTTGACTTTGTGGCAATAGAAAACAGAAAAAATAGGGTATAGCCTAGTTTATTATAAGAAAAAGTATCCATTTTTCTATCCCTTTAGAGTCTTATTTGATTATGGTGGGAGGGAATGTTTTCAAATTTCCCATTTCTCAAGAAATGTACAAATTAATTGAGGATTTCCCTTCAATAAATTTCATGTTCTCAATTAAGATCTAGGCTAGTAATGATGTTTAATTACTTGGTTCTCATTGGAAATGGAAAATTATGAAATGGAAAAAGCCAACTATGTTTCTTAATATAATAAACATAGGCCGGGAGCAGTGGCTCACGCCTGTAATCCCAGCAATTTGGGCTGAGGCGGGCAGATGACAAGGTCAAGAGATCAGGACCATCCTGGCCAACATGGTGAAACCCCGTCTCTACTAAAAATACAAAAATTAGCTGGGCATGGTGGCGCTTGCCTGTAGTCTCAGCTACTTGGGAAACTGAGGCAGGAGATTCGCTTGAACCCAGGAGGCGGAGGCTGCAGTGAGCTGAGATCGCATGACAGAGTGATACTCCATCTCATATATATATATAACATAAAATTTATTAGAACCTTAGGCCGGGCGCGGTGGCTCAAGCCTGTAATCCCAGCACTTTGGGAGGCCGAGACGGGCGGATCACGAGGTCAGGAGATCGAGACCATCCTGGCTAACACGGTGAAACCCCGTCTCTACTAAAAATACAAAAACTAGCCGGGCGAGGTGGCGGGCGCCTGTAGTCCCAGCTACTCCAGAGGCTGAGGCAGGAGAATGGCGTAAACCCGGGAGGCGGAGCTTGCAGTGAGCTGAGATCTGGCCACTGCACTCCAGTCCAGGCAACAGAGCGAGACTCCGCCTCAAAAAAAAAAAAAAAAAAAAAAAAATTTATTAGAACCTTAGATTATTCACATCTTCATTTCCTTGGTATTAGGTGCACCATATATGAATAAAAATATAGCAAGATAGAGCAATATATGTTTAGACTCTGAGAATGCCATTAAAAAAATAATTAAACATTAATTGAAGTGCAGGCACAGAATTAAGAGCTTTACACTAATCATCTCACTTATTCCCCACAATAGTACAATACTATGAGGTATAAACTATCCTCATTTTTCAATTGAGGAAATTGAGGCTTAGAAATATATTTAAAATCATGGACTTCCATTTCTAGGGCAATGACAAGATAGGTATCTGGACTGCTGGAAATAGCTAAAACTTCTAGACAAAATATCATATTTTAGACCAGGCACAGTGGCTCATACCTATGATCCCAACACTTTGGGAGGCCAAGGTGGGAAGATCACTTGAGCCCAGGAATTCAAGATCAGCCTGGGCAACATGGTGAAACCCCATCACTACACGATATAGAAGAAAAAAATAAAATCAGTCAGGCATGCACATGCCTGCAGTCCCAGCTACCTGGGAGGCTGAGGTGGGAGGATCACTTGAACCTGGAGAGGCTGAGGCTGCAGTGAGTTATGATTGCACCATTGCACTCCAGCCTGGGCAACAGAGTGAGACCCTGTCTCAAAAAAAAAAAAAAGGAAGAAAAAATATATATAATTTTTTAAAAATCATCTTAAAGTTATCAGACAAAAAAGAAAATCCACACCAGCCAGCTATCGAGTGAAAAAATCTAGAAAGGCAAGTGCACCACTGTTATCCTGAGAGTGTTTGTCAAACCAGCTGAGTGTGGGCATTTTGAGGAACGGAGCCAGAGAGCCAAGCCCAGGGCTACTGCAAGTTGGGAAGTCTAATAGATTCTTCTTCTACCAGAATTCTGGGATTCCAAAGAATGATAACTTCAGTGTAAGGGTAAATTAGAAATAAGCCTCCATAGTACTTCTAATGGGCCACAAGAAAAATTGACCATTTCAAATTTTGGCAAGAGTGGAGAAGAGAGAAATTGCCACTGAGAATTTGGAACCATGAGGCAGCCTCACACAAGTTTGTGGTCCAAAATCAGACTATCTAAATGGTCTGATAAACCTCTAGCCAAGAATTTAATTCAGTTTAATCCCAGACTGGCAATATCCCCCAAGCATTTGGTACAAGCAAATACAAATCCTCTTAGAGGATTTGCCTGACCAGAGCATATCATGAACACCAGGATAAAGAGATGAGCCTAAAAACTTCTAGGGTGTTGGGGGGTGGGGGACACAGACAACATAATGAGGACTAGAGTAGCCTGCAGCTGCTCAACAGCACCATTATAGCTGAAAGGCAATGGAGAAATGCCTTCAGAGTTTTTGAGGAAAAATTAGACCAAAAAAAAAATCTAAACTTAGAAAAATTGTCATTGAATTGTAAGGGTAGAATCTCAACATTTTCATAGAAGTGAGGCCCTAAGTTACTTACCTTTCTCAGGAAAACCCTGGAGAATGTGATCTACCAAAAAGAGGGAGTATGGCAAGAGAAAGACAAAGGATTTAGGAACACAGGGAAACCAATAAAAACATCTGAAGATCGTGGTGAACGGATCTACAGGTAGTAGCTATATGTCAAACTTACAGAACAACTAACTTGGGGTAGGAGGAGGAGAACTGAAGACTTCAGATGAAGTTCTTCAAGATAAATATGCAACAGATAGAACATTTAAACATGTTCAAAGGCCATTTTTACTTACATTAGAGAACCATGGTATGAATGAGTAATAAAAGCACACAAAACCAAGCAAATAAAAAAATGTATTTATTAACTAGTGGAAACAATGAGTTATACAAGAGAAGAAATAGAATCATGATATACTCTGTGACTTAGCTATAAATAATACTTATATAATCAAAATAATATTAGCCCTAGATATTAATTTAACCAAAAATTATGATATAAATATATCAGAAGGATAGGAGGAACTGAAATGTATGCAAGAATGCAGGAAGAGGAGGTATAGGAGGGTAAATCCTCATCTTCCATAGAAGGAAGTCAATAGACAAAAAAAAAAAAGGAAGTCAATGGACAAAAAGACTAAAAAATCAGGAAGTATCTATATATGTATGTTATTTAGAAATAAGAAAGAAAATACTAGAAGAAATAACTAAAAAGATTTAAAATACCAGGCAATGAGAGGGAATAAGTAAGGAGTAAATAATTGTAATTAGTAAGATGAGATGAAACAAAATACTTGTTTTAAGTATTAGCCTTACCATATTATTTAACTTTTTTGTAATATTGTTTTTATTTTGTAATATTGATATATACATACCAAAGAGTATATTCCTTTCAAAGGAAAATAATTTTTAAAAACCAGCTCCCAACAACTCAGTACTCAATTGTTCTGATGTTTATAAAATATATCAAAATTAAATTGAAAAGAAATATTAAGTGATACTATAGGCGGAGTGCTTAGCACAGAAACTAGAATATTGTAGTCAGTATATCTTAGTTTGTCTATGTTTCATCAATCTTAGTTATCTTTTTTATTTTGTAGTCCTAGTTATATATCTGTAGGAATGGATCTCAGGCAGTTTTGAGGCTTGGTCCTGCTAAGGAGTACTACACCTGGGAATTTAAACTTCAATTCATTCCATCTGTGGAATTCATCCTTCCATCTCAAATGATCTGGGGTGGGGGGTTGTATTATATTAGCTATTTCTACCAGTGTCATAGGCAAAAACCAAAATGTCCAGAACAATCCCGAGGGCTGGAGGCTTGTGAAGACCTTGAAGAATGGAAAGGTGCTGCTCCTCAATGGACCTGACCAGATGCACAGCAATTCAGCTAGTGCCTGGTGGCCTTCCGGGACACTTGATGTCAGGAGACTTTCCCCTCTGGTTGGGAGCGTGCTGCCGTAGTCCCTGCTCTGAGAGCTGCCTCCTTCCAGATCCTTTGCAGGTATCCACTAATGTCTTTCCAGCAAATGTCATCACTCTTGTGACACACTCTTGTGACAACAAAACAATAGTCAACTCAGGTATTCAGGGGAAACAAAAATCAAAGAATTTACAAATGATACCACCAAATTTTTTATTTTTTATTTTTTATTTTTTTTATTTTTGAGACAGAGTCTCCCTCTGTCACCCAGGCTGGAGTGCAGTGGCACGATCTTGGTTCACTGCAACCTCCGCCTCCCGGGTTCAAGCTATTCTCCTGCCTCAGCCTCCCAAGTAGCTGTGACTACAGGCATGCGTCACTACGCCTGGCTAATTTTGGGGGTTTTTTTAGTAGAGACAGGGTTTTGCCATTTCAGCCAGGCTGGTCTCAAACTCCTGGCCTCAAGTGATCCACCTACCTTGGCCTCCCAAAGTGCTCGGATTACAGGCATGAGTCACTACACCCAGCCCCAAATTTGTTTTTCATTATATTTTTAATTTTCATCCATACCAAATCTATGTAATAAGGTCTGTTAGCAAGTTAATGCCAAAAACTAAAATGTGTATTCTTTTATTTGGCCATGCACATCACATAGTATTAGTGCTAAGAGTATTTTTTTCAAAGCCAAAATAAGGCAACAGAAAATATAGAATCTGAATAATCCACAAACTGCAGGGCATATAGTTTCTTTATTATTCATATATACATTCAAGATGAAATTTTGCCTTGATGAACCTCATGCAAATTCTTTTCAATGATTACTCTCACGTTTCAGTAGTTCTGTATGTATTTTATGGCTCATATTCTATAAGAGAGTATTTTAGTATTTATGGGCTATTTTCATTTTTAATCTTTTTAAATGAAGCCACAAAATATACTGTGGAATGATTTATGTTTAAGGCATTCTGCTAGTTGCTGTGTCTGAGGAACAAAAGTGTTATATTTATGTCAATACTTAATAATAAAAAGGTTTACTTCAACTAAAAACAGCATATGCACTTTTAAAAATAGTTCAGCAAGATACTTTTTTCCTCACTATTATAAAAAAGTAATTTCGTAAATTCTGGTTATATTGAGTTTAAATTATCAGCTTCTTCAGTTTTAGCAAGTATTTTAGTTTCTTAGGGCCGCTGTAACCAAGGACCACAAACTGGATTGCTTAAAACAACACAAATTTGGCCAAGCGTGGTGACTGACACCCGTAATTCCAGCACTTTGAGGGGCCAAGGCAGGAGGATTGCATGAAGCGAGGAGTTTGAGACCAGCCTGGGCAACATAGTGAGACCCTGTGTCTACAAAAGCTAAAAATAAAAAAATTAGCCAGGTGTGGTGGCATGCACCTGTAGTCCCAGCTACTCACAAGGCTGAAGCGGAACGATTGCTTGACACCAGGAATTCAAGGCTGCAGTAAGCTATGATTACAACACTGTACTCCAGCCTGGGTGACAGAGTGAGACCCTGTCTCTAAAACCAAACCAAACCAAATACACATTTTGTCTCTCACAGTTCTGGAGCCTGGAAGTCCAAAATCAAGATGTCAGTGGGGCCATGTTTGCTGTGAAACCTGTAGGAGAACCCCTCCCTTGCCTCTTCCTAGCTTCTGGTTGGTTACCAGCAGTCCTTAGCATTCCTTGGCTTGCAGCTACAGAACACTAAGCTCTGCCTTGAACTTCTATGTCCTTCTCTTTGTGTGTTTCTGCCATCACGTTTATCTTAGAAAGACAATAGTCATATTGGATCAGGGTCCCACCTTATTCCAGTATGACCTCATCCTGACTATATCTGCAATGACCCTACATTCCGAGGTACTGGAAGTTAAAACTTCAAGGTATCTCTTTGCGGGGAAGGGGGAGATAAAATTTAACCTATAACATTGAGAAACATCATGAGATACTGATGTTAATGAGACTATTGACCGTGCACGGTGGCTCAAGCCTGTAATCCCAGCACTTTGGGAGGCCCAGGCGGGTGGGTCACGAGGTCAGGAGGTGGAGACCATCCTGGCTAACACGGTGAAACCCTGTCTCTACTAAAAATACAAAAAAATTGCTTGCAGTGAGCTGAGATCGCGCCACTGCACTCCAGCCTGGGCGACAGAGCTAGACTCCGTCTCCAAAAAAAAAAAAAAAAAAATTAGCCAGGCGTGGTAGGCGCCTGTAGTCCCAGCTACTCGGGAGGCTGAGGCAGGAGAATGGCGTGAACCCAGGAGGTGGAGCCTGCAGTGAGCCGAGATCACGCCAGTGTACTCCAGCCTGGGTAAAAAAAAAAAAAAAAAGACTGTTTGCACAGCCAGAAAGCAGTGACTCTTGCTTGAGTTTAATCTTTAAAAAATAAAACATATTTTTTAAGTTCTAACACTCCCAATGAGATTTTTTTTAATAGGCTATTAGTGGAAATGGAATGATCTACTCTTTGTAGTTTACTTTTGTAAATAATAAAATTATAGTTCAAATTATGATGCGCTCTTCTCAACATTGGAAATGTGTTAGTTTTAGAGTTGTATATTACCCTAGGTCTCAATAATTATTTTGGGCAGCTGCATCATAAAAAGTATTTACAGCTAAGTTGCACTAGATCAAATCTAATTGATTAAATCAGAATTCTGTGCAGTGTTAATTAAAGTATGCTGTAGATTAAGCACAGTAATTACATGAGCGATTGTATTTAATGCAATATTTTCATGAATCAGAATCAGAATATTGCATAATAAACCTGGAAACAGCTACACAGAATGCCTAATATATTTCACAAAACACATTGCACCAGGAACTGCTAAGACGTCTGAATAATGCACATGAAAATAAGGCAGCTTGAAGATCTTTTAAGGCAGACCCTAATTACGTCCTCATTTTCCACCCTCTGACTCTGTTTCTGCGGTTATGACTTCTAGGACTATTTCCTCTTTCCCCAGTGGATGCCCAACAGGAGTCTCTGCCCAGGGCATCCATCCTTGTTTTACTAGCCCAGGCTAGGCAAGAGAAGCACATCCAATTACAACTTAGGATGTTATAGCATATATACTGAGTATTATTAACCTTACAATTTAGTTATGAGTTAAACGAAGAGGCTAGCTTCATGACCTATCCATGACACTGAAACAGTATGTTTTAAGTTTCAAACTGACTCAACAGCAAATGCTTCCCCAGTTGGGAAGAACTGAAAGGTAGCAGCAATACCTAGCCCTTCCATGAATGTGAGCCAGCAGTTCAGTGGAAGAAATTATTTGCAATAACCAAATGACTGATGTTAGGTTCAGTTCTTGTGTTTCTGTGACAGCTATCCTTTTGGCAGAGACAAAAATCCCTACTATCCTAGATGGAATTCTTCAGTAATTTGGAGCTGTATTCAGTGTTCTAAGGGAAACAATCTGGTATCTGCTAAGCAGAAATGGTGTTGCTGGATGTATTTAGATGCAGTTGTCTATCTCAAGCAATGCTGATCAGAAATATTGTGTAAAGTTTTCATTTGATGGAGCAGTAAACATGAGTAGACAGTTTAATAGATTTGTGTCAGGGTCAAGAAAATGTCATAAAGGAATGAATATTTGAAGTGGCATTGTGCTTGTCACAAACTATCAAGGAAGACCCATGAGAATATCCTAAAGAGGTAGCACTGAGCTCACTAGGAGCATCTGAGAATCACCTAACTATCTGTGACAATAATTTATAGTAACTCTTAGTAGAATTTACTGCTAAAGAATTAATTCTGTACTGGGAACCTGAAATCAAATTAATGTTCTTTTTAGACTCATAAATGTGAACACTAGTCTTTATCTTTCCTTTAAAATAGCTGCGAGTCTGCTCCTTTTAATTTATTATCTTTAGCCAAGCTGCTTTCCTATAGAAGACACTTGGAACTACGATCAACATTCAACCCCAGATCTGACAGCATTCTGCATGTTTTAAGACCAGTCAATTATTCCAAGTAGTGCTTAAGGATCACTAATAAAAGTGTCCATCCTAAGACTGGTTACAAGCTTTTAGTGTACCAGTGTCTCTCCCTTTCCCATCCCTTCTCTTAAAGAGAATTCCAGTTTTGCCAGCCTTAATTTCTTTCCTCTGCCTCCCTCCAAGGCGGCTTCTGTCTTACTAGACCAGTTCTTGAGCTTTTGCCATGGGAAACTGGGAGGAGGGCTGAGGAAAGCAGGAGGGAAAGAAGAGAGTCTTTAGACAAGGAATGGGAGCTTTCTCGGGGACTTTGAGGGGAGGAGGCACAGGCAGCTGCAGTTTGTAGGATACTGGATAGGAGTGTAAAAACAAAGGGAATTTTTAGGACTCATTGCTGAAGATTATATATTGCTTTTACAGTGTTCAAATCAATAATTTGAAATTTTGAAATTACTAGTCATTGTTATTTTGGGATGAACCATTTGGATTCCAGTTTTGTCAATTAAAATCTGTAGTGGACATTTGCAGTAATTTCTGTGTGGCTAGCACCTTTGGATGCTTTTGTCATGTATAAGAATGTGAAGCACTGGATTAAGAAAATGTGGCACATATACACCATGGAATATTATGCAGCCATAAAAAAGGATGAGTTTGCATCCTTTGTAGGGACATGGATGCAGCTGGAAACCATCATTCTTAGCAAACTATCACA
>NW_012115088.1:1990915-1991772 GCF_000951035.1 Colobus angolensis palliatus | reverse complement strand
CAAATTTTCAATTATGCAAGATGAATAAGTTCTAGAGATCCACTGTACAATATCGTGCCTGTAGTTAATAATACTGGATTGTATGCTTAAAAATAGTTGAGAGTAGATCTCATGTTAAATGTTCTTACCACAATAAAAAGATATCAATATAGGGTTTTAAAAAAAAAATCAGTATAGGAAATTTCAGGGAAACAAAGTGGAGCAACTTGAGGAAGGAAATGCCATACAGAATCTTTATGATGGCAAAAATGGTGGCCAAGTTGCTGCTTTGGAAACGGCAGTGTTGGGTGGGGGTACCAGCAATGTCCCTCAGTGCTTGTAGGACAGTCATGGGGGCCATGGTTAAACACCTCAGGCCAGTTCTGCAGCCTGTAGTTGGGTGTTATTCCTAACCTCTAAGGCTTGAGCTCGTTCTCTCCTAAATATCCACATAATAAACTCCTTTTCTGCTTAATCAGCTAGCACCAACTTTGGTATGGGTTGAGCAACCCTAATCTGAAAATTCAAAATCCAAAATGCGCCAAAATTTGAAACTTTGTGAGAACTGACATGACACCACAAGTGGAACATTCCACATCTGACCTCATGTGACCAGTTGCAGTCAAAACACAGTCAAAACTTTGTGTCATGCATAAAAGTATTTAAAATATTGTATAGAATTACCTCCATATAAGGTATATAAGAAATACACATAAATTTTGCATTTAGACTTCGGTCTCATCCTCCAAGATATTTTATTATGTATATGCAAACATCCCAAAATCCAAGAAAACCCAAAATCTGGAACACTTCTGCATCCCAAGCATTTTGGATAAGGGATACTCAACCTGTATCTATCTATCTATCTATCTATCTAT
>NW_012115088.1:1987832-1990405 GCF_000951035.1 Colobus angolensis palliatus | reverse complement strand
GACAGAGTTTTGCTCTTGTTGTCCAGGCTGCAGTGCAATGGCGTGATCTCAGTTCCCTGCAACCTCCGCCTCCCAGGTTCAAGTGATTCTCCTGCCTCAGGCTCCTGAGTAGCTGGGATTACAGGTGCCTGCCACCATGCCCAGATAATTTTTGTATTTTTAGTAGAGACGGGGTTTTACCATGTTGGCCAGGCTGGTCATGAACTCCTGACCTTGTGATTCATCTGCCTTGACCTCCCAAAGTGCTGGGATTACAGGCGTGAGCCACATGCCAGGCCCTTTCAATATATTTTATTAAAAACCTTTAGTGGTTGAATATGAACATAATGGCTCATTTTTCCATACTATCTAATTTTATATTTAGCCCAGTCATTCTTTGCAGGATCACATAGATTTTAATCTGTGCCTTTAGTTCTAGAACACTAAGAGGAAAAAAGAAGTAAGATTTTGTTTCCAAAAGATCAATGAAAATGGCTAGAGTAAACCATGGAATAGACGTTTTCAAAATTTCAAAGTAATTCCTCTTGCAAAAGTAGAGCAGAATAAGACAAGTGTATGTTTGGCTTTTCATGTAGAAAAAAGAAAGTTCTGATTATCAGGCCTGGCTCTCTAACTTGCCCTCCAGAGAGGCCTCTTTGGTTTTTATCTGCAAAATGGGGATAACAAGACCTATATCACAGATGTGTTATAAGAATTAAAGGAGGTAACATGGAAAACAGTAGCAAAGAACGTGAGCTCACATTGTCCATACCATGCAAGGTTTTCTAAATTTTACGAATATGTAAGAATATAAGGTAGAGAATTCAGGTAAGCCCTGTCACTGGAGGAAAAAAATACTAGTCTAGTAAAAGTATGCAGATCAGATGAGACACCACTGAGTTAGAAAATTTTTTTTTTAATATGCAGTGATCTTCAGTGATTATGATCTTTATTGACGATGGGGAAATCATTAGGTTTCCACCTTGATCTATTTTTCTCACACTCAAACGACTAGACACACAAGCTACTTGTCTAATTAGGAAGTTCATTTTTTTTCTATAACCCACTGTTAACAAATTTGTCAACTTGGAGAAAAACTGTTTCAATAAATATCTCCTTCAAAGGTCATTTAAATGCAGGCTTCCATGGGAAAAAAAAATCCCTATTTGGCACTCTGGAATAATAAGGGTTTTATTCTTTTTTTTTTTTTTTTTTTTTTTTAGATTTTAAAACTTAATTCCCAAAGCTAGTAATTTTAGCTAAATATACATTAGAGCCTTTTTAGACAGTTACTAATAAACACTATGTCAAAATGTGTAGTTTTAAACTCAGACTTGAAAGCCAAGATAAGCAACTCCTTCAGTTATTACTCTGACCAAGGCATAAGAATTCACTTAGACAAAAAGCTTTCAAAACATATCTAAAAATAGGATAGTTCATAAATTTTCAAAACTTTCTTCCCTGTTGCGGACAGCCCTTGATCTTTGTAAGACTTTTGTAAGCAAATTTTGGCATGCTCTCATGTTAGCTTTTTAAGTTACTGAAAACTCCTATAAATTTAGCATCATTTCTCAAATCTGTAGTTTTCTCATTCCGAATGCTTAGACATTTAGGTCAAAAATTAAAATACCAGTAGAAAAATATTCATCTTTAGCCGGGTTGTATAGTTACAACATGGCAAGAAACTGATGAGAACATTTAAACATTCAGAGCATAAAAATACTTCAAAGCATTATGAAACTTGAACTTAGCACTTTCCTAAATTTTAGTAGTTCCAACTACAGGAAACTAAAAACTGCCATAAGGACTGAGATGATTTAAGCCAACTCAAATTTTTTCCCGATTCCTGACATCAATATTATAGTTTTATTACAGTAACAAATAGTTGTTACAGTGAGACCTACACACATATACAGAATTATATTTAAATTCATATAGAATATTTACATTTTTAATTTATATTTTGAAATTAGAAGATGAAGTACAGCTTAAGTTTGATAACAAAGAAATATATATAAGACAAAAATAGACAAGAGTTAACAATAAAAACACAACTATCTGTTGTTATAACATGTGGAAACTTTTTGTCAGAAAGCTACATCTTCTTAATCTGATTGTCCACATCATTAAAATATGGATGATTCAGTGCCATTTTGTCAGAAATTCGTTTGGCTGGATCATAGATTAACATTTTCGAGAGCAAATCCAAGCCATTTTCATCCAAGTTTTTGACATGGGATGCTAGGCTTCCTGGTTTCCATTTGGGAAATGTATTCTTATAGTCCTGTAAAGATTCCACTTCTGGCCAGACTTCATTATTGGGAGTGCCCAAAGCTCTAAAAAACAGGAAAACAAAAATTTCTTAAACCATAAATGTAATCTCATTGTTACATATGTTACCTTTATTATCTCAGTTTTTAATAGCTACCTGAAAATCCTGAAGAGTTGATCAATTTCTGAATCCCCATGGAAAAGTGGTTTTTTAGTTGCTAGTTCAGCAAATATGGTGCCTATACTCCAAATGTCAACTGGAGTTGAGTAACGAGCTGACCCCAGCAATACTTCTGGAGATCTGTACCAGAGTGTTACTACCT
>NW_012115088.1:1975278-1985282 GCF_000951035.1 Colobus angolensis palliatus | reverse complement strand
AGAGAGTCGAAGACAGTGATGCCATGCCACTAAACAAGCTATGATGCACAGAACAATGCCAGCAACAAAGATTTATCCACTCCAAGATATGTCAATTGTGGCTAGACTAAGGAATCTGATTTATAGTATTTGATTTGGGGGAAATCTAAGCTTAATTTTGTGGCATAAGGAGTTTTTACACTCTGAAAGTAACCCGAAGACCAATGAGAAAACATATACAATGGTATAGCAATAGATCCTTCTGATGGAGAAGCTAGGTACAAAGTGCTAATAAAGCTTATTCCGAAGATGGCTTTAATAATTTAAAATATCAACCAATAAGAAAAACGCTTACATCTAGCATAAACTAAGAGGGCTTAGTAATGACAAAAACGCTAGAAAAGAGAGCCACTACAATTCAGGAACTTGAAAAAAAAAGTGTATTAATCCTGGTCTCTCCCTCAAAATGTCCATAGCTACTTGTCAGATAAAAAACAAAAACTAATGCGAAATCTTCCTCTCAAAGCCACTAGTGCCTCTTGATATCTAAAATGAAGCTAGCATAATACAATGTACATAACAGACACCTAGTTAAAAAATGTGAGCATTCTTCCTATTTTCTAGGTAAAAGAAATAACTGAATATATTCTGAATCATCAATAATTTAGAATTCAGTATAAACGGCACTCCTTACCGAGAGCAAATCCAAGCCATTTTCATCCAAGTTTTTGACATGGGATGCTAGGCTTCCTGGTTTCCATTTGGGAAATGTATTCTTATAGTCCTGTAAAGATTCCACTTCTGGCCAGACTTCATTATTGGGAGTGCCCAAAGCTCTGAAAATCCTGAAGAGTTGATCAATTTCTGAATCCCCATGGAAAAGTGGTTTTTTAGTTGCTAGTTCAGCAAATATGGTGCCTATACTCCAAATGTCAACTGGAGTTGAGTAACGAGCTGACCCCAGCAATACTTCTGGAGATCTGTACCAGAGTGTTACTACCTCATGTGTATATACTCTAATAGGTATTCCGAAAGCTCTGGCAAGGCCAAAATCAGCCAGTTTAATTGTTCCTTTGTCATCAATCAAGAGATTTTGAGGTTTTAAGTCTCTGTGAAGAACTCTTCTAGAGTGACAAAACACAATCCCCTGTAGGATTTGGTATAAATAACTCTTAAGGAGTGAAGAATCCATGTACTGACCAGGAGGGATAGAATCCAAGTATTTCTTCAGATCCATGGAAAGAAACTCAAAGATGAGATATAACCTGGAATCCTGCATAAGCACATCCTGAAGACTGACTATATTTGGATGATGAAGTTCTTTTAATAGAGAAATTTCCCGAATTGCAGTACTAGGAACCCCTTCCTCTTCACTTTCTAGTCTGATTTTTTTCATGGCTACCACTTGACCTGTAGTTTTGTGTCTACCCTTATACACAACTCCATAGGTACCTTCTCCAATTTTCTCTATTTTGGTATAATCTTCCATAGTTAGGCAATGGGTATGGCAGATCCCGGCTTATTATCCCGCGGCGGTCGCAGCAGCAGCTACCACAACTACGTCGTTCTCCGCTCAACTTCCAAGAGCCAGCTTTGAAGCCAAGTGCCGGGTTTTATTCTTATAAGTCTAAAGTATCAAAACTAGGACTGGGTGTGGTGTAATCCCAGCACTTTGGGAGACCAAGGCAAGAGGATCACTTGAGCCTGGGAGGTAAAGGCTGCAGTTAGCTATGATCATGCCACTGCACTGGGCAACAGAGCAAGACGCTGTCTCAAATATAAATAAAGTAACAAAACTAAAATAGTTTATGGATATACTTACCAGTCTGAGTATATAACAATCTGCCAGAGAAAAATTCACATCCCAAGGGAATTCGTGCATTTGTTCAATAAGTGTTTATTGAGTAACTGCACTGTGATTGATACTGCCTCCTGTCAAGGTAATCTACAGGCAAAATTGTAAAGAAGGTAAGCTTTGCATCGATATTTAGCAACTTCTCTCTTAGCAACTTCTCTGTTGCCTCTGGATAACCAGCACCCTCTCCTGCCTTCCACTGCTCAGAAAACTCCCCCACCTCCATCACCATCCCCAGCTGAAGCCCTCCCATCCTGCCTGCCATTCCAGGTAGGTCTCACACTGGATATGTCTCCACTCTTCCTTCTAAAATTAACCCTTCTAGTATGCTGTCATCTGTGGAAAGGGACAGGTAGCTCAGACATGCCACATCATGAAAGAATTTTAACCCTCTGCACTGAACGCACCTTCGAGCGGGGGATAATTGCTTAACAACCACAGGAAACGATTTCTAACTATTCAGGAGGATTAGTACACCCTACACTTATCATTTCATACCTGTGTCTACCCCTTTTCTACTGGTGTGCAAGGCACATCTCATCCTTGTTTGCCATCGTTTTGCTTTTCCTGCTTCTTCAGCACCAGTCAGGGACATGCAATCTACCAGTCCACTAAAGGCCAGGTGTGTGACCATGCACTCATTTTCCAGGTCCTCAGGTGGCGGGTCATTCTGGACCTCAACCATACCCATGGCTTCAAGCCTATAAATAGGAAAAGGGATGTTACATTTTCTCTTCTGGCAGTGTCCCACACAGCCACACCTGGACTGTAGTCCAAAATTGTTAAATCGTTTATGCCTGTGCACACATACAGCAACAGACATGCAAGCTTGCATATTTTTACCCTTTAAGTTTTTCCTTTGATATTTACCTGCCTTTTGGGGAACTGACCACAAAAAAAAGTCCAAATTAAATAATATAATGTTATTTACACAGTAATATAACCATGTAGTAGACACAGATGGTATTTAGAAATCTTAAAGGTTGCTTTGCTTTTTCCTCGGAAGCATAAAAGGAGCCAAGATGTGTAACATACTATTTTTTTTTTCTGTCCTATTCTCAACGTAGGAGTCTGAGCAGCTGCTATCTCAACAAATACCTAACCTAAATAACTATTTTTAAGCATGAAAAAGAGAAGCTTTCAGGAACCTTCATTTACTGACGATCTGTGCTCCAAGCATTTGTACTCAAATAATTTCAATGTGGATAATAATACATAAAAAGTGGTTTAAATTTTTTAAAGTACATTACACTTTTCAGTTATCTAACAACATACCTGGGAATTTAGGTAGCCACATCAGAATGCTCCCTACACAGTAAACCGAGCTCAATACCTATGCTGATTGAATAATTGCTATACAATCATTTATAAAAATTGAGGCACAGTATATCTATGTGATTCGAGTATGGTTTCTTGTCCCATTAGTGACAGCGGTAAGAATACATGCTGAGCCTTACACTTTTTTTTAACATATTGAAATTTTGAAATATATACAAAAGTAGTACATCATAATAAACCCCATCATAGTTTCAACAATTACTAACATTTTATTTTGCCAAACTTATTTCATCTTTCCTCTTTCAACTTTTTGCTTGTTTCAGTATTTTACTTTTTATTTTATTTTTTTCTCTTTTCTTTTTCCTTTTTTCTTTTCTTTTCTTTTTTTTTTTTTTTTTCAGCCTCCCTACTAGCTGGGACCAGAGGCCGGTGCTACCACACCTGGCTAATTTTTTATTTTTTGTAGGAATGGGGTTTTGCCATGTTGCCCAGGCTGGCTTGTTCATTTTTAGAGACAGGGTCTTGCTGTGTTACTCAGGCTAGTCTTTAGTGACATGATCATAGCTCACTGTAACCTCTAACTCCTGGGCTCAAGGGATTCTCCTGTCTCAGCCTCCTGAGTAGCCGGGATTACAGGCACGCACCACCATGTCCAGCTAATTTAAAAAAAAAAAAAAAAATTTGTGGAGACAGAGTCTCGCTGTATTGCCCCAGCTGGTCTCAAATTCCTGGGCTTAAAGTAATCCTCCCACCTGGCCTCCCAAAGCCCTGGGATTACAGGCATGAGCCACTATGCCCAGCTGCATGTTGCAGTATTTTAAAGCAAATCACAGATGTCTCATTTCATCCATAAATTATTCAGTATACATATATCTCTTAAAGTAGTCCTTGCATTCTATGTGTATTTGTGGTCAATGATCTCCCAACAGTGGCCAAAGGACTCAGACACTCAGCAAAAATTTCTAGTACTTTATTTTATTCTTTTCCTATGTATGTCTCTCCTGTGTATCATTCTCCCTCAAAAGAGAAAATCCAAATCAGTAGGCCAAGAAATAGAAAAGTTTAAAAAAAAGAAAGAAAAAATAGCCAGGTGCGGTAGCTCACGCCTGTAATCCCAGCACTTTGGGAGGCCGAGGCGGGCAGATCACGAAGTTAGGAGATCAAGACCATCTTGGCTAACATGGTGAAACCCCGTCTCTACTAAGAGCACAAAAAATTAGCCAAGCATTGTGGCATGCGCCTGTAGTCCCATCTACTCGGGAGGCTGAGGCAGGAGAATTGCTTGAACCCAGGAGGCGGAGGTTGCAGTGAGTGGAGATCATGCCGCTGTACTCCAGCCTGGTGACAGAGTGAGATCCAGTCTCAAAAAAAAAAAAAGAAAAAGAAGTGCAAAAGTTTTGATGGTGGAAATATGAAATGTCAGCTTCAAAGTTACTTTAGAACATTTCAGTATTTTTCAGTTCTGTGGATAGCACAAGCAAATGCCTCTTATATCTTTTTCCAACAAGACCAGGTCCCTGGAGAAGTCATGGTGTAGAAACTCCATCCCGGGTACTCCAAAAATCCTGAGGTTGTATAGTCACTCTGTGTATAAATAATATGTTGTAGAAATTGTGATGTTTAATAAAATATAAATAAAATTCCTGAGTGTCACACCTTGTTAAATATTTATTTGGTATATAATTTAACAAAGGTTCTCTGATATTACTATTTTATGGGTTTATCGAAGTTTGGGTTCTATTCTAATTTTAACATGGAATTTTAATTTCACACTCATTAAAAGGCAATCCTTTCACTACAGAGGCAAATAGCTTCCCTACAGAGTGGCCACAAAGTCTGGAAACATAGGCAACTATGCATAATAAATGGTTTATTGATATTACATTACAGTATATTATATGTTTGATGTGTTGTCCCTCATTAGCAATACATAGTTCAATGTGCTGGGCAGAATCACAATGAACAGGATACATTAACATGACATTTCTAGCAATCCCTGCACATGCATCTGTAATGCATCACCTCAGATCAGTAGTTCTCAGATATGACCCCTGGAATCAGCAGGATCAGCAATGCCTGGGAATGTTAAGAAATGCAAATTTTCAGGGCCTCACCCCAGACCTACTGAATCAGAAACTCTGACTAATAATCTGGGTTTTAACAAGCTCTACGAGTGATTCTGATGCAAGCTAAAGTTTGAAAACCACTGAGTCAGATTTTGTCTCTGGTTTTCATGGTGGGTGGCAAGGAGGAACCTGCCTTTTTAGGGTACCTCATGCTTACCAGACTTTGCACATAAAAATGCAGGAGGACACTCAATTAAACTTTTTTTTTTTAATTTATATTTCTTTTTTTTTTTTTTTTGAAACAGTGTTTTGCTCTTGTTGCCCAGGCTGGAGTGTAGTGGTGTGATCTCGGCTCACTGCAGCCTCCACCTCCCAGGTTCAAGAAAATCTCCTGCCTCTGTCTCCCAAGTAGCTGGGATTATAAGCGCCCGCCACCATGCCCGGCTAATTTTTGATATTTTTAGTAGAGACAGGGTTTCGCCATGTTGGCCAGGCTGGTCTCAAACTCTGGTCTCAAGTGATCCACCCTCCTCAGCCTCCCAAAGTGCTAGGATTACAGGCATGAGCCACCGCACCCAGTCACAATTAAATTTAAGTTTCAGATTAAAAACCAGATACGTTTTTAGTATAATTATGTCCCTTGCAAGTATGTCCATGCGTAAACATCCGAAATATGCAAGGGATATATAAGTATTCCTTGCATACTTATACAAAAAGTTATTTGTTGCTTATCCAGTATTCAAATTCAACTTTTCATTCAGTGTCCTAATTTTTTCTGGCTTACCCGATACCCAAGGGTGGTCTGATCTGGCCATCATGCAGCATACTCCACAGGGCTACATCACTCAATCTAATTTTAGGTATGATCATCCTACCAGTTCCTCACCACCCTGGGGTCATGTGGTGGTGCTCTCCAGGTGACCTTTCCTCCTGTGTTAAGTGCAGGCACTAATTGGTGGTCACTTAACATAGTGAGATAGGGCAGAGAGCCGCCTATATTTCTAAACTTAGTGACCACTCTGTAGGTAGAAACATTGGGGGTCAGCTATTGACAAAAGCTACAGAAACATATACTGAATCTCGCCTAGTAAAAACTTTTTTTTTTTTTTTTTTTACCTTTTGTCTTTATTTGTGGTGAATTTATTCCCATGTCATATGTTTTTGCCTCTTCAGTTTCTACTGGGATATCTTTTTTTTCTGTGCAACCTCCTCTTCTGGTTCAATGTGTTCCTTTTCAGCAAAGATCATCTCGATGTGGCAGGGAGAGCTCACGTATGGGTTGATCTGACCATGAGCTCTCTAAGTCTGATGGTGCATCTTAGGTGCTTTGTTTACCTGGCTGTGCTCAATGACCAGAGAATCTACATTTAAACCCTGAAGTTCAGCATTACTGTCTGCATTTTAAAGCACGTGCAGCAAAAATTCAAGACTCTTTGGGCCACCAGCCGTGTGTCCAGCCACAATGTTTGGCCTGGGAGCACCTACCAACTGCACAATTGTAACTTCGGAACAGTACACAGTTTCTGTAAAGTGACATCTTTCAGATACTTGGTTGCTTTCCGTATAGGCATAGCCTTCATGGCCTTGGCAGTTTCACAAGTGTTCTTAAAGTGAACATGAAGATTTGAACCTCTTGATTTTCATGATTTCGCGGAGTTTTCTGGGTCAAGTGAGCGGCAAACCGTTTTCACAGATCACCTCAGGCCACTTAGGGGAAGAGGAAGAGCGATGAGTTCTAGCTAACTTTTAAACATATGCAATGTGCAAACATTTCTCCTCTATTTAAAGAGCTTGACTAATAAGAAATCATTGCCTGTGGATAAAAATGTTGTTATATCCCTTAGCAGAGCTACATGCTGCTAGTGGGGCCTTTCCTATAAATGGCCCTAATAAAGTCAGAAATTTAAAACCAAACCATTTTGCCGGGCGCGGTGGCTCAAGCCTGTAATGCTAGCGCTTTGGGAGGCCGAGACGGGCGGATTACGAGGTCAGGAGATCGAGACCATCCTGGCTAACACGGTGAAACCCCGTCTCTACTAAAAAAAATACAAAAAACTAGCCAGGCGAGGTGGCGGGCGCCTGTAGTCCCAGCTACTCGGGAGGCTGAGGCAGGAGAATGGCGTAAACCCGGGAGGCGGAGCTTGCAGTGAGCTGAGATCAGGCCACTGCACTCCAGCCTGGGCGACAGAGCGAGACTCCGTCTCAAAATAAATAAATAAATAAATAAAAATAAAACCAAACCGTTTTGACATCTAAATGTTTGCTGAATTATTCTCACATGGACATTTCTCTTTCATTTTTGAACTATTTGTCATCCTGCTTTATCTGTTTAAATGTACATAAAATAAATGCATAGTTTAAATATATAGTTCAAGAAATTTTGACAAGCATATACCCCCACTCCCATCAAGAACATTTCCTTCATTTTAGAAAAGATCCTCATGCCTCTTTCCAGTCAATACTCCCTCCAGAGGCAACCACTATTCTGATATTTATCATCACAGAGAGGCTTTGTTCATTCTAGACCTTCGTGTAAATGGAATTCCTTTCATTTTTTACATATTCAAACCATATATTGCTATATGGCAGGAAATTTAAACTATATATTGTTTTCCTCTGAAATCACCTAGAAAGTGCTAAAGAGAGTGATAGTCCTTTCAATCTCAAGGAGAAAGGAGGGTATTTGACTATAATCTGGCCTGAGGGGAGACATCAAAACCTGAGGAAGTGACTAGAAGAAGGGAAAAAGAGAGCTTTGGGTCAGAGATCCCTGGACTGCCTTCAAAGAGGAGTCCCCAAGTCAGGGTGCACTTGAGCCAGGGGACCTAGGAAGGGATGTCTGTGAGGAGCTGCGCCAGATGGGTATACTTCCAGCACTTCAGCAGGGTCTGCAGAGCAACTGCTCAGTTGCCTGGGTAGCAACACTCATCATTAAGCCTCTGGCTTTCAGAAACTGGAATTACACCATCCACCATGTCCTCCAAGATACCTGTAATAAGGACAGGTATCTATAGCATCTCAGGACCATTAGCAGGGGGAAGGAGCTTCTGTATCTGTATTTTGGGGGCAGACTGGATCGTAGTAGTACACCTTACAGTAAGGACAGAGGAATGTAGTTACCCTCATTCCAGCTAAATTAAACATTCATCAAGTTATTTAATATTTTAATGCTTTATAAAGTACCCACTGGAGTCGCATCTAATTATATTTTTCAAAGTCTACTGCCCAGACAGAACATAAAATTTTAAATGCCAGCAGTATGGAATCTGATATTATCCTCTATGGAAAAAGTATTTCTGTGATGTTCCCTTTTGCTCACAGTCCTGGGAGATCCCGTGGATAAAAGAACATATAAATCTAAATAGCCAGATTACTAATATAGTTAATTTATATAACCATATACAAATGGTATCACTTGAGACAAATTTAGAAAAATACATACAAAGAATAAAAAGCCTTTTTTTTTTTTTTTTTTTTGTGGTAGAGTCTCACTCTGTCACCCAGCCTGGAGTGCAGTGGTGCAATCTTGGCTCACTGCAACCTTTGTCTCCCAAGTTCAAGCAGTTCTCCTGCCTCAGCCTCCCACATAGCTGAGATTATAGGTGCGTGCCACCACACCCAGCTAATTTAATAAAAAGCATTTTAAATGTACCCCCAAAATGTTTATGCTCTTCAAAAATCCTTATTCCCCTTGAATTCTCTGAATTCCAAAATCTCTCAACTTACATGTTGCAAACTTATGTGTAAATCCTTCAGTGAGGACTCCGAAGTTGTTCTTGCTCCCTGAAAGTATAGTCCATCCCTCTCAGGACACAAGAGCCCTCACCTTCGTTGTGTTTTAGGAGATACATGGTAATATTATCACCCATGATACAACGCCTTCTTGTTTCGCTGCTATGGGACGTAGAGTTCTCTGGGAGTAGGTTCCAACAGTTTGAGGCAAGATGTTTATCAAGAATCAACACCTGCAAAGGGGAGTAGGCCAAAGCAGGACTGGACTGAGGAAGTAATTCAACTGTGTTGCAGACCCAGCAAACTCAGCCGGGAGCTCTGGGTTGACTATTGCCCATCAGAATGTCCCCTACAAGGAGAACATTCACAAACTATGCATCCAGCAAAGGACTAATAACCAGAATTCACAAGGAACTCAAAGAAATCAGCAAGAAACAAACAAATAATCCCATCAAAAAGTGGGCAAAGGACATGAATAGGCAATTCTCAAAACAAGATATACAAATGGCCAAAAAACTTGAAAAAATGCTCAACATCACTAATTATCAGGGAAATACAAATCAAAACCACAGTGCAATACCACCTTACTCCTGCAAGAATGGTCACAATTTTAAAAAATCAAAAAATACTAGATGTTGGCATGGATGTGGTGAAAAGGGAACACTTTTACACTGCTAGTGGGAATGTAAACAAGTACAACCACTATGGAAAACAATACAGCGATTCCTTAAAGTACTGAAAATAGATTTACCATTTGATCCAGCAATCCCACTACTGGGTACCTACCCAGAGGAAAAGAAGTCATTATATGAGAAAAACACTTGCACACGCATGTTTATTGCAGCACATTTGCAATTACAAAATATGGAACCAGCCTAAATGCCCATCAGTCAACGAGTGGATTAAAAAAATGTGGTATATGTGTGTATATATATTATATATAATATATACCATGGTATATATGTTACATATATAACATATATACCGTTGTATGTGTATTATATACATTATATATATACACCATGATGTATATATATTATATATATACACACCATGGCATATGTTATATATATTATATATAAACATGGTATATA
>NW_012115088.1:1970666-1974993 GCF_000951035.1 Colobus angolensis palliatus | reverse complement strand
AATATATAATATATACCATGGAATATTACTCAACCATAAAAAGGAACAAAATAATGGCATTTGCAGCAACCTGGATGGAATTGGAGACCATTATTCTAAGTGAAGTAACTCAGGAATGGAAAACCAAATATCATATATCCTCACTTAACAGTGGGAGCTAAGCTATGAGGTTGCAAAGGCATAAGAATGATACAATGGACTTTTGGGACTTGGGGAAAGGGCTGGGAATGGGGAGAAGGATAAAAGACTATATATTGGGTACAGTGGATACTGCTCGAGTGACAGGTGCACAAAATCTCAGAAATTACCACTAAAGGCCAGGCGCGGTGGCTCACGCCTGTAATCCCAGCACTTTGGGAGGTTGAGGCAGGCAGATCACCTGAGGTCAGGAGTTCGAGACCAGCCTGGCCAACATGGTGAAACTCCGTCTCTACTAAAAATACAAAAATTAGCCAGTGACGCACACCTGTAATCCTAGCTATTGGGGAGGCTAAGCCAGGAGAATTGTTTGAACCCAGGAGGTGGAGCTTGCAGTGAGCTGAGATTGTGCCATTGCACTCCAGCCTGGGAGACGAGAGCAAAACTCTGTCCCCAAAAAAAGGAAAAAAGAAAAGAAAAGAAATTACCGTTAAAGAACTTATGTATGTAACCAAAACCCACCTGTTCCCCAAAAACTACTGAAAGAAAAAAAATGGAAATACAGCATGTTAACCAATTTTTCTTCTTAAATTTTAGTATGTAATATATTAATGCCTAAAAGTTTTAAAGAAGAATGTCCTCCACAAGGCCAGACAGCTGGGCCTCTATATCCCAATCTTGCTTGGTCACCAGATGCAGGCTGCTCCAGAAAGGGCGTGACCTTGGTCAAGGCAGCTCTCAGGCGCTGAGGCCGACCTGAACCAGCTAACAGCTGTAGACTGTCTGCCGACCATGCGCTCCACAGCTGGACATCAAGTCTTTCTTTGAAGGTAAAGTATCTACTTCAGCTATTTTCCTCCAACTCTTTCTGCAAGAGCCATGTGGTTTTCTCACGATCTCCCAAAGCACCAGGTTCACCCTTATCTGGGAGTGGGTTTGTGTACCTGGAAAATTTTCCCCCACCCTCTTCTCCAGGAAAACTGCTTCCCATTCTTCAGGTCTCATTCTTAATTAAGAAGGCCTTCCCTCACCCACTTCTTTGTAACACTCATCTGTCTTGTAATTTGCTTAATGCCTTTATTACCTGCTTCAACACCCTCCATGAGAACGGAAAAGATGCCTAACTTGTTTGCGCTAAATCTTCAGCATTGAACAATGTGCCAAGCACAGAGTAAATATTCAGTGTATATTTGATGAATTGATTAATTAGCTAGATATGCTTAGTATTTTAGTTTGGGTTCCCCAAGAAGCAGATTCCAAAGCAAGGATTCTCGTACAAGCACTTTGAGAGGTGATCCCAGAAACACCAGCGGATAAACAGGGAAGTGAGGCAGGAAAGGAAGGGCAGCCAATTCACTGCCCAGTGCCACTATGGGCAACTGGAGCTTAATCATGCTGGGGAAATCAGACAACCAGCCTGAACTTGTGTCTTGATGATATCCATCTAAGAGATGAGGAACCACATGTTGTTTGGTTCCATTTTTTGTGTTAGTGCTTTGCAGTACTATAAAGGAACACGTGAGACTGGGTAGTTTATAAAGAAAAGAGGTGTGAGTGGATCACTGTTCTGCAGGGTGTACAGGAAATGTGGTGCTGGCATTTGCTTCTGGTGAGGGCCTCAGAAGTTTTCAATTGTGGAAACTGAAGTTTTCAGTGGTGAAAAGTGAAGGGGGAGCAGGTGCATCACATGGCAACAGCAGGAGCAAGAGAGATAGGTGGGGTGGGGAGTGGGGAAACAGAATGGTTTTGTTTTGTTTTGTTTTGTTATTTTTTTGAGACAGGGTCTCACTCTGTCACCCAGGCTGAAGTGCAGTGATATGATCTCGACTCACTGCAACCTCCACCTCTCAGATTCAAGTGATTCTCGTGCCTCAGCCTCCAGAGTAGCTGGGATTACAGGTGCCTGCCTGTAAGCTGGACCACACCTGGCTAATTTTTGTATTTTTAGTAGAAATGCGGTTTCACCATGTTGGCCAGGCTGAACTCCTGACCTCCAGTGATCCGCCCACCTCAACCTCCCAAAGTGCTAGGATTACAGGCGTGAGCCACCATGCCCGGTTGGGAACCAGGCTTTTAAACAACCAGATTTCACATGAACTGAGCAAGAACTCACTTATCATTAAGGGGATGGTGCTAAACCATTCATGAGGACTCTGGCCATGGTCTATTCACCTCCCACCAGGTGCCACCTCCAACATTGGGAATCATATTTCAACGTGAGATCTGGAGGGGACAAGCATCCAAACTATATCACATGAAGCATCCAGGATAGGCCAATTCATAGAGACAGAAAGTAGGGAAAAAGGAGGGTACTAACAGGTATGGGCTTCTTTGGAGGGATAGAAACATTCTGGAAGTTGATAGTAGTGAAGGTTGTACAACATTGTGAATATACTAAAAACCACTGAACAGTATTCTTTAATATGGTATGTTTTTTTGTTTGTTTTTTTGAGATGGAGTCTCACTCTGTTACCTAGGCTGGAGTGCAGAGGCACAATCTCGGCTCACTGCAACCTCTGCCTCCCAGGTTCAAGTGATTCTCCTGCCCCAGCCTCCTAAGTATGGGACTACAGGCACCCGCCACCATGCCTGGCTAATTTTTTTTTTTTTTTTTTTTTTTGTATTTTTAATAGAGACGAGGTTTCACTTTTGTTGGCCAGGCTGATCTCGAACTCCTGACCTCGTGATCTGCCCGCCTTGGCCTCCCAAAGTGCTGGGATTACAGGCGTCAGCCACCACACCTGGCCTAATATGATGAGTTTTATGTTATGTGAATTATATCTCAGTAAAACAAGTGGCAAAAATGAAATGAGGGGGGCTGGGATATTTATACACTACTTCATTCATGATTGTAGGCTACTGGGGGATATGGGTATTAATTCCCATAGCATTTCCAGTCTTTTCTAAGCTCAGATGGAACAGGCTCCAGAGACTAGGGTAAACCTTGCAGCAGAGAGATGCAGATACCAGCCATTTGCAGTGTGAAAGCATGATGCACTGAAGTGAGAAGGCTGAGGCGTCCAGATAGGGCAGAGACAGGGATTGCAAGTAAGAGATGGAGATAGTGAACCTGCCTGGCGTATTCAAGGATGAGTCATTCTGTGGAGAAGAAGGATTCCCTCAGAAGCCTACAGTTCCAAGAACTTACTATTCTAAACTTATTCTAAAACAGATGAATACACGGATGACATGTCTAGGGAGCCCAATTATCTCAGCTGTAACCCCAAATCAAGTAATGCTGTAGAAAGAAAAAAAAAAGCACTAATTTCAGTAGGAGGAGGAATTGGGGTAGGCTGGATAATGAAGCCCAACCGCATTTGTCTTTCTTCTAATCCTCAGAACCTGTGAATGTTTCCCTCTAAGCAAAAGAGAATTTGCAGTTGTGATTAGGTTAAGGATCTTGAAATTGAGAGGTTATTCTGGATTATCTGGGTGGGCCTGTTGTAATAATATGATCTTTAGAAGAACAGTGAAGAAAGAGCCAGAGTCAGAGAAAGATGCGATGAAGGAAAGAGACTGGAATGATGTTCTTTGAAGACTGAGAAAGAGAGCTGGGTGCAGTGGCTCACACCTGTAATCTCAACACTTTGGGAGGCCAAGGTGGGCAATCACTTGAGGTGAGGAGTTTGAGAACAGCCTGGCCAACATGGGGAAACCTCCCCACTCTACTAAAATTACAAAAATTAGCCGGGAGTGGTGGCAGTGCCTGTAATCCCTGCTTCTCAGGAGACTGAGGCAGGAGAATCACTTGAACCCAGGAGGCAAAGGTTGCAGTGAGCTGAGATTGCACCACTGCACTCCAGCCTGGGTGACAGAGCAAGACTCCATCTCAAAAAAAAGAAGAAAAAAAGATTGAGAAAGAGACCACAAGCTAAGGAATACAGGCAGTCACTAGCAGCTAAAAAAGGCAAGGACACAGATCCTTCCCCTCAGGGCTTCCAAAAGGAAACAGTCCTGCCAACATTTTGACTTTTCTCAGTGAAAATGGCTGCATACTTCTGCCCTCCAAAATGTAGAAGAAATGTGTGTTGTTTTCCGCCAGGCACAATGGCTCGTGCCTGTAATCCCAGCACTTTTGGAGACTGAGGTGGGCAGATCACATGAGGTCAGGAGTTCAAGACCAGCCTGGCCAACATGGTGAAACCCTGTCTCTACTAAAACACAAAAATTAGCTGGGTGTGGGGGCACA